>NC_133619.1:512960806-513260806 GCF_048593235.1 Sminthopsis crassicaudata
ATAGTTGATCATCACACATTCTTGCTGTTATTGTGTACAATGTATTACTGGTTCTGCTTGTTTCACTCATCATCAGTTCATGGAAATCTTTCCAGGCCTCTAAAAATCAGCTTGTTCATCATTTTTTATAGAACAATTATATTCTATTATCTTCATATGCCACAACTTGTTCAGCTATTTCCCAACTGATGGGCAGATCTACTCATTTTCCAATTCTTTGCTACCACAAAAAGAGCTGCTACAAATATTTTTTGCTATTTTGTGAGTTCTTTTGCCTCCTTTATGATTTCCTTGGGATACAGACCTAGTAATGGCACTGCTGGGTCAAAGGGTATGCACAGTTTTATAGCCCTCTGGGCAAAATTCTAAATTGCTCTCCAGAATGGTTATGAGGAAGCTGGTGAAGTTACAGTTCAATTTAATGCCCGAGTTCAGCATGGGAATGGGTTCAGGGCTCAGTCTCAGGCTAGATTCAGAGAGCAGACCAGATCCAGGATCAAGGCCAGTGTTGGTTCCAATCTGGAGGTGGTTTCACGGATCAGACAGGGGTCAAGATCAGGGCTCAGTCCAGGACTGGATTCAGGGATCAAACTGTGGCCAACATCAGAGAGTTCAGACTGAGTCTGGATTAAGAGGCCAATATGAGACTGGGGCTGAGGGCAGAACTCACTTCGATAAGGAACAGGAGTTCCCAGTGTGATGAATAATAGTTTTGTCTGGAATGGAGATTCAAATCAATTGAACAAACATTTTTAAACCCTGGGCCTGGTAGATGAGACACAGGGCCTACTTTCAAAGAACAGACAATCAAAAGAAATGGGTGGGGAAGATAACTACAAAAATAATTATAGTACAAGAGAAAGATAAAAATGAATGTGAGATCCATCAAAAGAGATATGAGAAATCTGGGGATGGAATAGCATCAATGATGTCTCATCTGGCACCTTAAAGGAAGAATTCCAACAGATGGAATGGAGAGGAAAGGAATTGTGCATTCGAAACTTAGGAGATGGCATAGGAATTAAAACCAGGAAAAGGACAACAGAGATCAGCTAGTCCTATTCTCTCATTTTACAGATATGCAAACTAAGGCTAGAAGAGATTAATTGACTCACCAATGGATTCACAAGTAGTAAGTGAGATTATAATCAAACTTTATTGATTCTGCCACACTTCCCACAATTGCTATTCCAAGCTTTTTATTATCTCATTAAGCCCTCAACTTCAGCCCCAACTCTTTCCAGATAGTGACCTTAACACCTACTTCACTGAACATATGGAGACCATCAATGTGTTCCTTCATCTCCCCTCCTCAAATCTTCTATCTCTGTCTGCCTGTATCTGTCTCTGACTCTTTCTCTCCCTACCTTTCTAACTTCCCCCTCTTTCCTTGTCTCCATTCCTCCTTGGCCCATTGGTCTCTCTAATCTAAAAAACCCTTCACTCAACTGCCACTCCTTTCTCAACCCATGTCCCCCCTCCTCTTCACAGTCAAATTCACTTCTTTTAAATTTACCTTTCCTCTTCGCTGCTACCTCCAGTATCTGTTCCTCTTGTTCTCCCATTCTATCACCCCTGTTTCTTCTCATCCCAGTTTTGACCCTAGAGTCAACCAGTAAATAAGCATTGTCCTTTTTTCCTTTAATCCTTGTTCTTCCATTGTTCTTATCCTACTAATCCTCAACTCTGGGTCACCCCCACTATCTATTTTCCTCATTCTCACTCTGAAACTGTTGGATGCTACCAGAGGGAGCCATAAAATTGTTTTGGATAAATCCACTACAAATTCATGGCATGTAATCTCAACTGGGCTTTCATTGCTACAGGCAATTTTCTGATTCATCTCTTCCATCATACTCCTCAAAGCAGCTATCCCAAATCTTGTCCTCTTTCTTCAAAACTATAATCTGCCCCATCCCTAACAAATGAACCTGACTCCAACTTTACTGAGAAAATCAAGCTATCCATCCAGAGCTCCCTCATTTCTTCCTCCATTCTTCAAAACCTCTCTACATCATCATCTTTCTGCTCCTTTAGACTCAGAGAGAAGACCTCTTGTCAAAACTAATACCTCTCCAACTTGTGTTCTGAATCACTTCTTATTTCCTTTGTGAATATTTCTCATCAATCATTCTTAGCTTGCCTTTTTCCAATCTACTGGTTTGTAACAAAAATTCTTAGCTCTTCCAACCTTTAAAAAGAAGTTTCTTCTTGATGCTATCACCTCCCCTCACATTATCATTTTCTTCTCTCTTTCCTGAAAAATTCCTGCAAAGAGTTTAATATTTGACCATAAGCTTGCAGTCTGGCTTCTGATCTCACCATTCTACTGAAACTGCTATCTTAGAAGTCATCAGTGGAATCTCTTAATTGCAAAATCCAATAGCTAATCTGGGGGAGAGAGTGGAGGGAAGGAGGGGAAAAGTTGGAACAGAAGTTTTTGCAAGGGTCAGTGTTGAAAAATTACCCATGCATATGTTTTGTATATAAAAAGCTATAATAAAAAAAAGAAAAAAATCCAATGGTTATTCCCTTTTGCTCAGCCCTCTTTGCTCTTCCTTGATACTTCTGCTGAATTTGACAGCAGGCACTTAATTAATGCTTATTTATTGGCCACATACTTTCCTCCCAGAGAGTCACTTGTCTTGGTTTTCCTGATACTGTTCGCTCAGTTCTCCTCCTATTAGACTACTAGACTGACTATTCCTTAAATGGTTCCATTATAATTGGCTCAACCTCTAGGCATGAAGCTCTCGTGTATTTGTCTCAGGGCTTTTTCTCTTTTCTCTCTCTATATAATAGGTGATTTTAAAGTATTTATTGAATTTGTTGAATGGAAAACCTGTCTATACTTGCAGCCTCAACTTCCACATTGTCTATTCTCTTTCTTTAAATTAAAAAGTAGACTGATCTTCCTCTGAAGATAATGAATCATATCCTTATGACACTTCCCCCTTTTCTGAAGATCATAGCATCATAGGGTCATAGGTCAAGAGCTGGAAAGGACCTCAAAAGCCATCTGATTTAACGTCCTCATTTCACAACTAGAGAAACTAAGGACCAAGAAAATAAAATTATTTCCCCCAAATCTTTGAATTTATAGAGAGCATTTGTTTCAAACACCATGGAGAAAATCCATGTTTCAGGCATATTTAGATTCAACATCCTCTAAAACCTATTCCAGCTCAGAAAGTCTTTAAGTTAAAAATCTGCAGAGACCTAAATACCCAGCATCCAGCTGTCGGGGCAATGGGGCATAAGCCATTGGAGTTGCCAAATGTTCCCATCACGGCTCTCACCTGGAGATTCACCAGAGTCTTTAAGTTAATGAGTTTTCCCAGGTGTGTTCTCCCAGGTTAGATGTCCTTAAAGATACTTCTCTAGTTTCCAACAACACAACACAACACAAACACAACATCTCTTTCCTCCTCTAAACTTTGCTGCATGATTGAGAAAATTGAACCTCATAATATCGGTCTTGTGGGGGAGTTCATTGGCTTCTGGAATTTATCCCAATATCTTGATGTGAAACAGAGACATCCACTGTATAATCTTAGTATGAAAAAGGAAAATATCCCCACATAAGCTGGTGTGAGGGGAAAAGATAACACCACTATTATACCAGCAGCAGGAGATAGAACTCAAGTATCAAAGGACAGAGATACTCTGAGTACCATCTTCGTGAGAGCAATGGAGATAGCCACAATATAATTCTGGTGTGGGGAGATAGCCCTACTACAACATTATAACATTATTGTCAGAGGCTATTGTGCAACACACACACACACACACACACACACACACACACACACACACAGTGTAACCTGGCGGCAGGGACAGAACTATTCCCAGAATGATGCTAGAGAAACAAAGATAACTCCATTATGTGCATGTAATACTACTGTTGAGGAGGATAGAGAGATAACCCAATTATGAGGATATTTTCCAAGGTCATTGTGGAAACTGCACTGAGATTGGAATTAAGGCATTAGGATTCCAACCCTACCTTGCTATTTGCTTTTTTGTGTCCTTAAGCAAATTTCTCCCCATCTCCAGATCTCAGTTTCCCTATCTGCAAAATGAGTGTATTGAAATATACCTCTAAGTCCCCTTTTAACTCTAAACCCTATGATCCTTTGATTTATCATAACTGTGGATCAGGGCAGAACTAACCCCATTATGGCATGTATGTAACATGGCAGTATCTACCTAGCATAAGGCTGGGTTAAAGCTGCTGTCAAGTGATGGGGATAATCTCTGGTCTCAGGAGGATGAGGCTAATGCTTACGATAGAGACTTTTCCAATGATCCAATCCACAAACGAGCCCAATCTGTTGGATTTAGTTGTGCTATATGGGAGAATTCCACTGTACTGGCCTTGATATCTATAGCAAACCTTCTTCATTTTAATTCTAAAATGCAGGGTCCCATTCAATTGTCCATCAAACTAAAGGATCCCCCCCTTTTGCAAAGCAGCTTATTTATGCAGCTTTGTGTCTGGATGTGTTTTTCAAACACAATAAGTTCCCACTCAGCTGCTGCAAAATAACCATCAGTATTTATTGACCAATAAGTATAAGTCAAATACACAGTTTCCTTTCCTTCATTTTAATTCAACAATCATTTCCACATCCTGGAAGCCCAGACATATTAGAGGATGGAGAGACTGACAGTAAGAGAAAATGAGAGGATGGGGAGGAAGGAGACAGTCCCTGGATGGGAAGAAGTGGTCCATTCTTCTCTGATCGGAAGAGGTTTCTGGAAGGCTTCCTATATCACTAAATGATGTAAAAGTCATTTGGCAGGAGGGAGGAGGCTTAGACCTTTATTCCTTTGGAATGTCACACCTGGAAAAAGCATTAGAGTATAGCATATCAGTGATGGAAATGGCCTTAGAACACAGTCTGTTTGAACATAGATGGAAAGGAAATTTAGGATGTCAGAGCTTGCAAAAATGAGGCCCAGGGAGAGAAAGGAAAGTGATTTGACTAAGGATGAACAGGGAGCCAGTGGTGAAGTTTAATGGAGCCCTGATTTGCTAACTCCCTATCCCCACTTCTTACAGCTGTACTATGGCTGAATCTTTAGCAAAGTCTGAATAGTATATAGCAATCTGGGGCCAAATCCAAGTCATCTTCAAGGCAGGGTTGTGGGGACTAAGCTAAAGGAGAAAATTAGTCTCTTGTTGTTGCTGTGAGTTATAAAGCTGGAGAAGGATGAGAGGGAGGAAAATTGGGAAGGGAGGAGGGGGGAGAAAGGGGAGGGTGAGTGATGACGCCAGGGAGAAAAGGCTCTGTTGGTGGCCCAGGAATGAGTTCGTGCAGCTGATTTACAGCCGGATTCTAATGCCAAGGAAGGGGAGGGAGGAAAGAAATATTAAACGGCCCAAGTGCTTGCCTTGCTATCTTGTCTGCTTTTGGGGGATAGGAAGGAGAAAGAGTACCAGCTCACTAAGGGGAGATCCGGCTGTCAGTGAGATGGGAATCCTAGGTGTAGTGATGAATTTAACTCAGGATTCCCTTTGGATTCTGGGCTCATCTGACATCTCACTCTACCCCCATCCAAATCAAGACTGGGGACACTCACAATAGGAACTAAATCCTGCTGAAATGCCCTTGGGCATCCAGGCTCCTGATGCACAGAGATTTCCCTGTGGTAACTACAGCCTCTGTTCAGTGATGATCCTGTTTAAAGCCCATCAGACTGAATACGCTGTTGGGGATGGAGGAGGGAAAGCAAGAGAGGAAATAAGGGGAGCCGGAGAAGGAGGAGGAGTATAATGGAAAGGAGAGGGAGGTAGAAGACAGACAGAAGACACACAGAGAAAATATAAGGAAAGAAGGAAGTAAGAACTAACTGGAAGGAGAGGAAGATGTATACAAAGGGAGAGAAGAGAGGATTGCCTTCCTCATACCTTCTCACTCCCTCTGGATAGCTGTTTTCAATATTTTGAAAGGTTGCCATGTGGGAAAAAGGAATGCAGGTTTTACTTGGTCCCAGAGGGTAGAATTAAGGAATTACAGAGAAACCAATTTAAGCTCAATGTAAGGAAAACTTTAATAATCAGAGTTGTCCAGAATCAGGATGGACTTGTTTCCCATAACTGGAGGTCTCTGAGCAGTAGCTGGAGTCCACTGATTAAAGACAGAGATTGAGACAGATGCAGCCGAAGTCCTCCCCAACTCTCAGTCTGATTCTTTGACTCAAATAAGGAGCATATAAAAAACCCCTCACTAAGGCAGTTCTGTCTCTGTCTGTCTGTCTCTTTATCTCTCTATGTCTTTATCTCCTTTTCTTTTTCACTATAAATCCAGTCAGTTGCTAGTTCCTGTCAGTTCCACCTCTCCACCATCTTTTCCATCCACACTTTCCTTTATTCCTGATACCACTACCCTAATGAAAGTTGTAATTATCATTCTCATAGACTACTGTGAGAGACTCTGGACAAGGCTTCCTGCCACCACTCTCTCCCTACTTCAACCATCCTTTATAGCTTTAGCAAGAATCATTCTTAAACCCAAATTTAATCACTCAAAAAATATTTTAGCAGTTATCATTCAGATGTCTAAACCTGGTATTCGAGCCTCTCCACAAGTAAATGTCAATTTTGTCAATCTTCTCTCATGGTTTGCTAAATTCCTACCTATTCTTTAAAGCTCTGACCCAATATCGCCTCTTCCATGAGGTCTCCCTCAGGGCTACCTATATATCCCATAATGGCCTTATCCCTAGGACCTTTCAGTGCCCTTTGCTTCATCTCTCCTCTCTCTCTCTCTCTCTCTCTCTCTCTCTCTCTCTCTCTCTCTCTCTCTCTCTCTCTCTCTCTCTCTCTGTCTCTGTTTCTCTCTGTCTCTCTCTGTCTCTCTCTCTCTCTGTCTCTCTCTCTCTCTGTCTCTCTCTCTCTCTCACTCTGTCTCTCTCTCTGTCTCTGTCTCTCTCTCTCTCTGTCTCTCTCTCTCTCTCACTCTGTCTCTCTCTCTGTCTCTCTCTCTCTCTGTCTCTGTCTCTCTCTGTCTCTGTCTCTCTCTCACTCTGTCTCTCTCTCTGTCTCTGTCTCTCTCTCTCTCTCTCTCTCTCTCTCACACACACACACACACATACACACACACACATACACACACACACAGAGTTATCTATGTCTGTGTTTCATCTCTTATTAAATTGCAAGCTGTGAGGAGAGGAATGATATCTTGTCTAAATATTGTCTCTCAAATTAAAATTAAAGAAGCTCTGTGGTTCTACCTCACATCACCAGACTGGCAAAGTTGACCCATATCCTGTCCCCCCCCCCAAAAAAAAAAGAAAATGGCAACTGCTAGAAGGGCTATAGGCAAACAGGCATATTAGTGCATTGTTGGGGGAGTTTGTTTGATCTAGCCATTCTGGGAAGCAATTTGGAACTATGACCCCAAAGTCATTATACTAAGCACAGTTTCTTGGGGGAAAGTCTATGTTGTATCAATACCATTCCTAGGACTATGTCTCCAAAGAAATCAAAAAAAAAGAGAAAAAAAACCTCTTATGTAACAAAATATTTAGAGTAGTTTTTTATGATGGACAATAACTGGAAATTGATTGAATTCCCATCTAGTGTTTAATGGCTGGGCAAATTATGATATAGAAATGTGATTTAATCATATGACCATCCATAATTCTATAGAACCAATGATAAAGCATATTTTCTATGTACTGGCAGAGAGTAGATGAACTCAGGATGCACAATGAGATATCCATTTTTGGATATAGTCATTGTGGAAATTTTGGTTTTTTCTTGTATATGCATAGACATATGCACATATATGTATATATACATATAAATATATATGTTATAAAGGTGGAAAGAGAAAAAAATTCTTATTAATTGAATTTTATTTTAAAAATATTTTTTTCCTCTTCAGCAGCTCAAGAACAGGGTGCTTCAAACTGTGTTGTCGTGATGTTTGTTCTGGTCAACAAAGTCCTTCCTGGTTATTGGTCACTCACAAGGCCCTGCTGTCCTAATGACTATATATCTGATTCTTGCCTGGATTATTGATCGACATCCTTGATCCATCCTCTGGTATGTGTGATCCCTGGGTTCATGCTGGTATAATTCACTTCTTAACCTGATAGTCCTTCTTTTTGGATTCCCTAATTCTGGCTTTCCTTCCCAGCTATGCTCCACAACCCCCAGACATTCAAGAATCACTCTATTAGTGATATCACTGCTGCTGTTAATAAATTTCTGCTCAGGTGACAATTAGACTAGATACTCTTCTTAAAGTTACTCTTTCTTGGCTCTAAAATTTCATGATTCTATGCCCTTAATATGGCTGCCCTGATGGTCCTTGAGGGTGGTGAGAGGGCCATCTCCTTTAATATTGATTTGAAGATGCGTTTGTAGTTTCAAGGATAAGGTGCAGCTTAGCATGCCCAGTTGTGCCCAATCTAATTTCCTTCTTCTTCCACATGACAAGCCTTCAGATATTTAAGCAAAGTTGTTGTATCTCTACCTCACCCATCCCCTACCCAAATCTTTCCTTCTAAACATTCCCAATTTCTTTCACCGATCTCTTTATAATATGGTCCCTGTCTCTTTACCACCCTAGTCTGCATGATCATCCTGATTAAATCCTCTATCTTTGCTCTTGTTTTTCAGTGTGACTGAAGAAATAAATGTGAAACATCTACCATCGTCTGATCAGGGCAAAGGATAATTGCTTTTGCAATTTAGACACTACTAACCCTGGAATTTTAGAGTTGTAAAGAACCCACTTAATTCAACTTGTATCTGTTCAATAATTTCCTCCATATCACTATGGGATCATAGATTGGAAGATGGAAGGGAATTTAATGGGCATTTCATCCAACTTCATTTCAAAGGAAAGGAAACCAAAGCCCCAAAAGATGAGGTGATATGCCTGTAGCACATAGTAGCACATAGATACAGGACTTGAAGTCAGATCCTCTGACTTCTAATTCACTCTTTCTATTATATCCCTGACTCCATCTCCCTGATTAGTAGTCATCCAGCTTCTGCTTTAAGAGTCTCTTTACATCTCCAGACTGTTTCCATTACACAAATGATAATGTTCTCAAAAGGATATTCTACCTTAGGGGCACTGGCTCCATCCTCCTCATTTCCCTAGAGGCAGCTGCAGATAAGAATCAATTCAACCAAATTTGTATTGAGCATTTATTGGATCACAGGATCCAGAGTTTGAAAGTTTCCTTGGATTCATCTAGGTCACTATCACCTCTGTCCCTTTTTATAGATTATGAAGCAGAGGTCCAAAGAAGTCAGTCAATAAGTGACTATTAAAGGCTTAATATGTGTCATCCCCTGACCTAAACGTAGAGGATACAGACAAAGGCAAAAACCCGGCCCCTGATCTCAAGTAGTTCATATTCTAGAGGGGAAGACAACATGCAAATAACTAGACATACAAGAGAGCAGACACAGTGACTAGGGAGAGTGAGGTGGTACAGTGAATAAAGCACTGGGTTTGATTCTCCAATTGTTAAATGGTCAAAGGATATGAACAGACAATTCTCAGATGATGATATTGAAATTATATCCACTCACATGAAAGAGTGTTCCAAATCACTACTGATCAGAGAAATGCAAATTAAGGCACCTCTGAGATACCACTACACACCTGTCAGATTGGCTAAGATGACAGGAACAAATAATGATGAATGTTGGAAGGGATGTGGGAAAACTGGGACACTAATACATTGTTGGTGGAGTTGTGAAAGAATCCAACAATCTGGAGAGCAATTTGGAACTATGCCCAAAAAGTTATCAAACTGTGCATACCCTTTGACCCAGCATTGCTGCTATTGGGCTTATATCCCAAAGAAATACTAAAGAGGGGAAAGGGACCTGTATGTGCCAAAATGTTTGTAGCAGCTTTTTTCATAGTGGCTAGAAGCTGGAAGATGAATGGATGTCCATCAACTGGAGAATGGTTGGGTAAATTATGGTATATGAAGGTAATGGAATATTATTGCTCTGTAAGAAATGACCAACAGGAGAAATACAGAGAGGTTTGGAAAGACTTAAATCAACTGATGCTGAGTGAAATGAGCAGAACCAGAAGATCGCTGTACACTTCAATGTTGTATGAGGATGTATTCTGATGGAAGTGGATATCTTCAACATAAAGAAGATCCAACTCACTTCCAGTTGATCAATGATGGACAGAAACAACTACACCCAGAGAAGGAACACTGGGAGGGGAATGTAAATTGTTAGCACTACTGTCTATCTACCCAGGTTACTTACACCTTCGGAATCTAATACTTAACGTGCAACAAGAAAATGGTATTTACACACATGTATTGTATCTAGGTTATATTGTAACACATGTAAAATGTATGGGATTGCCTGTCATCGGGGGGAGGGAGGGGGTGGAGGGAGGGAGGGGATAATTTGGAAAAATGAATACAAGTGATAATGTTATTTTAAAAAATTACTCATGCATATATAATGTCAAAAAATTTATAAATAAATAAAATTTAAACAAACAAACAAACCAAAAAAGCACTGGGTTTGGAATCAGGAAGACTCATCCTCCTGTGTTTAATTGAACACTTACTAACTCTGTGACCCTGGGCAAGTCACTTAATCCTGTCTGCCTCGGTTTCCTCATCTGTAAAATGGGCTGGGGAAAGAAATGGCAAAGCATTCCAGGATCTTTGACAATAAAGCCCAAGTGGAATCATGAAGAGTCAGACATGACTGAAATGAGTGAACAACAAAGAATGATCACACAGGAAGAAAGCATAAGTGTTGGGATTCCCTGGAACCTCTGGCTAGAATCCATGGCACCGGGCATTATGCTAATATCACTTGTCCAATGTCACCAAACCAAAAGGTATTAGTGGGAATTCAAACCTGGCTGGTTTTTTTTTTAGGATCTTTTAGAATCCCAACTCTGACTTTAGATCTAGAATTCTTTTAAGGGTCCTCATCCATGGTGGGCAAAGCTCTTCTAGAGATTTACTTATTCATACCTAAACAGTGACTTATCCTTTAATAACCATAACAATTCTTATTTCCAAATGGCTTTAATGGTTACAAAGCATATCCCCTACCCAAAACAGCCCTAGAAGTCATGTAGTACAAGGATTATTACCTGCATTTCATGGAGAAGTCTGGGGTTAGGGAGTCAGAGAAGAAGAAGAGGGGTGAATACCTAGGCACCAAAGATCAGATCTAAGTTGTGAAGCAAAGTTGGGAGGGCAAGCTAGAATCAGGGCACCCCAAAAGAGGGAAGGTCATGGCAAGGAATGAGTTATGTTGTTATTGTTTAGTTATGTCTAATTCTTCATGACCCCATTTGGTGTTTTCTTGGCAAAGACATCAGAGCTGTTTGCCATTTCCTTCTCCAGCTCATTTTGCAGATAAGAAAACTGAGGGAAAGAGAGTTAAGTGACTTTCCCAGTATCACATAGCTAGTAAGTATCCAAGGGCAGATCTGAAATTCTGCCTAAAGAAGTGAGTTATGTTAGCAAAAACCCAGGACATCCACATAGCTCCAGAGGATGAAGCAAGCATAGGGGGAATAAAATTTTTGCACAGATAATACTCCCATTTCTGTAGTACTTAGTGAGCTCTAGTATTGGCAGACAAAGGTCTCTAAGAGAGATTCAGTGGGGTAAGCCTGGAGTGATCTGCTCTGCTTAACTAAACAGATTAAACCTTCCCTCAGGTACTGATGACAGCTCCAAAAGACATATCACAGTTGGTGTAACCATGTTTATCGGGCAGCATATCTTGGGAAATGTTTTGGTTGAAGTATATGAAGAAAGGGCAGCTAGATAGCATAGTGGCTAGAGCACTAGGCCTAGAGTCAGGAACACTGGAATTAAACTCCAGCCTGATACTTACCAGCTTTGTGATCCTGGGCAGGTCACTTAACCCCATTTGTCTCAGTTTCCTCATGTGTAATATAAACTGGAGAAAGAAAGGCAAACTACCCAGTAGCTTCACCAAAAAAATGAGGTCACAGAGTCAGACATGATTAAAATGACTACACAACACTAACAACAACAAAAAGAGAATCTGGCCTCCTGAAGATATGTCGTTGAAAAAGATAGGAGCATTTTAATCAACAAACAATGTTTTAATTTTATGAAGATGGTTTTGACCTTGAGAATCCACTAGAAGATGATAATAACCATGACAGCAGGAAGTAAAGGAATTCTGAAAACAAAATGCATGAGAACCACTGCTATACCATGCCTCAAGTGGTAAGTGGCAGGAAGACCCAATAAAAGCAACTGTGGAAACTTTACCCCTTATTTTTCAACCTTTGGTTAGATTTCAAGCAAAATTTTCATCATGGTAAATCCCTGACCACTTCCAACCTCATTCTGTTCTCTTTTAGTCATTTTGGTGGTCTCAATGAGGAAAAATTCGAGTCTTAAGAAGCTTATAGAGGAGCCTTCTTCCTCCTCTGAGGAATCAAGAATCACAAGTCAAATCACTATAATACACTGAGGTTCAAATAGACTTTTATATGTTTATTTCTCTTTGGATAAAACATAAGCTCCTTAAAGGCAAAGACTATCGTTATTATCTGTATCCTAATACAGCACAGTGCTTGGCACATAACAGATGCTTAAACAATACTGTTTGATTGATTGCAAAGCACTTTCTTGACAATTATGTTAGGTAGATCATTTACTTATGGATGGGAAAACTGAGAACCAGAGAGATAAAAGGACACATGTCAAAACTATAGAGTTTATTTATGGAACATCACTAATAGAAGGTACCATCCTCTAGTGAGTGATACATTTATTTAACAGTCATTGAGCCTTTAAAAACATTCCAAGCTTATATTTCTCTAATGCTTTGAGATCTACTTGTCAATTTTTTTCACAATAAACCCATGACATAGATAATCCAAGTATCATTATTTCAATGTTTCAATGAAGAATAGCTCAACTTATAGAAGATAACTTGCCCATGATCTCACAGCTAGAATTGAATCCCAGAAGAGTAGTCTAATAGCCATGACTCGAGGAACAAACTAAGACCATGGACAGTTCCCTTTTTTGTTCATGGAAAAAAATAAATCCTAAATTCCCATAGGAACAATGCTATACTTAAGGAATTCATTCCTAACACAGGATTGACCTTAATCCAAATGTTCTTACAGTATGCTATAGGTACAAAGCTCCATCATTCATAAACCAAGATTCCATGAAAAGAATTTCTGATCTGAAATCAAATCTTGACTCTAACACTTTAGGAAAGCCATATCCCCTCTGTGGGCCTCAGTTTTCTTTTCTCTAAAATAAAGGAGCTATATTAGATGACAGTTAAAGTATCTTCCAGTTTTAAATGAGTGATTTTACAAATTTTCACTTCAAAAATAACTGTACTTTGTGCCATAAATATTAAAAGGCATCACAATACAATGAGAAAAGTGCCTCTGAAGTCAGAGAACAATAATTCAAATCCTACTGATGTATAACCTTAGGCAAATAATTTCTTTGGGACTCAGTTTTCTCATCTATGAAATTGGCAGGGGGAAGAGGGGAGAATGGAGGGGTAGGATTAAATAGCCTCTAAGGTCTTTTCCAGTTTTAGATTTAGGGTTCTGTTGCTATTCAATGGATTTCAATTCCCTCCTAAGTAAAGGTCAAACTTCTCTGCATGGCATTCAAGTTCCTCCGCAATCTGACAACACTCATCTCATCTTATATTACTCCCCTCCATGTACCCTACCCTGCAATCAAATGTACACCTCTATCTTCTCACGCTACACTTGCCAATCTCTATGACTTTATCTGGAACATCCTCCTTGTTATTGCTTTTTAAATTCATCCTCATTCCTTAATGCCCACTTCAAGTCCTTTAAAGAAACATTATCTGATCCACCCAGTAAGTAAAGAGCTTCTTCCCCCCCCCACAATCCCACCCACTGAATCACTCATATGGACCTTTGTTTGCCAACACATTAAAAAGATATGGAAATATTAGAGAAATAGGTCTTATTATGGCAGTCTATATATGTATTTTACCCCCTTGGACTATGAGAACCATAAAGATAGGATTATATCTTTTCTAAACTTCTAGATCTAGTACTGGGCTCTAAAATCATTCCACCAGCATATATTAAGGACATATTCTATGCCAGGCACTGTGCTAAGTACTAGAGGCACAAAGAAAGAATTTTTTTTCTGACTCTCCAATGGGAGAGGCAACTCATAAATGATATTTGTAGATAGTTATAAGGATATAATGGAATAATCAATAAAATTAAGCAAGTCTCCTTCAGGTACTATAGAATATATACACAGCAGCCCACCTTGCTTGGTTTATCTATAATTAATGCATTGCCTATAATATATAGTATCTATCATGTATATAGCATTCATTCAACCTCAGACACTTAATGGCTTATTGACCCTGAGCAAATCACTTCATCCTGTTTGCCTCAATTTCCTCACCTGTAAAATAAGCTGGAGAAGGAAACAGCAAACCCCTCTAGTATTTCTTCCAAGAAAACATCAAATATGGTCAGGAAGAGTTGAACATGACTGAAAATGATATATAGAACTCTATGTTTATACCTCACTTTAGTGGTAGGTGAGCATGTAGTAAGCATTTCACTTACCACTTTTATTCCTTTCTTAGAATTTGTAAATACTTTTAGAAAGATAATTTGTATAGCTCATATCTCTTTAAAAAGTTGTCCCTGGAAGTCTCAATTATCCCCCCCCCTTTAGATAAGTTTCCCTATAGCAAGGCGAGATATAGAAAATGACAACCAATCATTCTTTTCAAAAATAGCTATTAGAGCATATGAATATTTGAAGCTGCTAGCTAGAGTTCAGAGAACAGAAGTCTCTTAAATGTGGTCCTTATTCATTTTTTTTTCAATCTCATCATCTCCTTTGCAGCATTTTTCCTCCATCTCCCTCAGCCACCCAAAAGTCACCACCACCACTTCCTTAAGACTGGAGGAATTATAGGATATTGAACACTGAAGTTCAAAGACATACAATCAAATCCCAGCTCTGCTATCTATATAGATTGGGCTTCTTTTGGATCTTTAAAAAAAAAAATAAATATCATCAGGCAGTTTTGTAAAGGGATAAATATGTTTATCCCGGTTTTATCTAAAGGAACACAGGCTCAAAAACTTTGAATTATCCAAAGTCATCTAGAAAAAATGGCAAGCCCAGAACTCTGGTTTTTAAAATTGGGTTGGGTTAGGATTTTTTGTTTTCCTTTGTTAGCCTTTTTGTTTGCACATTCCTAGATGTTACTAAACATAGCACTATTTCCTCAAATTAATTTCTGAGCTGTCTTGGGTTAATGCCCAGGGTGGTTGCCATTCCCATGGCCAATGAGTTGAGAGAGAAGAGAGGAGATAAAGTAGTTGGAATTGGGGGTAGGTGGGAGTATTACTACTGTGGCAAGTAGTTGTCATGGAGGAAGCAGACCTGGGAGAATAGTTAGCCCAGGAGAAAGAAGGATCTAGCACGAGGAAGTAGCTGACCCTGTAGGTTAATTATTGTTGGGGACTTGCACAGAGGGAGGAAGGAGAAATAGCTGTCCCTAAAATTGGAACAAGGAGTTCTAATTCAGCATCTTCCACAAGATTCACCCTCTTGGAGTAAATGATGTGTTTCCCTCTATGTGAATTCCTCAGGCTAAGTGACCATTCCCCCCTCCCCCAGTAACTCTAGGAGGTGGATCGGAAAAATCCTCTCTCCCCCAGAGCAGAACAAAGTCTAGGCATCTAGCCTAGTTCTAAGACAGCATCACCAGGGCTTAATGCAGGCCATTTGGGGATGGGGGAGGGTGACCCTGGGCAACCACAGGGTCAGTCTCTCCTTCTTAAGTGTTATTGATCCATTAAATATAACCACAAGCAAAGAATCAAGGCCACTAAGCATCTCTATCCCTAGGAGGGCCGGAATTGAATGCCCCCGAGTGCTGCATGCTCTACTCCTGAGCTGCTAGGGGTGGGCATAGTGGAGGGGAAAGAAGAAAGAAAAGGTGGTGGGAGCCTCTGCCATCCCAGCCCCAGTTTCCAGTGTTGGAATCAGGTGTCTGCCGAAGCCTGAATAATTCATAGCTGAGTCAAGGAGAGACTGAAGTCCTAGGCTCCTTGGGGCCTGTTTTCTGTCTCCTTAAATCAATTGTTGAGGAGGATAGGGTGGTGGGCAGCCCTTCTGAGCTCTGCAAAAGAAAGAAACTTTCCCCCAACTTACCCCTGTCCACTGCTGCTTCGATCTGCTCTTCAGTCCTCTGCTGCTCCCCATTACAGAATCCTGTGAGAAATAGTCTTTTCTTTTTCCTGCTCCCCCACCTCTTCTTACCCATACCCAGGTGTCAGAAAGCTGGAAAGTCCAAAGTCTCTACCTGGAGCTGTCTATGCAAAGGACTCCCCATTCTCCCAAGATCTGTTGATTTCTTCACTGTGGTCCTCTCCTCTCTGTATTCACATAGACCCCAGCCCCTCTACAATGTGTAGATGGTTTCTTGAGTTTCTATGAATGGGGGGGGGGGGGAGTTAAGCCAACCAACACAGCATCCCTTTCCATGGAACTTGACAGTTTACATAAAACTTGCACATAGAATATAAATATGTGTATATAAATGACACAGAGTAAATGAACAGAGAGAGCCCTGACTGGGAGTTAGCAGACTTAGATCCTAATCTCAGTTCTGACACAGACTCATTGGATCACTTTGGACAAATCATTTCACTTCTCTGAGCCTCATTTCCTTCCTTTGTAAAAGCAGCAGCCCCTTGATTTCTAGGGTGTCTTCTAATCCTGGCGTTCTAGGATTCAAGTTCTATGAATTCCCTATGGGAATCTTCTGGGACTCAGCCAAACCTGTGCTGATCACTCCATCTTTGATATGCTTAGATATCTGTCTGCTCTGGCCTAGATACAAAAGAGTTCCTTAAAATTCATTCTCTAATTTTCCACATCTGTAAAATGAGAGGGTTGAACCAGATGGTCCCTTCCCATGCTTTATGTAATAAGGATCTTTCCGGATCTGACATTCTATGAGCCTACTTATTTTACTGGATCCTCAACATTCCTGAGAGGGAGGCAGGGCAAGCATTACGACACCCATTTTTTAGATTAAAAAAAATTTTTTTGAGAACCACAAATCAGAATTGATTTGTCCAAGATAACTGGGCAAGTTAGTTGCAGAGCTGGGACCAGAACCACTTCCCCTCCCTCCCCTTTATTCCTAGACTTACAGACTAGGACTTTTTCCTCTACAAAATAGAAACTTATTATTTACTGGTATTAGTATGTTATTAATCTAAAGGCAATGCAGCATCATTATGGGAAAACTCCCAGGCTCAGTGGAGTTATCAATCTAATAAACCCAGACCAAGAAACTGATTATGGAAGTTTTAAAACAGTTAAAGCTGAGTCACTGACTAGCCACCCAATCTTTCTTTGAGCTCCTCTGGTATGCCAATGTCTGTGCCAAGGAAAGGACAAGAGGAAGGCAAAACACAAGAACCACTGGAAAACATTACCACCTAAGCCGTAGTCTGGCTGGGGAAGGGAAAAAAGATATTGACAATAAAAAATGTAGGGAGGGACAGTAATGCTGTGAGAGATCGGTGTGGACTGGTGAAGTGGCGAAGAAATGCTTCCCAGAAGTGGGATCTGAACTGGACAGGGAGATACCTGAAAGACAGACCCAGACCATCGGAGCTAGAAGTTCCAAACTTTCCACCTTTTAGAGGGATTGAGAAAGGACTTGTTCAAGGTTATGCATAAGTTAGGGAGTAGAGGCAGGGCAAACACAAAGGCAGGGAGTAAAAGAAATGTCAGAACCCTCATTATCCCTATCCCAAATAGAAACACGAAAAAACAATCATGGCTGATACCAGGAAGGTAACTTTCCAAATTTGCCTTCCCTCTTTCCAGTTGGAAGTGCTGTGGTTTGGGGAGGTCAGTTCTTGGTTGGAGGAGAGTCTCTCAAATCCCTAACCCCTGGAAGAATCTTCTACCTTGAGGGCTCCCAGACTGCCTCCTGTCCCCCACAGTTGGAAGAGAGGAAAGATTTAAAGAAACAGGAAAAAATGGTTGAAGGGTGGAGGAAACCAATTCCACAGATGTGCTGAGGAGGGTACATGGGGGCTGGTGGGAAAGAAGGGAAGGAAAGAGAAGGGGGAAGAGGGGAGGGGAAATGGAGAACGCTAGAGATTCCTGAGTCCGGGTCACCTCCTCTATTTCCCCTCCCTACCGGGACCTCAGGAAGAAGGCGTGTCCTGGATTCCCAGGAGGGAGGGGAGGGAGGGCAGAGTGGTCCAGTAGTAAAGTCCTCCCCCCACTGGGGCTGTCCTGCCACGTTAAGGGGTAGGGAGGAAGCTCAGGCATGCTTCACAGCTTTCTGGGATAGCGATCTCCAGTCCACAGCCTAACCATCCCTCCCCACCCAATTCCCCAAAGGGGCAGTCGGGGCTTCCAACTGCAGAGAAACAAGCCAGCCCAGCCCTGCCGGCTCCTCCCTTCTTGATCCAACTCACTTTCTGAGAAGAACTGCGACCTTTATACTCTCCCCCACCCCACCTCATCCAAGCTTCCTTCCTGGGGGGGCCTGGATGTGGAGGCGGAAGCTATGGTCCTGCAGCCTCCGCCGCCTAGGGCTCTGGCCACCCCCCGGGGCTCGGGGCTGCCAGGAGTCCTGGGTCTTCCTCCACCACCACAGCCTACGCACGGACTCCCGCCTCTGCTTCTCGCACCTCCGCCACTGCTCCTGCTCCTGCTGCTTCTCCTCCTTCTGAGCACGCCGGGGGCTCCGTGCCCCTTCCAATGCTACTGTTTCGGAAGCCGGGAGACGGTAAGCTGCAGCCACGTTGTCCTCCAAGAACTGCCCCAGGACCTACCCACCAACGTGCACAACCTCAGCATCGTGGGCTCCAACCTGACCGTCCTGCACTCGGCTGCCTTCGCTGGAGAGGAGCTGCCCACAGCAGAGGGCAACAGCAGCCACAACAGCAGCGGGGGCTGGGCAGTGCGCCTGGCCAACCTCACATCCTTACGGCTCAACCAAGACAACATCCAAGTGGTGGAGGACGGAGCCTTCTGGGGTCTGCCCCACCTGGCCTCCCTGGACCTCAGTCACAACCCACTGGGCACCCTGGGTGCCTCCGCCTTCCGTCCGCTGCCGGCCCTGAGCGTCCTCAGGCTCAATGCCGCCGTGCAAGGGTTGGGCGATCAGCTGGACGCCGCCCTCCATGGCCTGGCCACCCTGCGCCGCCTCGAGCTGCAAGCCAATGAGCTGACCCACCTGCCACCCTCTGCCCTGGAGTTAGCTCAACTAGAGCTGCTGGACGTGCAAAGCAACGCGCTGACCCGACTGGCGCCGGCTGAACTACGCGCGTTGGGCGGGGAGACCCAGGGGACCCCGACGACCCCAGCAGCCCCGGGACCTAGGAGGCTGCGCGTGTGCCTGGCAAAAAACCCGCTGCTCTGCGACTGCGGGGCCCGGGCGCTTCTAACCCTGCTCTACAAGACCCCCTGGCAGGTGCCGGATGCGCGCAGTCTGCGCTGCGCCGCGCCCCAGGCGCTCCAAGGGGTCTCTTTACTGGCCTTGAACGAATCAACGCTAACCTGCGCCCAGGGTCCCCCAGAGAAGGACGAGGTGAACGAGGAAGGGAAAGGAAAGGGGAAAGAGGAGGCGGAGATGGAAGGGGACGAGGAGGAGGGAACAGAGGGAAGGGATGAGAAAGGGGAGACGGGCTCTGGGGAGGAACTGGAAGCGTCCTACGTCTTCTTCGGCATCGTTCTGGCTCTCATCGGAGTAGTCTTCCTTATGGTCCTCTACCTGAACCGGCGGGGCATCAAGCGCTGGACGCGCAACCTGCGCGAGGCGTGCCGGGACCAGATGGAGGGCTACCACTACCGCTATGAACAGGACGCGGATCCGCGGAGGTCCGGCACCGCCAGCTCGTCCGGCACCCTCTGAGGACGACGCTCTCCGTCAGGCAAACTGGACTGCCAGGGACAGGAGGGGAGCTTAGCCCCTCTCCGCACCAACCTTTGGCTCTTCGGCCCTTCCCATCTTGAGCATTTAGTCTCCAACCTTCCTCGATCCCTTTCCCTCGACCCCTTTCCCCCGGCAACTGATCCTTGGCTCTTAACCTTCCCGTTAAAATTTAGGCACTTTGCTCTACCTTGTAAACCTGTTATTTAATCCCCGCCTATTTCTAGACTCTTAGTTCCTCCCGCAGACGCTCGGGCCCTTTCTCAAGTTTTAGGCACTTAATATCCCCCCTTATTACTCCCCTCTACATTACTTCCCCTCCCCCCCACCAGGCCTGAGGAAATGAGGACTCGGCCTCTAATACATCAAGTTCTTCCTCCTCTTCTATACTCTCTCCCTTCCTTCTCTTTTTTCTCATCCTCCTCTTTGTATTCTTCCTCTCAACCCTTCTCCTTTCTTTCCCTTCGCCTTCCCTTTCCCTTTTTTTTCACCCTGCTCCTCCTCTTTCCCCTTTTCCCTGTTTTCTCCCCTTCTTTATTCAAATACCTTCATCTTCCACCCTACCCCCACTTCTCTCCTCCTTCGGTTTTGGGCTAGGGAAAAGTCATAATTTTAACTGGGAAAGAGGAAAAGATGAGGAGAAATCTTATTTTGAGGTTTTGCAGAAATAGAGGGGTTTGAATGCATTCCCTGAATAGACAGCCGGACTGCTCTCAGGGCCCATTGCTGCTAAAACTGGTGCCTCCACTCCATTCCACCTATTCCTCTCTCCCTTACCCACCCAGTTCTCTTTCCTTTTCTTTCTTCTCATCAAATGAGAGATTTGTGGAGCCCTTAGCACATTGTCTGGCACATAGTAGGCGCTATACAAATGTTTATTCCTTTCCCTCTCCCACTTATTCCTCTTCTTTCTGCACTCTCAATATGCCTCCTTCCAGCTTTTCTCCCTTTCCTCCTTTCCTTTTCTTTTCCTGTTTTCTTCTCACTTCTCCCTCATTTGAAATCTCTTTCCTCCCTTTCATGGAAAATAGAATATTAGTGCTAGAAAGGTCCTTAGAGGTTATCTAAGCCAAACTTTTCTTGACCCTTCTTTCCTCTTCTCTCTGATTCTCTCTCCTCTTTCTCCTTTTTCTACCTCCTCCTTGAACCTACCTACTAAGCAAACCCTTCTTTCTCACCCTTCCAAGGATTCTCCCCTCTTCAAATCCCTTCCTCCTCTAGGGGACCTTGGTCAACCTGACAAGTTTCCCTTTTCTCAGGCACAAATTCCCCTGCTCCCTCCTCACTGGCCCCAGTGAACCTGTTTAAAAATCTGGAGCCTGTCTGTCAGCCACATGCATGATCGATCTCAAAGCACACCCATTGTGGGGAGGGGTACTGCCTAATCCTGGAATCCCCTCTCCCTGGGATTTCCTCCTTCCATAGGTCAGGCTGTGATAACAGACTATGTCCACTCTATGGAAAAGGGAGCTGCCCCATCCTCACCCCTTGAGATTCAAACCCCCCCCTTTACTTGTTCAGTCTCTTGAGTGGTCAGTTTTCTATAAAGCTTGCAATAATTTCTGGACCCTCTAGTTTTCCCTTGGAAGTGCCTGTGTCATTCTTCATTCGATCTTGAAGGAACCCTGGGTTTGGCAGCTCACAGGCAAGGAATAGGAGTCTCACACACACACACACAGAGAGAGAGAGAGAGAGAGAGAGAGAGAGAGAGAGAGAGAGAGAGAGAGAGAGAGAGAGAGAGAGAGAGAGAATAAAAAAGTAGAAGGGTCCTCAAAGGTATAACTGAATCTCAATATTTTACAAATGAAAAACTGGTACCCTAAAAAAGAGAAAACACTTGCCCAAAGTCACACAGCTATGGAATCATAAGAAGGTACATTAGAGAAGGTGTGTTTGTACCCTTTATTTTAGAGACAATTGAAGCTCAGGGAGGGACAAAAAGAACTCAAATAAATGGCAGAGATGGGACTCATGGGATAAGAAAATGACTCTATGTGCCCTTTCTCCCTTCATTTCCTCAAACCCAAAGACACAGAGTATTAAATTAGAACCGTGGTGCTACAGGATTAAGTAAAGTTGGGTACAAGAAAAGACTTCATGAGAAATAAAAGTTGAGGGATGTTAAAATAAGGGAGGCAAGTTATGTATTCTCTTAATTAACTACATGGTAAAATGGATAGAGTACTGGGCCTAGAGTCAGAAAGACTTATCCTCTCGACTCAGAAATCAGACACTTAGTAGCTGTGTACTCTGGGTAAGTCACTTAACTCTATTTGCCTCAGTTTCCTGAGGTAAAGATAGCCCCAAATGGATTTACAAAGAATCAGACATAATTGAACAACAACAAAACAGACTGTGCTCCATTGGCTACTGCCATTAGTAGAGCATCAGATTTGGAAATCAAAGGATCAGAGTGGTGCTCCACTACGCATTAGCTATGTGATCTTAGCTGTCACTTCCCTTCAATGAGCCTCATTTTTCTTATCTTTGACAGTATTCACACATCACAAAATCACTTTTAAAATTCTAAAGTATCAGGATCTCTAAAGTGAAAGGATCTCTAGAGTCCTTTCTAGTTCTAACATTCTATTTTCCATGAAAAGGGGGAAAGAGATTTCAAGTTAGAGAGAAATAAGTGGATTATTAATGTTAAATCTCAGGATGGTTGCATCTGATCCTCCTCAGACTCTTCATTCTCCCATCAATATATTAGCCAGAGGAAAGCCAAAGACAGTACTTGCAAAATCAAGTTTACTCTGATAGTCAATAAGATTCTTGATTTCAAAGTTATAGAATTTGGTTATTCTAAGATATATAATTAAATTGATCAGGAGAATGTCACAGATATAAATTAAAGATAGTGTGCCGACTAAAGATGGGCTAATGTCCTACTTTGGAGAAAAAAAAAGAAAAGAAAAATGTGAGTTTTTCAAACTATAATAAGCCTGACAACTTGATTTCGATTCTTGGGGAAAATCTGGAATGAATACTTAAGAACATTCTGAAAGGGAAAGAGTGATCACTAAGACCAAAGGTAAATTCACTTAAGACTAGTAACTTCACTTAGAAATGCCCATGATGTTGTTTAATTGTATTTCAATAAAGCATTTAATTAAGCCTCATATAGACGTAATAGAAACATCAAATGTATGGGTAGGTGTGTAACTATTTGACTGAGTAGAGTGAAAATATATGTATGTGCCTCATGTCTCTTTGAGTTGTCTTCAATATTGCAATGATTGTTTCCTTTTGATGATTAGAGACATTGTTGTCTCTAACTAATGCAAATAATGAGGAGGTAACTAGCTATCCCCAAGTGGAACAGGATCCCTCAGGAAATGATGAGTTCTTTAGCGCTAAAGATTTTGAAGAGGAAGCTGTATGACCACCTATCAAGGATGTTGCGGAGTGGATTGCTGTTTGGGTTACAAACTGGATTCCTTGTCCTCTGAAATCCTTTCTAATTTTGAGATGGCATGATTCTATGACTGATTTATACTTGCTGCCCCAACGTGGAATAACCTTATTTAAAAAAAAAAAAAAAAAAAAAAAAAAAAAGATTTCTGCTTAAGTAGAAGTTGGAGCAGAGGCCATTTGACTTCTCTTCCAGTTCTAAGGTTCTATGATTGGAGGTAAAAAACATAGAGGTCCAAAGTAAATCAAAGACTCCAGGGTTTCAGGAAAATGGATTTTATAGTTCTATTGGGCAAGGTCAGTACTAGTTTTATAAGTCTGAAATTATGCATTCCCAAACCTCCTCAGAAATATTGTTCAATGCTAGTTATCCCCCTCTACTGATGGGAAATTTACCCCCTATCTTGGAAGCCAGTTTTATCATGGGGAAATCTCATTAAAATTTTCTTCCTTAAATTGAAATCATCTGTTCTTTTTTTTCCCCTTGGGCCAAGAAGAATTCTTTTTTTTTTTTTTTTTTTAGGACAAATATCCTTAGTTTCACAATTCAATTTCCTATGCTATAGCCTCTGTTCTTTCTCAAAACTGTCCACACTTCTCTGAATTCTTGTTGGATGTCAGTCTCTTTCTGAAAATATGATGTCCTTAAATGAACACAATACTGCAGACTTAGTTAGGGCTTTTTGGTTATCATTTCACATTGTTGATTTTCATATTTCCCATTTATGTTATTTATTTGTTGAACCCAAGCATAGGACTTTTCATTTATTCATTTCATCTTGTTAAACTCAACCTTATAAGCTGTTGAAATCTTTTTGGATTCTAAGTGCATCCTTCAACATATTAACTATTTCTCATCTTAGTATCACCTGGAAATTTGATGTATTTACAATCTGTGTTTTTATCCAAGTCTTTTTTTTTTACAAATGTAAAGTGTTGAAATCAGATCCCTGAGAAACTCCATTAAGGTTTCCCCTCCAAGCTGACATCAAACTATTAATGGCTATTCTTTGGATCCAGTCACTGAATTAGTTCCAAAGCGATCTATCATTCAGTTCCATTTCTATCTTATACATAAGGTTGCCATAATATATTAGAATACTTCACTGAAATCCAGTGAATTTCTATGTGACTATATCGTTTTTGATACCTAATTAGTTTTTTGTTCTAGAATCACATAACTGAGACATAAAGCACTGTGTAAACATCAGTGAAACAGCCTTGAAAACCTAAAGGCGTGTGTGTGTGTGTGTGTGTGTGTGTGTGTGTGTGTGTGTGTATGTAAACCTGGGGAAATCATTGAAAATCTTGGTTTCCAAGATTATTCTAAGTCTGTAGATATTGGAATAGGTGCATTTGCCCTAGATTGGCAATGCCCTAGATCAATGAGATTATGGTTGATCCCCAAAAAAGTTGTTATTCATCCAAATGATATCTCAAGGTATCCTTGACTCTCTTGCCTTTCTAAGTATCTACTGTTTGGGGCTTCTGAGATGCTAGGGTTGTTTTTTCATTCACTGAGACTCCTCAGAAAACAAAGCAGCCTCCTCTCATGCACCACACATTCCATACATATATACCCTCATAAGTAATGAGTATACATATGTTCTCATACTCATCAAACACCCAAACACATGTACCCACAGACAAACACCCATCCATAGACATAGGTTCTCAGATACCCTTCTACATACACATGCATATACACACACTAAATATATATACTCATATATACACACTCACACCCACATATACTTAAGCACATTCCAGCTGCTGAAAATTGGCCAGCAAGAGTTAAAGTCATTTACAGACCTTAGCTCTGCTACTTTTTCTCCCTAGCTTAGAAGCCCTAAACCTCATCAGTGTTTCTTCCTTCTCTGCTGAGGTCAGTGTTCAACATCTGTTACCATAGGAACACACCCTCCTCCCTCTCCTTCCCTATCCCCCTAGCCCTCACCTCTCCAAAATGAGGGTTTTCTGAGGGCTGGGCTTGCCCATTCTGACCAGGGGCTCTTGTCTCCTTAAGACACAGCTTGCTGAGACCAAGGACTAAATTCCCTCCCTCAAACATGGGACTGCCTGAAGTCAAATATCATGTTTCCTCAGATGATGAACATTAGAGAAACAGACAATAAGAGGAAGAGTCCAGATGTAGACACAGTGACATAAATATGGGAATTGTGGTTTTTTGACTGTGTGTGTATGATTTTGTTTTTTAAAAAACATTGAGTCTCCCTCCTTCTCCTTTCCTTTGGCTCATCAATCTCTCTTTAATTTCAATAAAGGCAGTTTCGTTTTATTGATCTATGAGGCATCACCCAGAGCAGCCTAGACTCCATTTTCTCTGAGCCCTGAAATCTCAGCCCACTGCTTCCCCATGATTCAGTCTTGGCAAGATTGTACGAAGTAATCTCTTAATTATGGCTCATCTCAGTTCAAAGAGCCAGAATTCACTGTGAATATAATGGCTAAATAGATGCTAACTGATGGAGGCCAACCAAGAAAGGGTCCTTGGAGGACACAAGTTTTGATCCATAATTTTAAAAACTGGAGGAATAGAGTGATTGGTGCCTATGGCATCTTGGAGCCTGGAGACAGAGTTCTATTTAATTATGCAATCAATAAATATTTATTAAGAACTTTTCTACGTGTGAGGCAGGTACTATTCTATGTATAGAATCTACATGTACAAAAAAAAATAACAATTCTTATCCACAAGAAATTTATATTCTAATGGGATATGGAAATATTTATATAATTACATATATTACATATAGGCATATATAGATAGATAGATAGATAATGAATTGATATAAAATATGCAAAGAAATGAAATACAAGGTAGTTCCAGAGGAATGATTCTAGCAGTTATTTTTTAAGTTGATTTTTACTCTAGTCTTTTGTGATTCTATTTGGGGTCTTCTTAGCAAAGATTTCTTTCTCCAGCTCACTTTATAGATGAGGCAAACAGGATTAAATGACTTGTCCAGAGTCACACAGCTAGTGTCTGAGGCTGGATTTGAACTCATGAATATGGGTCTTCTTGATTCCAAATCCAGAATGCTGTCCACTGGGACAATCAAACAGTTCAAGGAATCACAAAAGGCTTCATGCAGAAAATGAGCTTCATCTTAAAGGAAAAGAAAGACTCTGAAGAGTAAAGAAAGAAAGGGAATGCATCCCAGGCTAGTTCAAATACATGTAGAGGGGGGAAATGGTGTGTTATATAAAAGGAACAAAAAGGAAAGCCATTTTGTCTAGATCCCAAAGTGAAAGAGAAGTAATGTCCAATGAAGCTGGAGAGTAGGTTGGAGTCAACTTTTATAGGGCATCAAAAATCAAACAGAGGAGTTTATATTTTATATAGTAGGAAACTAATGGAGTTTACTCAGCAAAAGAGTCACATGGTCAGATTTACCATCAAGGAAAATTACTTTGGAACCTGTATGTAAGATATACTGGTACAGAGACAAACTTGAGGCAGGATATCAATTAGGAGGTTATTGCAATAATCTAGTTGATAAGTGATGAGGACCTCGACTATTGTGGGAGCCAAAGATCATTGCTTGCCTTCCTATATATTTATATATGGGGCTAGTTGCAAAGCTTAGATGCTCTCCTGACCTTTCTCATCTCATAAGGTTGGAATCTCCACTCCCTTCATTTAATGGAAACCAACACAGTACAAGTTTGTTTCCCACCCCCCACCAAAGGGCAACATGTCAAACTCAGGAAGGAGACTGTACAAAACACTTTCCCATGCCGTTAAGGAAGAAGCCAAACCAAGAATAAGAAGAAAATGGTTACTAAGCTTTTTTTAACAGCCAATTAAAGAGCATCCACCCAATATTTCTACACATAAACAAATTTCTCTGTAAGATAGTTTTATTTTATATTATCATGATGGCCCCAGAAATAGGATCCTTAGTCTTTTCCAAGAATTGAGTAATAGAGTAGTATCAAAAGTGTTTCATGCACATGTCAGACCTAAACACACACACACACACACACACAAACACACACCACATAACACATATATATCATCTATGTAGAGATGAGAACTCATGGGTTCTGATGAGAGGTAATAGAGGGATAATAGAAGTCTCCTCTGTTCTTACCTTGGGGATACAACCACAGTTAGGGGGCATGATGAAACAACAAAGGAAAGTGAGGAGAAGTGCTTAGAAAGGAAGGAAAAGAATCAGCACAGAGTAGGATCTTAAGAGTCCAGAGAGTATCCAGGAGAAAAGGGTAGTCAAATGAGGCACATAGGTCAAGGACAATTAGGTCCGAGGAGTGACCTTATGATTTGACAGATTTCTGGCAACTATGGAGAGAGCAATTTAAATTAGGTGATAAGATTGAAGACAGATTGCAAAGGGTTGAGGATCAAGGAAGAAAAGAGGAAGTGGAATCAGTGACCATAAACAGCTTTTTCAGTTTTAGTGAAAAAGAGAGGAAAGGTATCAGACAACAGCCTGAAGGAAAGGTTGGATCTAGTGAAGGCTTTTAGTTTAAGGCAATCAGTTTAAGGAACCAGTGGATAGAGGGACATTGAAGATATTGGAGGGTGTTTGAAGATTCACTCTTCTGGAGAAGACAAGAGAGGAGGAGCTCAAGGACATATATAGAAGGGTTGACTTTGACAAGAAGAAGAACCAACTCTTTGTCAAAGACTGAAGTAAGGAGAAGGGAGTAGGATATCAGAATTTTTATAGGAAGAGACAAGAAAAGAGAAGTCTCTATTTTCTCAGTTAAATAATAGAAAATTTCCCAGATTAGTTAGGGAGTGAGGAAAAAAGGGATGATAAACTTCCTGAGAGAAGAAATGGTATGTCATCATTTCTCTGAAGATTAAGAGAAGAAATCATTTAGAGAGGAATAAAAAATGCCTTATTGCACTGAAGGCCCAGTTAAAAGTGAAAAATGTAAATTTCTTTTTTTTTAATTTTTAAAAATTTTCATCTTTTTATTTTTATATTTTCTAACATTTTGTTATTTTAGTAGTATTTTATTTTTTCAAAATATATTAAAGATAGTTTTCAACATTCACCTTTCCACAAACTTGTGTTCTATATTTCTCTCTCTCTCTCTGCTTTCCTCTTCCTCCCAAGACAGTAAGCAATCCAATATAGGTTAAACATATACAATTCTTCTAAACTGATGAACAAGAAAAATAAGATCAAAAATGAAACATGAGAAAGAAAGAAAAAAGCAAAGAAATAAACAACAACAAAAGGTGAAAATACTATGCTTTGATCCACATTCAGTCTCATAGTTCTTTGGATGCAGATGGTTCTTTCCATCATGTTTATTGAAATTGCCCTGAATTAACACATTGTTGAAAAGAACCAAGTCTATGACAGTTGACCATCACACAATTTTGTTGTTACTGTGTACAATATTCTCTTGGTTTTGCTCACTTCACTCAGTATAAGTTCATGAAAGTCTTTCCAGGCTTTTCTGAAATCAGAATTTTTTTACAGAGCAATAATATTCCATTACATTCAAATACCATAATTTATTCAGCCATTCCCCAATTGATGAGCATCCACTCAATTTCTAGTTCCTTGCCACAACAAAAAGGGCTGCTACAAACATTTTTGCACATATGGGTCCTTTTTTCTTTTTTATGATATCTTTGGGTTACAGATCCAGTAGAAACACTGCTAGATTAAAGGGTAAGCACAGTTTGAAAGTCCTTTGGGTCTAGTTCCAAATTGCTCTCCAGAAGGGTTGTTTCAGTTCACAACTCCACCAACAATGCATGTGTCTCAGTTTTCCCCCATCTCTTCCATATTTGTCATTTTCTTTTCCTGTCATCTTAGCCAATCTGAAAGGTGTGAAGTGGTACCTCAGAGTTGTCTTAACTTGCATTTAGTGGTTTAGAGCATTTTTTATATGACTAGAAATGGCTTTAAATTCTTCATCTGCTAAGTGTCTGTTCATATCCTTTGACCATTTATCAATTGGGAAATGGCTTATATTCTTTTT
Source organism: Sminthopsis crassicaudata (assembly GCF_048593235.1). Lineage (NCBI taxonomy): Eukaryota > Metazoa > Chordata > Mammalia > Dasyuromorphia > Dasyuridae > Sminthopsis > Sminthopsis crassicaudata. The sequence goes on from NC_133619.1 coordinate 512,990,190, forward strand.
TTGTAGCAAACATTGGCATTTATTAGACTATGTCATTGTAAGGAGAACAACAAAGAGTGAGAGGAAAGAAGGTGACATGGGACAAAGGGCTGGACTGATCATAGATATATTCTTTTCACAATAAGTTTTTGCATTCAACAAAAGCAATGGTCTTAAGGCAAGACAACTACCAGAAGATTAGTGTCAACAGATTACAGTTTGAGATGGAACAGTTTGTTGCTAACTTGGAGAGAAAACTGAGGCAGCCACAGCTGGCAACAGTGGAGCAGAAAAGGAGCGGGCATCTTTAAGAAATGTGGTGGATAAACCAACTAAAGAAGAGGTTTGAATGCCATTTGGCTTCTCTTGGATGGCAAAACACTTGGTCCTAATTGTGGCTCATATTCTTACAAGTTTAAATTAATTCTCTACATAATTTAGAAATGAGGTCTTTATCAGAAACACTGGTTATAATTACCCCAAACTTTCTGCTTTTCTTCTAATCTTGGTTTTTGTTTTAGTTTTGGAAAACATAAATTTCTAACAGTCAACATAATTGTGAAATCCTTCTAGATGAATTCATCAGTACATGATTAGGAGTAGAAGAGGTAGATGGTGGAAGTAATTCAGAGTTGAGGTTTGGCAATATGTGGGCCAGCTGGATAAGGGAATAAGGGACAGTATTGGGGTGAAATGTCTAATTATTGAGTTGCTATTAGAGAGGGAGAAAAGTGAAATTAGAGCAGGAATAAATGGCCTGAGAAAGTAATGTGAGATGGAGGAAATCAAGGTTAAATAGGATAAAGACCAGCCTTAGAAGGGTTGAGACATAAAAAGATGTGGAATGATAAGATATATGACAACATAGGAGAATTTCAGAGCATCCAATTAATAAAATGGAACACTTTGAGGGTAATGGTGCAATCTAGTACATGGGCATCTTTGTGTAGGGCTGAAGTGGAGAACTGGAAGAGGTCATGGGATTTAAGGAAACTGAGGAATAGGGAGGTTAGGCAGTTTGAGGAAGCATCCATATAATTAGTCAAGTCTTCTAATTACTAAGGACAGGACTTTTGGGAAAAGGAAAGATGGTATGCCAAGGACTGAACTCCTTGAAAAGGGAGAGAATGATCTGGAGTAAGTATAATAGTGTCATCATAATCTGTATTGACTAGAAATGTTCTATTAAGTGGAATTCAGAAAAGGAGGAAAGTTTGATGAGTCAAATAGGTAGAATGTGGAAGGGCCAATGTTGAGCAAGGATTATTCCAACTTCTCCTCCAGGACCAATTTGAGGAGATGGGGGAGAAGTGGAGCAAGAAAGAAGGTACGGTGCTGGATGGAATAGCCATGGATACATTGTCATCAGAGGCAAGTAAAGAGATTGAGGAATAATAGATGGAAGAGTATGAGGGGAAAAGATCCAAGATGAAGGGGGTTCCTTCACTATGGAACAGGACTTGGAGAGGGCACAATGGAAAGGGAGTGCAGGCTGAAAGTGGGACATGAGTGGGATTGGGTTAAGGGGGATGGAGATGGGAAAACAGGAGAAGGGGATGAGTATCGTTTTCTAGTATTGATTAGTAGAGCCACATGGAGAGAAATGGGAGAAATCATAGGGGTAATAAAGACAGATGAATAGTGAAATTCAGTCTCTAAGGGATGTTCCAGAGGAAGCTGGGCTGAACCTGGAACTTCTTAGCTTGGTATGGCTGATAGAGGGTGGAGGGAGAGAGTGGAGCTGGTATAGTGGTCCTTCCCTACCCATCAGCCAATTATAGGTTCAGCCTGGGATTTCCAGGTCTAACTGCTCCTGTTCCTTCTCTAATCTAATAGAGGGTACAGAGAACTGACCCACTGAGCTCAGAGAACAGATCCACTGGTCCTGGGTCTAGGTTTAATCCTCTTCTCTGGTGGCTTCCACAGAATTAGGAACCCAAGCCAACCATAAAGATCCAGTTCAAATCTCCTTTCTTCTAGGAAGACCTTTATGATGTAGCCAAACCTGGAAAACTTCCAGGTGAGACTAAAGTAAGCTTAGAAAGGAGACACAGTCTAGTAGAGTAGAAAGAACCCTGAGCTAGCCTTCTCTGAGTCTCACCCACATGTCTAATACCAACTCTTCATGTAAGGGAAGTCCCTCCCCTAATTCAGTTTTCTCACTTCTACAGGAAAGAAATGAGATAACATCTCTACATTTTCTTCCAACTCTATGTTCCAAGGCAGCTTCTATCTCTAATGCTCCTTGCTCTTGTTCTAGGAACCCTCTCAGCTCTGACATTTTGTGATTCTAATTCTATGTGTCTTCATGTCCTAGGAATCCTTCCAGGATCTGCAGGGAAAGACAACTATAGTCCAATGGCCAAGCATTTATCTCCCCTGCTGGGGTTAATTTAGCCTATTAGGATATAATCCTGCCAATGATCTATATGTGTGTGTATGTGTATTGTCTCTGCTCTCAGATCAGAGGCTCCCAGATGGCACAGGGTTGTGATTCCCAATAAAACTATCACCCAGGACCACTCTTGAAGTTGGACTGTCACCTTACTGGCCTGCCTCCTTTCTGGCCCGCCCCCATGTGCCAACATTCCTCCATTGTGAGGCTTCCTCACCCTAGCCTGTTGTTCTTTCATTGCTGTTCTGGTTTTTTAAAATATGTTTTGCTCCTGAGGAAAAAAATCCATAAATCAAAAAATCACAGGCCTTAGAAACTTCAGCTGCCATTTATTCTGACCTCCTTTGAGCTAGAAGGGATTACTCATGAAATTTTATGGAAGAAGTAAGTCTTGAACTTCCATTGGAAGGAAGGAATAAATCATCCGTGATATCTTCCCTGTGCCTGTCAATTTGTGAATGCTTTGGGGGAGCCCTCTTCTCTAGCATTTTATTTGTTTGTATTGATAGATGTCAGTCAACGAGTAATTGCTTAGTATGTTTTACATGCCAAGTACTGTATTAAGCCTTCAGGAAGTTTACATTTTTTTGGTAAATTTTTTATTTACTTTAAACTTAAATACAGGGGCAGCTAGGTGGCGCAGTGGATAGAGCACCAGCCCTGAATTCAGGAGGACCAGAGTTCAAATGTGATCTCAGACACTTGACACTGTCCTAGCTGTGTGACCCTGGGCAAGTCACTTAACCCCATCCTCAGGGAAAAAAAAAAAAAAAACTTAAATGGGGGAGGGGGAAGAACAGTGCCATGTACACAGCTGAACATTATAGAAGATTCAATATAAAATAATAAATATCCATTTTAAGAGATATATTGTTTTCAAAACCACTCAGCTTTTCTTTGCTTTCTTGTTGGTTTTCTTTTGCTCTTTACTGTACATTTTTCTCTATATTTTCCCCTCCCCCCAGAAGGCTACAATCATACACACATGTGCATCCTCATATACATATAAACATGCTTATAATAGATATCTATAAACATATATGCATATATACATTCATACACATATATGTATATAAAATATGTGCATATTTCCACTTGTCATCTCTTTCTCTGGAGGTGAACAACATATTCCTTCATAGGTCCCATTTTACACAATTTTCTAAATCAACCAGCTCATTATTTCTTACATCATAGCCTCATTTCAACACAATCACATTCTCTCTGAGAGATTGTCTATAAAAAAGATCCCCCCAATTTTCTTCATTCTTTCTATTCTTAGTTTTATTTATACAAGAACATTTTAATTAAAAATAATCAAATTTATCCATTTTACATTTCAACAAAGCTCTCACCTTATTGATACAATTTACTCTCCTTTCTTTTACATCTTTTCCCCCTGGTTTCTTTGAAATTCCTGACCTTTTGTTCTTCCAAATGAACTTTATTATTATTTTTTCTAACTCATTAAGATAATTTTTAATAATTCAATTGGGTTGGCATTGAATAAATAGTTTAGTTAAGGTCAAATTGCCATTTTTATTATATCTACCCAAGAATAGTAAATATTACTTTAATTATTTAGATCTGACTTTATTCATATATTCTGGTATTTGTTTTGACAAAGCTTACCTTCCAAAGGAAAAAGATATATATTGTCTTATAATATATTATAAAGGCTTGTGTTAGACCCAGAAAGGGAAACAAAAGAGGAAATCAAGAAGCAATTATACTGAATAGCTTAGAGGACAAGTCATTTCCACTTTTTGAATGAGGGCACTGGATTAAAAGATAACTAAAATCTCTCTTATTTCTTAACATGTTCTATGTACTTTCTGCAGCATGGCTCAGTGGAAAGAGCACAGTACTTTAAACCTGGAGTTCTGAGTTCAGATCCTGACAAGTCTTTCCCCCTTTCTGAAATTCAGTCTCTTCAATTAAATGAGAATAATAATAATGTTCTACTTATCTCTCAGGCCTGGGATAAGGACAATGATTTGTAAAACTTAAAACTATAACATATGTAGTTACAGATGTTTCACTCTTTAAGGTTTCTTTTAGCCCTATCATTCTATAAGCCTAAATCCTTTTTTTATTAACTTGTAGGGTGAGTAATGCTTTTGAAGTTGTAATTTATACACATGACCTTTCCCATCCTCTGGGAAGAATGACTGGTTCCATTAATTTTCCTATATAGCTAATGCTGAGTCCTTCATATCCCAGCAACTGGACCAACAAATCACTGATTCTAACTCACTTGAATGGAGGTAGGTCTTTGACCATCCACTTAGCAAAGGGGAAATTTCCTGGGAGGAACACTAGGGATGGAAAGGGATCTTGGGCATAGAAAACAGAACATGAGGGTCAGAAAAGTCTCCTGGACAAATAGAATGTCAGTGCTGAAAGAAATCTCAGAACAAAATGTTGGAGCTGTCAGAGATTTGGGGACGTCTAGAGTGGGGACTATACCAGTGACTGGCATAAGAAACCCCACCTGCTGATGCAATTCAGAGATAGTGAACTTCTCTGCAGGTTATATTCTTAGAGAGTTGCCTAGAGGACTTAAGAGGCTCAAAATCACATAACCAGGATGAATCAGAGATGGGACTCGAATTCAGGTCTTCCTATCCCAAAGAAAACACATCTACTATCTATGCTAACTTTCTAAGATTTCTAATGGAGAGACTTTGGATCATAGAATTTCAGACCTGAGAGGGCCCCTAGAACATAGAATGTTGGAGTAAGGAGGGCCCTTAGAACATAGAATGTTGGAGTAAGGAGGGCCCTTAGAACATAGAATGTTGGAGCTAAGGGGACCTTTAGAACATGGCAAGTCAAAGCCAGGAGGGGCCTTGGAAAATAGAATGTTAAAAATTTTAAATTTGGGGACTTTGAAACATAGAATGGCAGAGCCGGAAGGGACTTTAGAAATTAGGATATCAAAAGTGGTAAGGACCTCAGAAACCATCTAATCCAACTGATTCATTTCACAGAGGGGAGACTGGGACCCAGAGAAATATTTTTGTGACAGACAGTTGGTTTCCCCCCATTCTGTTCCTATCTAAAGATAATATGGGAAGTCATAGAAATATAGTTTCAGAACTGCAAGGCATTTCAGAAATAATCTAGTCCAATCTTATAATTCTGAAGATATCAATCAAATGTGTCTACTCGTTGCAATCATTGCACCTGAGATAGGAAGCACATAGCTGAACATTCAACAAATACTAAATGATTTTTCCAGCACTAGGCATGAATTTTCAATGTGCCACCCATTACTTCTGGCCCGGTCCACCTGGTAAACAATACAAAATTTGAGACAATTGCCTAGGGTCTGGTGTCAGATTGGGGTTGAGGTCAGAGTTCAGCCTATGACCGAGGCAAAACCTCCTAACCTGAGACTATGATTCTAATGACTTCACCTCAGCCCTCATTCAGACCTTAAGAAAGTTCACAACACAAAGTCCTGGGGACCTTGTCACCCAAAGCTGTTTTATGTAAAAGTTGGGGGAAGGGAATATGTCTTTGCTGCTTCCTTCAGCAAAAAAAAAAAAATAATTTCCTGCAGAAAGGTGAGGAAAGGAAATGTTATGAGAACTATGTCTGGGATCTGCAGATTTAGAATGACATGAGAGGGAGCAGAAGATGGAGAATCACTGTATAGGGAGTCCTATCATTGTTAAACTTCACTTTTTGACCTTCACAGGAAACTTTGCTTTTGATTAACCTTAGAGCTGCCTTCTTTCAAGAAGATAAGGAGTCAAATCCTGTAAGAAGCTAGAAAACAGGACCATAAAACATAAGTCCTAACGCCAGTTCCAGAATGAATTCTTAACCCTCAGTCTAGACAGTATAAACCTTGACCTTAGTTCCCGACAGATTCATGACTGATCCATGACATATTCTCAAACTCAAATGTCACCCTAGTTCCAGAATGAGCCCTACCCTGGAATCATATGTTGAGCCTTTGACTCACCTTATTCTGTGCTTTGAACACTAATCTAAGCTCTCTCCAGACCTGCCAACAAAGGAAACTTCAAATTTTCTATGTTTGAACTGCAAGGAGTAGATCAACCTGGCTAGAGGAGGATGAAGGCGTCTCTGGAGCATCTCACCACAGAGATGCAAACCTCAAGCTGAGTTGCTAGATTGGGCTGCCTTCCTATTAGACAGGGATCCAATCAGCCACCCAGCCACTCTCTCATATCTCCTGAAGTTATTAGCCCCAGGAACAAAACTCCACTAATTTTGATGAGACCCACACGTCTTCAGCTTGTTCCTTAGAGAGGAGGTTTGGACATCACAGAGTTGGAAAGGATTCCCAGAGGCCTCTTAGGCCAAACAAAATGATAATGCTTATCCAGCCTCTGCAGATAGACCGCCAGTGAAGAGGAACCCCCTATCTCCTGAGGCAGCCTCATTCCTCTTTCAAATAGCTCTAATATTAGAAAGTTTTTTTTTCTTGAATCAAGCCTAAAGCTGATATTTTACAACATTCCCACATTCTTCTTGGTTATTTTTTCTGGGGAAAAACAGAAAAAAATCAAATGAGATCATCTATGTACAGTTCTTGACAAACCTAAAAGCAACATACAAATCTTAGCAATTATTATGATTAACTTTTTTAAAAATATAATAGTACAATATAATGATCTAAAAATATAAATAGTATTCTCTTTACATTTTGCACATATTTACTTCTTTTGCACATGATACTTTGTCCACTGTGTACCTCCCAAATGGAGAAACCCTAAGTTTTCCACCTATCCTCCTATTTTCTCCAATCCTTTCATCATATTCACAATGCACTAGAATCTTGTGGGGTCCCTAGCCTTTTCTATACCATGGGACCCCCTTGCAGCCTAGGGAAGCCTAGAGAGACCCTTCTCAAGACCATGTTTGTTGCATACATTCAACAATTTCAAAGAAACACAAATTAAAGTGTGAAGTTAGTGAATATAATCTTTTTTTCTATCCAAATTCATGGACCCCCCCCCGAAATCTCTACAAGGATCCTTTGAAGGTGAGGTGGCCCCTCTTGGTATTTAGCCACCGACATAAGTTCCTATCCTCTTCCTGTAGTTCTCAATAACAGAAATCAGCAGGATAGATATAGTCTTTGTCTTTGCCTGACAGCACTAGCTTTAGGTGTTTAGCAAGCCAAATACTTAAAGTCGAATCTTAGCTCAAATGGTGCCTCCTGAAAGAAATCTTCCCTGATCATTGTGTTTGCAAACAATCATTTTTCCTGTTGGATCTCACATATGACTCTTTTTCATGCCCTTATTATAGTCTATTCTGCATTCAATTATTGCATTATTATGTCCCTAATAGACTGAATTCTATGAAGTCACAGAGTCACTTCAAAATCTGTAACACCCCCCCCAAATAAATAAATAAATATAGTCCCCTAAAGATTTGTTGAAATTTGGAAACATTCAGGAAAGATTCAATTTGAGAAACTAGGAATGCTTAATCAGGAGAAGAAAATACTTAGGAGTAATTCTGAAGAACTGGCATGGAACAAAGATTAAATTTATTCTGCTTGGCCCCAGAGAAAAGAAATAGAAGCAATTAAGGAAAATCTCAGAGTCAATTCTTGGCTTGATGTAGGGAGAAAAAACCTCCTAATAACTAGAGTTGTTCAAAAATGAAATGAGCTTCCTAAGTGGGGAGTGAGCTCCCCTGCAAAAGAGGTCTTCAAATGAAAGCTGGCCGGATGCTTCCCAGACCATCCTCTCCCATGACTCTGCTATTCTTTTTCAGCTAATACCTGAGATTTCACTGGTGTAGAGAACTTTCAGTAAGGAAACTTCTATCAGTACAGGCCCTCTTTAAAGTATTATTTGCCCATCCAAAGTGAAATCAGTGAGCTATTGGACAAGCATTTATTAATCACTCTATTACATGCCATTTAGTGGGCCAGTTATGTGACTTGCACTGGTGAAACAGCCAGTCTTTGTCAGAAACAGGCCTTAATCTCAGATATTCCTGACTCTATGGCCAGTTCCTCGTAGATAATTGTCTTGCTATTTTTCTATGATTCTAGTAGGCAAAAAAGAAATGGTGGCCAAATGGATAAATGAACTAATTTCAACAAATGAATATGGTGTGAACCATATGCAAAGTTCGGTCTTTAGGGTCTTGCATGTAGTAAGAAGGAAGGAAATGAGTATTAAAAAACTAGGATGTGTCAAACAGTGTGTTAAACACTTTACAAATATTATCTCTTTTGATCTTCACAATACTTTTTCAGGTAGGTGCTATTATTATCATTGTTTTACCGTGGAGGAAATTAAGACAGACTGAGGTTAAGTGTCTTGCACAGAGTCATACAGCCAGTAAAGTGTCTGCTGCTACATTGGAATTCAGGTTTTCCTGACTTTAGGCCTTAAATTAGCCTAATTAGCTGAAGAAATGAGATGGAAACAAATTTAAAATCAGTTTCAAGCCCTGCCCTCAAGGAGCTTATTATCTAATGAATCAATTATCTAGTCAATAAGACAATAAAACAATCAAATGACATATTTTTATTCATCTGCAATCACTCTGAGAACAAAGCTATGAAAAATAAAATGCACCTCAAAATAAGCTTAGAGTTTCTTCTTACAGCAGAAGTAGAAGCCTTCTTTTTGAACTGCAATCCTTCACTCAGAGGTTCCATTCAGTTATGCTCCCCTCATTACTTTTTGCCTCTTCCTGACCAGCCTTGTCAGCTTGCTATTTCTCTAATATCACATCCGTCCCTCTCCTTCCGATTCCTATTCCAGGTCACCTACCTGGACTGATTAAAGATTTAATTAGAGAATAACTTAAACTGGTCAGCTTGACTGATAGTCGTCCAGGACTCCACTTATTCAGATTTATACATTAGAGATCATCCAATCCAGGGATTTGCAACCTTTTTTGGCCATCATGAATGGCCCTGGAGAGCCCCTAGATGTCTTCTCAGAATGATGTTTTAAAAGTCATACAACAAAAATTAAAGAATTACAATGCAAACTAATTTTATGATATCAAGTTAAGGAAATAAAAATGTATAGAATCAAGTAAAACAACTCTTCCCCTACCCAACTTAATTATAAAAAAACACTTATAATAATGCTTTCAGGCTTATAAAGCAATTTCTTTCCAATGCTATAGCCTCTGAGAAAACTGAGGTTGAGAGAATAAATCAAGAGATCATGTTCAGTTCTCAGCCACAGCTTACCAAGTACAGTGACAAAACTGTCAAACATTTTTTGTGGGGGATAGGGGATGGTGAGAAGAATGGCTTTAAACAAAAGCTAAATGATTGCTTGTCAAGGATGTTTAAAGGCAATTACTAATCAGTTTGAGATTGAACTAGAGGACTTCTGGGGACTCCCCCTTTCAGCTCTTTGAAGTGACTTGTTAAAGGTCCTATGGGGAGTCAGAGTCAGGACGAAACCTGAGTCTCCTGATTCTTACGTTAGACTATTTGACTCACCACCATGACCCAACTCCCGTGGGTTTGCCAGAGCCAACAAAAACTAGCTAGAGAAAGTCAATTGTTCTGGTGTGAGCAGTTACACTTGGGAAATCAGCATGTCTACCAAATTAGAGCTTGATTTATTGTGTTGGTGATCATCTAGGTTTAATAAAATGAGGGAGAAAATGTTAATAACATAGTTTAAACTTAAAAGTATCCCATGTAAAGTTTATTTTTTTTTCTCCAGAAAGTCAGTTTGATACATTTACCAGCACATCTAGATGGGCCCAAATCTTTCCACCCATCACCATCACCACCATTTTTTACTGTCTCCTCCCTTGACCTGCCTTTTGAGGTAGGCTGATTAAAGAGACCTGGTCTGAAAATCTAAAGACTAGTTTTCTAGGTCTAATTCTACCTTTAATTTCTGCTATGAGTGGGCAAATTACTTTCCTTCTGTAACATGGACAGAATCATTCTGCTTCTTCATCCTTTCCTCCTACCAAGGGCTGTTGTGGTGATCCAATTACATAATGGAAATGAAAGGTCAAATAGGCAAATAGAAGGGCTCATCACCAGCAACATGGTGGATGGAATCCATCCCAGTGCTGAGAATGACTAAAGGACATGGAAAAAAAAGAAGTGATTTTAAAAGGACCTTACTGAATTAAGAATCAATTAAGTTAATTTTTTGAAAAATACAAGCATTGACTCAACAAAGAATCACAAACAATGAAATTAATTTAAAATTTCCTTTGAGTGAAAATACAGTGAAAATGGCACATTAACTTAAATGGTTTGGAACTGAAAAACCTGGCCCAAAGAGATTAAAGATAGAAAAAAAGACTCATAGGTACCAAAAATATTTATATTTATTTTACCAAAGAACTAGAATAAAGAATTGTCCATCAATTGGACAATGGCTGGAAATATGATGATATATGAATGTGATGTAATATTACTGTGCCCTAAGAAATGACAACAGCAATGTTTTTGGAGGAAATTGGAAAGATTTGTATAAACTGATCCAGAGTGAGGTTAGTATAACCAAGAGAACAATTTTCACAATAATCATCACAGTAAAGACAAACAACTTTGAAAGACCAACGGCGATTCCTGACAATGAATGGTGAAGCATGTAGAAGAAGTGCACCTTGATGGTATAGACTTCTTCTCAGAATATCTCCTGTCCTGTCTCTCAAAGCCAGAATGTAGGAGCCCAAGGATCATTCCTCTCACAAGCCCTCACCAGCTCTGCTCCTCCTGTGACATGTAATTGGGGAAAAAATTGGGGAAAAAATGTAGTATTCTACTACAGGAGGTGTTCACCTCTCTGTCAGAGAGGATGTATAAGGAATTCCTATACTACACCAGGAAAGGAATTGAATTAGATGATGACTGAAGTCTCTTCCAGTTTTGAGATAGTCTGTTCATCATATATTCATAAAGCTTTCTGTATATATGGGAATTTATGTGTATATAACTGTATACACATATATATAAATCTATGGTGTATATGTGTGATTTTGTAGATATATATATGGATCTACATGACAAATAGGCACACATACATGATTATATAAGTTTGTATAAATGTATGTCATACGAAGTAGCTAAGTGATGTCAGGCTGTTAGGAGACACCCAGTTTTCCAGAGTTAAGACCCAACAAGCAAGCTATGCCCTGGGCTTGGTATAACAATGCTTTGCACTCACCCTCTGTATGATCTCATCCTCTGGCAAAATCATCTAATTATTGTATTGCTCTGACCAGCACTAGGTGTTCTCTGAGCTTGGACAGGTCCTGGTCAAGAATCAATGAATCTAACTTGTCACATTGCTGCTCTTACCCTCCAGTCTCAAGGCTACCACTCACTACACAAGTGCTGGGATAAATATTGAGATCCCCCCTCACTACCTTGGGGTATCCCCCCAGGAGCAGGGCTCTGGCCATGTGTCATTGCTTGTGAGTTGTTTCCCTCACTTTGAAATTAAATTTCTGTATTTTTGTTCTGTAAGAAACGATCAGCAGGATGAATACAGAGAGGCCTGGAGAGACTTACATGAACTGATGCTGAGTGAAATGAGCAGGACCAGGAGATCATTATACATGGCAACAATAGGACTATATGATGGACGTGACTCTCTTCAACAATGAGAGGATTCAAACTAGTTCCGATTGTTCAGTAAAGAAGAGAATCAGCTACATCCAGAGAAAGGACTGTGGGAACTGAGTGTGGACCACAACATAGCATTTCCACTCTTTCTGTTATTGTTTCTTGCATTTTTGTTTTTCTTCTCAAGTTTTTTTCTTTTTTTCTAGATCTAATTTTCTTTATGCAGCAAGATAACTGTATAAATATGTATACATATATTGGATTTAACATATATTTTAACATATTTAGCATGTATTGGACTTCCTGCCATCTAGGGGAGGGGGTGGGAGTAAGGAGGGGAAAATTTGGAACAGAAAGCTTTGCAAAGGTCATTGTTTAAAAATTACCCATGCTTATGTTTTATAAATAAAAAGATTTAATAATAGTTAAAAAAAGAAAAAATAAATAAATTTCTGCTTGATTCCTGACTCCCATTTCTAGCCTGCTCTGTTCATCTCTGGCTACCCACAAGTTAAAGGCTGGTTTTGTCTAACATTACCACAGTAGATTCAGTGATGGGCCTGAAGTCAAGAAGATCCAATCCAGCCTCAGACATTTATGAGCTATGTGACCCTGAGCAAGTCATAATTAATCCTGTTTGCCTCAATTTCCATATCTGTAAAATGAGCTGGAGAAGAAAATAGCAAACCAGTCCAGTATCTTTGCTAAGAAAACCCCCCAAAATATAGGTCACTAAGAGTCATTCATGACTGAAAAACAACTGAACAACAACATATGCCATATGTACATACCTATTGTATACCTCATAGATTTTTTTCCTCCTATACTTGTATAGGATATATTTGTTTTACTCCTATACTTCCAGGGAACTCCTGGAGAGAAACTCCCTTCAGTGGCACCTGCTCAGCTATTTATAGTCTTAAAAAGTTGTCTGGGACACTGATAGGTTAAGATACTTGCTTAGGATAATACACCTGAGGAAGGACTTTTAATCCTGATCTTCCTAGCACCAAGGCCAACTTTTTCTGTTGCCAGTGAACTATGCTATTGACATATACATATATGTATGTATAATAATATATCTATGTGATATATAAGCACATATAGCAATGAAGATGATAATATTGATTATTTCGATTATGACAATGACAATCCTCTATATAGCCTCTCTGACAGACAAGTGATTCACTTCCTACTGAATATCTCCTATGATAAGGTGCTTGATCCCTATTAAGACAGCCCATTTTATGGCAGGATTGATCTGGTTCTTGAAGTATTTCCTCATACTGATTATTGTGATGGTTAAAATGTGGCGATGTCATGTACATAATCTTGAGAATGGTGATGGATCTTTGGATCATAGATATAGAGTTGGAAAGGAAGTTATAAGTCATCTACTGTAGTGTTGCCAAACTCAAATAAAAATTAATGTTATCTATATTGTAATGTATTTTCATTTATCTTGCAAAATATTTTCCAAATATATTTTAATCTGATTCCCATGCCTTCAAGAGGTTTTGCTTTTGTTTTTGTTTTGTTTTATTTTGGGGATTTTTTTTTTTTTTTTTTTTTTGCCAGTTGCTGGCCATGTAGCAGGAATTTAACACCTCTGATAGTCCAACCTCCTCATTTGATAAATTAGAAAACTAGGGCACAAGAAAGTGACTTCGCTAAAGTAATATGAGTAATAAGTGGTAGAACTAGGATTTAAACTCAGTTCTCTTGTTATGTCTGTGGACAATCTCGGTATCAGCCTGAGTCGTTGGTCTTAGAAGAGGAGTGAAGTCCAGTGAAGAGCTGGTCCAGACACAACATTCTCTGATTCTAAAACTAGGATTCCACTCTACCATGGTGACTTTCTACTGGTGATGATGCTGGTGGTGCTCTTGACAATATGGTACAATGGAAAGATAGCTATATTTGGAGCCAAATGACCCAGTTTTAAATACAAAGTTTATCATTTAGTACCAATGTAACCTTGGAAGTAAATTAATTTCTCTAGGTTTCAAGTTTTTCAGTCAATGAAGGTGTTGAATTTGATCATCTCTAAGGTCCCTTCAAAATCGAATTCTATAAATCTAATTCTATAATCCCACAACTGTATTGATGATTATCTGTTCCAAATAGGACTCTGAGATAATACATCTCCCCTCATTGGAGACTTTCCAGCAAAGGCTGAACGGCCAACCATCAGATACATCATAAAGATCTTTGTTCAGGTGCAGATTGGATGAGGTGACCTCTAAGGCAACTTCCAATTGTGAAAATCCATGAATCTATAATTCTGAGGGTAATGAAGATGATAAGTAGAATGGAGAATTTTATTCTCCCTCTTCGGATTTACTCTAAAGCCCTCTGTTTGACTTCTCCTTTACCCCTATTCTTCTCTATATTACATTTTTCTTGCTTATGTCGTATTCTACCCAGATAATAAAATGACTTATCCACATTGGGGGATTGTGTCATATTTTATCTTTGTATAAATCAATCAACCATCAAGAATTTATTAAATGCCATGAACTGTACTAAACATTGGAGATATAAAGATAAAAATTAAACAGTCCCTGTCATCAAGGAACTTGACATTACACCTTGAATTTAATAAGCACTTAGCAGACATTTATTGAATAGATGGATGAATGGAAAGAATATTAACTCTTATGATGATAAGCCGCCTTTGTTGGAAATGAATGAGATTGCATTACTTCAAAGTCCTGTTTGGAGCTCATAATTATCCCCGTTAAATATTATCTTTTTAGATTCAGCCCAACATGTTACCTCCTCAAAACCCTTTTTGAGGTCTGACTTTGTTCAAAAAGGAAATAATGTTATTCTGACACGACCTGGTCTTTTTTTTTCCCCTGAGCCAATTGGGATTAAGTGATTTGCCCAGGGTCACACAGCTAGGATGTGTTAAGTGTCTGAGACCAGATTTGAACTCAGATCCTCCTGAATTCAGGGCTGGTGCTCTATCCACTGCACCACCTAGCCGCCCCAACATGACCTGATCTTCATGAAGAACATACTGACTCTTTGTTACTACTATTACTTATTACTGTTACTGTTACTACTATTACTACTACTACTATTGCTACTACTACTACTACTATTACTACTACTACTATGGTAAAATGTTGGGCTGAATCTAAGAAAATAATATTTAAAGGGAATAAGTATAAAATTATATACTTTGCTTCAAAAAATGATCTCAATAGTATAAATTGTGGACAAGATGATCTTTAGCCTTATCTGGAAATTTTTTTTTTTTTTTTTTTTTTTTTTAGTGGACAAAAAGTTCAACATGAATGGTGATATCGAAAAGCTAATTTAATGGTGTACTACATTAATACAGAATCTTACTTTTTAGGAATGTGGTTGTGATAGTCCTGTAGCAAATGAAAAGAGGGGGATTAAAAAGGGAGAGGAAGGGGAAGAGGAAAAAGAAGAGGAAGAGGAAGGAGTCATATGCAACTGCAACCACACATTAAGACAGTTTTACTTTTGATTGTGCCATTACCCACATGTGTTTCTTTTCCATGGCCATGAACTCTGAAATTCCTTCATCTGATCACAACCTGTCATACTAGTTCTCCCTCTCCCTTGAGATGCTCAGTCTTATTTCTCCTTCTCACTGAGACTTCCGATCCCTTTACTATTTAGATACCATTTTCCCCCAGGTCATTATCCTTAGACTTGCTGCACTTTCCTGTCAAGATATTAGAAGACACCTTGTTTTCCAGAGCTAAGGTCTAAGCTAAGATTCTTTGTGCTCACCCTCTGGATGATCTCAGTCACAGCAAAATCCCAAAATTGTTTCACACCAGCATCAGGTAATCTCTGAACTTGGGCAAGCAATCGTAGTACCCGTGTCCAAACTTATCTCATTATTGCTGTTAGCCCTCATTGCCAGGGCCATTATTCACTGTGTCACCAGAGATATAAGTATTGAGATCTTCCACAACTGCCTTGTGCTCCCCCTCAGCTAAGAGTGGGGCTCTAGCACTTGCATGGAAGCCATTTTCCTCACTCTGAAATTAAACTTCTATTTGATTTCTCACTCTCTTGTCTCTAGCCTGCTCTTCCACCCACAATTCCAATTCAGTTGATATGTCCCTTTCTTCTCATGCTCCCTTGGTGAATCATTCTAACTCAACACTGTACATATTACATTAATTCTACTCTTTAGAGTTCCTGGCCCCTGTATCCTATCTATAATCTTTGGGCCATGATTAGCTCAGAGCAAATGTACATAGCAATCTGTTTTGGTCAGAAACCCTGAAGGTCCTCCCCTCTCAGATGATTTGTTGTGGTTTTTCTTAGATAGTGATAGAGATATTTTTAAATTTTATTTTTAAAGCTTTATATACATATATATATACATATATATATATATACACACACACAAAGATAATTTTCAATATTCATCCTTGCAAAACCTTGTGTTCCAAATTTTTTTCACACACCCTTCCTCCCACCCCTCCCCTAGACAGCAAGCAATCTAATGTATGCTAAACATGTGCAATTCTTCTCTATATATTCCCACAATTATAATGCTGCACAAAAAAAATTAGGTCAAAAAGGAAAAAAATGATAAAGAAAATAAAAAGCAAGCAAACAACAACAAAAAGAGTGAAAATACAATGTTGTGATCCACATTCAGTCCCCATAGTCCTCTCTCTGGGTGCAGATGGCTCTCGCCATCACAAATCCATTGCAACTGGCCTGAATCACCTCATTGTTGAAAAGAGATACCCATTAATTTTTTTTTACTCAATTCTTTGCTTCAATTTTTACCTAGCCATAATCACTGAATGGGCATTATCTCAGTCAAAGTAAAAGTTGTTGAAGAACCTTAGCTTAAGAAGGCCAAGGTCTCCCACTACATCCAGAGGCATCTCCAGCAATCCTGATTTATATCTGGCCACTGGACCCAGATGGTTCTGGAGGGGAAAGTGAGGCAGGTGACTTTGCAAAGTCCTTCCTTACTTAAATCCAATTCGCCTGCATGTCATAGCATCTCCTCCCGGATCTCCTGGCTCTCTTTAAGAACACAACAGTCTTGCCCTGCCAATCCTAGGCCTTAGATTACTCCTATTATCCACTTCTTTCACTCCTATTTATATGAATGAAACCAGAGAAAATTACAAACCATACTGACTCAATCTACTACAAATTTATTTTTTTAAACTTCCATCCCCCCAACCACACACCTTAAAATCTCACCTCACAGTTCACTAAAAAAAATTGGTTTCATTGGCTGAGAACTTCTATTTATCTCACATCCCTCAGATGCTTTTTGCAACTATATGTTCCTTCATTCCTCTCATAGGAAGAAGTAATTCTTATCTTGCTAAGATAAAATTCTTTAACTGAAAAAGTGATTCTTTTCCATCTGATATTCTCCTGCAGATTACCCCTTCTATTATCCCTACTATCTGATTGTCTGCAAACATGTCTCTACTCCCCCAAAATTTCTCACTTGATCCATCCATTTTAGCTAATCTCTTCTCATGGCTAAACTCCTCCATAAGGGCCAAACACAATGGATACTTCTTCTGTTCAACTTCCCATCTCCTTGTTTATGACCTGATTATTTAACCAAAATCTTTTTTTCTTAAATTGCCAATTATCTCTTAATTGACAAATCTAATTTCCTTTTCTTCAGTCTTCACACTTCTTGACTTCTCTGAAACCTTTGATAATTCATAATCCTATCTCCTTGATATTCTTTACTTTAAAATTTCATTATATTTTTCTCTATTTTTAATCTTCTTTGCTGGATCTTCATTTAGATCATACCTACTAACCATAAGTGTTCCCCCAAACTCTTTCCCGGACCTTTCCCCCTTCTTTGTCTATGTTACTTCGCTTAATCTCATCAACTCCCTTGGATTTAATTATCATCCTTATGTAAATAATTCCCTGATCTATTTATCCAGCCCCAACCTCTCTGTGACTTCTAGCCTGTGGCTCCCGGTTACTTTCAGTATCAAATAACAAATCTTTAGTTTGGTTTTTCAATCCTTTCATAATCTGCCCCTCCCTACACACACACCCCCTCCCAGTCTCTTTGCATCTCACTCCCCTCCATATATTCTAGAATCCAATGACACTGGTCTTTTTGCTGTTTTTCACACATACACAATTGACTCCAGACATTTTCACTGACATTGAAAATGTTTTTTTCTTCATCTCTACCTTCTAACTTCCCAGGCTTCCTTCAAATCTAAGCTAAAATTTAGCCTTCTACAAGGAAATCTTTTTTTGGTCTACCTTAATGCTAGTGTTATTTCTCTGTTGATTTATCTCCAAATTATTTTGTTTTTATCTTGTTTATTTATAATTGTTTGCATGTTTCCTCTCTTCCTATTAAACTGTGGGCTCCTGGAGAACAGGGACTATCTTTTGCCTTTCTTTATATCCCCAGGGCTTAGCTAGTATGCTGTCTGGCATTTGGTAGGTGCTTGATAAATATTTGTTGACTTAAATTGTCTTGATAATCACACATGCCAAAAACAGAGATCACACATATCCATGTTCACAGACTTAGAAGCGCACCCACATTTTTATTTAAGTGCTTGTTTATTCATTTATTTATTGACCCTGGGACATCCTCTCTCACCCAGGCTGGAAATGCAGCAAGCAGTCATGGTCTGTTTCCTTTATTGATGGGCTCAGGATTTTTAACCTGCTGGGTTTTTCTGTTCTGAGCAGGCTCCTCCCTCCTCAGGTAGCCGGAGATCACAGGGACTTCCCATCTCAGAACTCTCAAGCTTAAAGGAGCCCCCAGATTCAGCCACCCCAATAGTAGGGATCCCAGGTGGGATCCACCAGCCCAGCGATTACATGCACTTTAACACAGAGACATATATGAACACAACAGATTCATTCTATAGGACTGGCCCATTCTCAGAGAATCCCAGGATATGCAGATATACTGGGCCCTATCTCTAGACTTTAAAGTGGTGTGAGATTTGCCCTGAGATTCCCAGGCTCAATCCCCATCCCACTTCCAGCCCCAAAAGCCTAGCTGTGCATCCAAACGAAAGGTGGCAGGAGGACGCCTGGTGGCCACTCTAGGTGACTGCAGAGACTCTCTCCTGGCTTGGAATGGAACTCCACGTGGATTCAGTTCCAGTGTTACTGAAAGCTGAGTCTCCTAGTCGGGCTCCCCTGGCCACTGAACGGCCCACCCCTCTATGGCAATGAATGATGAGGTAGGAGAAGGGTGAAATAACAAAAACTTGGAAAGAGAGTAACAGGGAAGGAACTAAAGGTGTCCCAAACTGGAATTGGCTAAATGAGAAAGCAGTGAGTTTTCCATAGGGAAGGAAGTGAACACGTTTGGCATAAATTGGATGACTACTTTCCAGTAATATCGTGGAGGGGATTCCATTCAGGTAAAGGTGAAGTGACCTCTGAAATCCATTCTAGCTCTGAGATGTTGAATCTGTCCCTCACCTAATAGCAAAGGACTTTCAGATCCTTTCCTGAGAGCTTCCTAGATAAAGACAAGGAGGGCAAAAAAAAAGACCATTTGAGCCCTGAGGGCAGGGAAAGGGAATGAACACCATCGATGGGGGGAATTAATGAATGGAATTTATTATATGCATATTATGCACTGTTCTAATCAAAAAGCATGTTTATAGTATCTACTATACTCTAGGCATTGTGCTAAATACATTTTATTGGAATGAAATAATATCTCTTGAGGGCAATTCTTGCCCTCAAAGAGCCTACATTCTCTAATGGGGGGGGGGGTCAACACAAAAGAAAGACACTGAGAAGATAATCTCTTCTAACTTTATAAACTTGTCAAAGGTGGTGTGGGGGTATTTAATGAAATGGGTGTCTTTACTTATAACGTGCGGAAATAAGCTTTGGACTGTAATATAAAGAAGGAAGGGGGAACAACTGGGCCTCTTACAGAAGTTGAGAATCAGAAGGGCAAGGGAAAGGGCAATGTGTTGCTCTATTTTTTTTAAACCAGGCATTTTGAGTTGGCATGGACCTTGGAGGATAACTTGTCCAACTTTTACCTGAATAACTCAGCCAACAACTTCTTGAAGACCTTTATTAGCAGAGAATAATAACTCCTGAGACAATCTATCACTCTCAGTGAGGAAGTTTTTCCTTACATTGAGCCTAAATCTGCCTCTCTTTTCTCATTTTACTCCCGATCTGCCCTTTGGGTTCAAGAAATGTAATCATGAGTAGGACTGAACTGCATGACCAAGATGTGTGACTTAAGGGGAATCAGATGGAAGCATTCAAAGAGACCTTTCAGCTGATTGACCAAGCAGGGGATGGAAAGTTCTTATACAGCCAGGGTAGGGATTTGATACCAGCCCTGGGCCAGAACTTTACCAAAGCTGAGGTGCTCAAGGTCTTAAAAAATCCCGAGAGTGATGAGATGAATGTGAAGGTGCTGAACTTTGATCATTTTCTGCCAATGCTGCAGAACTGTAGCAAAGAATAATATTTTTTACATCTTTGTCAATCTAACAGGTAAAAAGTTGAACCTTGCAAATTTTTAGTTTATCTAATTACTAATATTTTGAAGCATTTTATATGGATTTTGTGGCTTGGATTTAGCTTTTAAGAATTATCTAAAATTTTGACTATTTGTCCACTGGAGAATAGTTATAATTATGACACATTTGAATCAGTTTCACATGTATCTTGGATATCAAACCTTTAACAGAAAACTTGCCACACAGATGTTTTTTCCTAGATAACTATTTCCCTTCTGATTTTAACTTCATTGATTTTATCTTTGCAGCAAAATGTTTCAATTTTATGCAATCAGAATTGTGCATTTCATCTTCTATGATTTTCTCTATCCCTTATCTAGTTATGAATTCTTCCCTGTCCAGAGCTCCAAGAGTTATTTTCTCCCTTGCTCCTCTAAATTTTTCATGATGTAAGCTTTTGTAGCTGAGTCATGTGTTCATGTGAAGACTATTACAGTACAGAGAAGCTGACTTAAAGCTAATTTCTGCCAGTGTTTTCCAATTTTCCCAGAAGTTTCTTATTTTAATTAACTATTCTTACCAGTTATGTACTAAACTAGGGTGTTTTCTGCTACTGAAGGGTTGTAAGTGTCACCCACAATCTCTAAAGTTTGGCACCTTGGGGCCCACCCACCAGCCCCTTAGTTATGAAGTAATGGCCATATGACCTTTCAGATTAGAAAGAGTGTTAGAGATCACCTTGTCTAAACCACTTATTTCACAAATGGGGAAGTTTACATTAAAGAATCCTAGGTTCCTGACTCCAAGTTTTATGATCTTTCTACAACACTACCTGGCCTGTAGATTTCCTTTTCATTTGGTAACTCATTATCTGGGTGACTTTCTAGGATTTAGTTTTCCCATAGTCAAAAAGGGGAAGGAGGGTTATACTAGATCAACTTCAAGGTCTTTTCCACTGTAGAGATTCTATAACTAGGGTTCTTAAAATCCCATAATTATAAATTCTTACTACATACTATATAAGAAATGAGTAAGAAATTTTTTACTCAGCTGAGACTGGACAGTGGTGTAGTTCTATGTCCACTGGTCTAGCCTGCAGGGACTTGGTCTTAGTTGTATTTGCTCTAAGTACCTAGGATAGCTCCTTTTACCGGCAGGCACTTTAATGTTTGTTGTTCGAAGCATCTGTTTTTTTTTTTTTTTTTTTTTTTTCAGATGTTTTGGATGGAATTAAAGGTGTTGTTATGCCTGAAGAGGGAAAAAATGAGGATGAAGACAATGAAAGGAAGATGTGGAAGATGGCATTGGGAGCAGTGATAGAATATTAGAACTAAGAACAATACCTCAGTGCTAAGAAAGACTTAGAACTTAGAATGGGATCAGAACTGGAAAGAGCTTTAAAGCACAGAATTTCAGAGTTAGAAAGGGAATGTTAGGGCAGGGGGAGGTTTTAGAATAGAATATCTGAACTGGGATGTCTTTTTTTTTATTATCCTTTTTCTGAGGTGAGGGTTAAATGACTTGCCCAGGGTCACACAGCTAGGAAGTGTCTGAGATCAAATTTGAACTCGGGTCCTCCTTTATTCACGGCTGATGCTCTATCCACTGCGCCACCTAGCTGTCCCCTGGGATAAATCTTAAAGTACAGACTATCAGAACTGGAAAGGGTCTTAAAACACAATGTCAAAATTGGGAAGGATCTTAAGGATCATTTAATCCATTCTCATTTTATAAATGAGAAAACTAAAAACCTATTGAAGTGGCAAAAGGATTAAGTTTTTAAAGATCATGGGGGATGGGAGGGAGGAGAGACACAACATGAACTCCAGGCAAATCATAAAGGGAACAGCTTACTTCACTGCATAAATGGGCCCTCTTTTGTTTCTAATTCAATGAAATGCCAAGGGTTTGGCCAAGGCAGAAATGGGAAAGACAGTCATTGTTCTTTAGGAACTCACAATACAAAGTAAAGTACAGAGATGGGGGACAGGAGAAGAAATGGATCACTTGTGGCTAGAAAAATTCCTGGAGGAGCTGGTCATTGCCTCAAGTTAGGGGTGGGGGATCTTTTACAAGGAATTAGAGCCATTAGAAAAGATTGGGAAATCAGGAAGAGTCCAGTGTGCCACAAGTTCATGTAATTTCACTGAAGCCGGGGTTATGTGAGGGGAGCAGAGGGAATGAAACAGAATTCCAGATAGGAGTCTGGTCTTTCTTCTATAAGTAACGAGTCATAGAGAGTGTTTAAGTGCAGGTTTGGTTGCGGAGTGAATACTAGTCTTGTTTAACTTACTGGAATTTTAGATTCCCCCAACACTTGCCACATGTCCCTCTTTAATGGTTTTATTCCATGTGTCCCTTCTTGATCAGCCAGAACCATTAAACTATCTGGCATGACCATCCTTTGAAAGAAAATGGAATTAAGAGCTCAGACCTCTGCATCAGGTCCTAGTTGGTCACTATTAATAGATCTGAAGGGAAAAGACCTAGCTGAACTAAGGAACTAGATAGGGAAGATGAGTTGGAAGGATAGGGAATTTCAACCAGGCCAGATTCCAGGAAAGCACAACAGGTACAGCCTAAGGGTTACATGTAAGAGAAGTTATTATTTCTTTTATATTAATTATCAATTATTGAATTAGAACTAGGGTTTTTCTCCTTTTTATTTCCTCATTCAGAAATCAGTTCCATGGGTCATTTGAAGCATATGCCTGATGACAAGGGGGGGAAACTCAGATCAGATTATTTTAATTAAGGTGAATTGATGGATTTTAGCCAATTGTATTTCACTCAGATCTGGGTAAAAGTGGATTCACCATTTTGTCTAGATTATCTTAAATGGGATGATATGGGTATAGATAATAAGACTCTTCAACCAAGACTGAATGATCAGTCACCACCACCTCCATTAGAATAAGTTCATTTCTTGTTATAATGTTCATTTTTTCATTACCTGTTCATTAATCAGAGTTGATTTCCACCTTCATTTTTGCCCCGGTCATCCACATTCTGCCAACAGGAAGAATTAATGCGACCAATCCCTCCATTCCCCCAAAGCAAAAATTTAACAGTCTCGATTTGTGCAGATTGTTTTGTTGTTTAATAAACTATAATAATTTATGTGACAGACACAGAAACAGTAAAACAAAGAATCTGAGCAGGCAGGGCCCATGATGGGTGCAAAGAGATCCTTTTTCAAGGCCCTGAAGATGACCATGGTCCTCAGGGGGTTATCTCTCTTCCCTCCTGTTTCTTTCTTCCATCTCTCGATCTCTTTACATGTATATACAGAGAATCTCTGGAACACTGATCTTCAAACACCAATCTCAAAAGTAGAAGCAAAGGATGGAGGAAGTCTGGGGTAAATAGAGAGCCACAGTTCATTGTGGAAGAGGGAGCAGGATGTGAAGGGCAGGGTGGTGGCCAGCCAGAGCCCTGCACCTGATGTGGCTTCCCAACTGAATATTACTCCCAATATGATTCATCTTCCAGACACTGCCCCCAATCCAAAAAGGAAAAAAAAAGCTCTTATTCATGCTTGACTTTTTAACTGATCTTTACAATAGCCTTTTGAAGGACTCTAAGTGGATAGAGAGTATTATCATTGTCAATATGGCCCAGAGAGGTAAAGGGCTGAGCCCAAGGTCACCTGTGAGCCAATGATGAGATGAAACTGGGAGCCAGGGTTCCCGATTCCCTATATGGAGCCCTTTCCATGGTATCACAAATCCCTTCCATCTAGGCCCAAGAAACTGCATAGCAGTGCTGCATTATTATAACAGTTTATGCTGGCTAGTTTCTTCCTTGTTTACCAGGGCCAGAGATTTCAACCAGTGCAGAAGCAAGGCTCTGGGGCCACTTCAGGAGGATGCTTCAGTCAGGCAACTCGGGCTAGAGTGATCTCCAAATCAGCCTCAAGCAGATCTTGAATGGTAAGGCCATTGGACTTTAGGTTTTGAACTGAAAGAGATCTCAGAGACCACTCTGAATCCAATCCCCCCCTTTTGCAGAGGAAGAAACTGAAGTCCATAAAAGGAAAGGGTTTTTCTCAAACCTTGCATATGGCTAAGTACCAGAGCCAGGATTTAGACCCACGCTGATTCCAAATTCACTACTCCTTCAGCCACAATTCATGTCCAAATCGAATCTTTGCTATTAAAGGAGTGGGGATGGAAACAGGTAAGGAAATCTTCTGTAAGGCAGTTATTCTGCTAAATGAAGATTCAATTTCTCTTGTGTGTAAATCTGGCATTTCATATATCCAATCTTGATTAAATTAATATCTACCTGTTTCTTCCTCCCTCAGACCATGAGTTTTTTGAAGATGGGAACATCACATATTTCTCATGAGACTACCTAACAGTAAGGACATCGTCTCCCCTATAGTTTAGTTAAGTCAGAAATTACTGAGAATGGCAGTAAACCTTCCTCAGCCCAGAGATTCTATAAGGACAGAGTTCAGTTACCCCTTTGGACAGCAATCAGATTTTTTTTTTGTCCAGAGAAATCTCCTGGACAGGGATTATTCACAATTCTGTCCCTGCAACCTAGCAGTGGG
The DNA here is from genome assembly GCF_048593235.1 of Sminthopsis crassicaudata. Taxonomy (NCBI): domain Eukaryota; kingdom Metazoa; phylum Chordata; class Mammalia; order Dasyuromorphia; family Dasyuridae; genus Sminthopsis; species Sminthopsis crassicaudata. The sequence goes on from NC_133619.1 coordinate 513,015,158, forward strand.
ACCTCGTACATAATATGTTTCTTGGTTGTTAAATTGAGTTTTATGTTTCCCTAGTATTTTCTCTACCTTCAAAAGGGTACAAATGGGTACTAAGAGGAAAGATCTCCATCTTTTAGGTCAGATAAGTGTCATCTCCGAGGCCCAAGTCAGTCAGGAAGACTCAGCAGGAATGGTCAATTCAAGCCAAGAGCTTTCTCCCACTCCCTGCTTTGTTCCACACAATTCAAGACTTGCCAGGAGTTTCAGAGACCCAAGGAAAGCTGAGCTAAGCTTTACACCTAAGACAAATAACCTAAACTTCTGGTCAGGCTGGCCACAATCACCCAACAGAGATGTGTGCATGATTTTGTATGTATCTGTGCATGCGGCTTCATCTCATTTTGTAAGTATGGTGCATGAAAACACATTACAAATAGACCGATCTATGTTCCAAGATTACATGTGAACACGTGAGACTATGCATTTGGTTGCATTTGTGTGAACCACACAATTGGTATGTGATTGTAACCAGCTGGGATATACGTTCCGGTTAAGGACCATGTATGTTCATGCATGTATCTCTAAAGCCAATGACTAAGTCCTTCTTAAGCTCCGAGCCTTAAAGATGGAAAAGACTTTAGGGATCATCTAGTCCAACCCCTTCTTTTTTTGCTTTTGCTGAGGCAATTTGGGTTAAGTGACTTGCCCAGGGTCACCAACCCCTTCTTTTGGAGATAAGGAAACCAGCACAAAGAGGCTGTCCTTTGCCCAAGGTCACACAGGCATTAAGGGACTACATTGTTGAGTGCCATGTGCCTGCCCATCCTTGAGCATGACACAGAGGTGCAAAGACCTCTAAAGAACAACAGTCCCTGTCTTCCAACAAGCAAACCAGGAAATGAGAAAACTTTGCCTTGGATTTGGTTCCCCCTGGAAGGTCCAAAGCTAGAAAAGCCTCTTGGATTTGGGTTTAGAGAGACATAAATCATGAGTTATATTAACTGGTCTTTGAAGTGGAATGCAGAAAATGTCCCTCCAGCAGGGCCTCCTTCTAGTATCTATGAGCAGAGTCCCAATGTGGGTATCTTACAAAGTGTCAGGAAGATAGGGTCCTGTGGGAGCAGGAAAGCAGCTACTGCTACCAGTAGTCTGAGGAGAACATCACTTTTCATTCTAAGTTTGCTTTCAGCCAGCAGCCATGGTTTCAGCATTGCTTTGAAAGAAGGAAAAAAAAGAGGAAAGTTCTCTAGATGCTAGGGAGTCACGTAGGGGAGTTTTTGCCACATTCCCTTATTTTAACATGTCTTGTGCTGGGCTAGATAATGAGCTGCCTGAGGTTCTGTCCCTAGGGAATGTCAAAGAGCTGAATAATCTTGCTTCCTCTGTCTCCCTGTGTTATATGGGGGAAGTCTTGTATTCTAAGTCATATTGTGAAGTGCCTGGGGTTTTGAGCAAAAGAATGCCAAGGAATCTTAAGTCTGTCAAACCATCAGTGAGAACTGCATCCAGGACAACACCGGTAGACCAGTCTCCCAGCGAGGCTATGTCAGAGATCATGGATAATGGAAGCAGAGAACGTCTTTGGGTAGTGAAATAAACCATCCACTAGGTGGGATGTATAAAGCAACGGACAGTTGTTTATCTGAGTAAATTTAACAGAACACACACAAATATCAAAGCAGAATTATTGGAGGCATATTTCAGGACTCAAATCCAAATCTCTTCCTTTTAGAGGTGCTGGCAATTTTCAGTACCAAACTCCCTGATAGGAACAAAGCAGACTAGGAATACCAACATGACTTCTCTCTAGGGAAATGGGTAAACTTTCCATTGAGCTTCCCATTGTTCAGGAACACAAGATCTCATCCTTCTTGGCCATCAGCCTCTGCTATCCTGCCATTTAATAGCATGTTTCTTTGAAGTCCCAATTCTCCTCTAGGATAGGGGCCAGGATAAGAGAACAGAAAATAAAGCATGTCAAGATTCAGCTCAAATCCTACCTTCTGCAGATCTTCTCTTGTCCCTCTTGCCCCTAGTACCTTTCCTCTGAGATTACATTTCATTCACTGATTCACTGTGTTGTGCATGTATATAAAATCTTGTATGTACATGATTGTTTGCCTGTTGCCTCTTTTATATCCTTATCATTTATCACTGTGCCTGGCACATAGAAAGCACTTAATGATTGTTTGGTTGAATGGCTAGGAGACTTGTTGGTGCTGGAACTAATGAAAGACTGGAGGAAGCGGCTCATGCTCAAAGTAGATTGGAAATCAGTGGGAGAAAATAGGGCTTTTGGCAAAATCCTTCTTTCTCAACTGCTTCCGACAAATGGCAGAGACTGAAACCTTAAAAAGCTGTATTGTCTTTCTAATGATTTTACAATATAATATGCACAGTGGGAATAGAGTCTGCAAGGTGTCAGAGGTAATGTAAATTAGGCAGGATCAGCAAGTGAGATAGATACCCCTAGAAGAACACTGGGGGGCCATAGTATTCCATCTTATCATTCTCTCTGATATTTTCAAGTCCAAATTCCAGATGGGCCTCTGAGAGCAATTGATTACTGCCAATACAAACCACCTCTAGAACTACACATTAGCAGACAATAACAAAACTGAGTCTTATCCAGGACAGAATGAACAGTATCACAAAAGAACAAAAATAATTCCACAAAAGGATTAGAAAAAATTGGAAATGTTTAGAAGACTGAAGGAACACATGATGGTTGTCTTCAAGGATTTGAAGAGCTGTCATGGAGAAAAAGGATTTATTTGTCCTACTTTGACTTCGAAGATAGAATTAGGAGCAATAGGAGAAATCAGAGGGAGGAATATTTTTCCCATATAAGAGAAAAGCACCTAACAATTAGAATTGTCCAACAATGGAGTGGATTACTGTACAAGTAGTGAGATGGTCTAGTGGCTAGAACACTGAATCTGGAATCAGGAAGAACTTAGTTTGAATCCTGTCGTAGATAATTACTAGCTGATTGTAGACAAGTCACATCAATACTTAACTATAAAATGGGGATAATAGCACCTGCCTCACAGGGTTATTGTGAGCATCAACCAAGAGGTAAAACTCTTTGCAAACATGAATTAGGTAAATGTTAGCTATTGTTATTGAGTTACTCATCACTTGTGTTCTTCAAAATGATGAAAATTTGTCAGGAATGATGTTGATGGGATCTCAATAGGAATTTGACCAGAGGGCCCTTCAGATCCTTTTCAATCCTATCACTGTATATTTAGAAGCACTAGATTAACTCTTTCATGGCCTGTTTTTCTTCTATGAGGGTAAATCAAGTTGTGTTCATTTGATCTCTTAATGAATCTGACTCAGATGGATGAATGGTGTGGTCCAAGAGACAGAATGCTAAACCATGAGTAGGCCTTAGTTTCACGTCTTCTTAGATTTATTCTGTGACTAGGCCCAAAGTTTACCTCCTAAAACACAGGTTGGCAAAACCCTGCCTCCCTCTTTGTACATATGGAGGTAAAACAGGTCTAGTCATAGAGAAACATGTACCAGATTAAAACAATGAGAGGTGGTGATCAATGGATATAGTTATTCCCTCACATGGTGATAGGCTGGAAGCCAGATATCTTAGATCATGGAGGGCAACCTCATTTTAGAGAGTTATCTGCCTCCAAATCTGATGTTTTCTTAGGAGAATTGCCTCAAGAGAAATGCCTCTAACTGATCTCTATGCTTTCAGTCTTCTGATTCCATGCTCCAAAGCTGCCAAAAATCTAAGACATCACAGTCTTCAGCAGCCTTCTATTGTTCCTAAATAAAAATGAAAACTTCTCATCCTGGTATTTAAATTCTTTCAGTCATGCTCCAACCTACCTTTTTATGATTTCATGTAGACATCCTCCACATTTTGTTTCAACCAAGCTAAAGTCATAAGTTTTTAATATATAGGATCTCTCATTGCCATGTCTTTGCTCAAATGTATTCTACCAGCGGTAGAATACATAGCTGCCTTCAAAGTTCAGGTATCTGAAGTAGCCTTTTATTTATTCATGTGCAAGCTACATTTTCCTAGTAGAACCTAAGCTTCTTGAGGGCAGGGATGGTCTCAGCTTTTTCTTTGCATTTCCACAACCTGGTACAAGTTCTTACAAATAAAGTACTTAATAAGTACTCACTCATTCCCTTCTGCACAAAATGCAAATGACACTAGCTTATTCATGAGCTGCAGTGACTCTGGCACAATGATAGTGTGGTCCTTGTAGGCTGCTGGAAAAGTGAAGTAGGCCAAATGTCTATGGGGATCAGAACCATGTTTTCATGGATAACATCTCAGGCCTTATCAATGAACCAAAAGAAAAATCAATATGCTGAATATTCTGCAAAGAAGGGGTTTCAAGGCAAGAATCAAGACTTGACTGTTGTTCCTCAATGCAATGGTCTCTTCAGCCATCTAAAACAAAAGATCTCCCTCCTGGTATGTTTATTCTGCCTTCTCTGGTCTTGGAAGTTAAGGATACACAGTAGGATGACTGCCACACTGTCATCTTCAACAGTAAAAAATCAGTTGTTTACTAAGATCTATTTAGTTTCACATCCTAAAACTTAACTCATCTTCACAGGACTCAAGGATTGGAAAGGGAATGAAGAGCATGTCAAACACTAGCTAAGGACTCTGTTGATTATTTAACTTGGAGGAAAATATTTAAGATGGGGAATGACAGCTTTCTTCACTTTATTGGAAGGGCTATTGTGTAAAAGACATTGGTTCTGCTGGAACTCGGAGAGAAATCCAATTCTATGGGTAAAAGCCATACAGAGGCAAATTTCAGTTTGATAGGATTATTACTTCCTAACAATGAGAGCTGTCCAAAAGTGAAATGTATTTTTGGTGTTAGATTCCCATTTACTAGAGGCCTTCAAGTAGAAGTTAGCTGAGCAGCTTCTGCAAAACAGGGGAGAGAGTAAAAGATTCTTGCAGAGGTACAGGCCCGGGTAGTTGACATTTAATTACTTTCCAAATCTGATAGAATGTAAGCTTCTTGAGGGCAGTTTAATTTTCTTATTAAAAAAAACTATCTCCAGCACCCAGAATTGTGCCTAATGCATAATAACATGATAAATGTTGAGAGTCAGGAACTCTGAGAACTATTACTGTTTCTTATAATTTGAAGCTGGGGAAGAGATTTGGAAGCTGCCAGTGGACATCTAGTTTGTCTGCCCTTGCTTCCTCTGCTCAGTTCTTAGGCTGTAAACATGATGCCAATTTCCTGAAGAGGTCTAGAGTAGATAGCCAAGGATTTTCCTAAGGGTATGTTGGCACATGAAAATGTCAGGACTGGCAGGAACAAGGCAAGACCTCCAGGTTCTTTGCCATTCTGGCTGCTTCTGGAGGAATCTGTCTGGTGAATAGGTTGCTCCTTACTCTCTACTGAGGATGTCACAGGTGGGAGCAGAAGGGAATCAGAGTGGGGGAAACTCTTTGTCCCTTAACCTTGCTAACATTGATAATGAGGTGAAAAAACATGTCTACTATGTCACATGATGTACTGGTCCAGGAATCCAAAATACTTAGAAACAGAACTTTCTGTGGCAATCAATGCCTACTGCTAAGATCAGGGGTCTTATATTCCAATTCACTCCTTATATCAATCAACATGATGAGAGATAACTGGGTGACATAATTTAGGTACCAAAATTTATGGATGCTGACAATACCATTCAAGGTTGCATTTTTTATCCCTATCCCACTCCCTGGCAATTATATCCCTGGTGAGCTCTTATCCCTACTTTTTCCCCAATTCTTTTTTCCAGGTTATTGCTCCAAATATGGGATCCATTCCTTGTCCTGCATATTCAAACCCTTATGGGTTCAAATCTGAGCTCTTCTGTTTCCAGATTCAGGGCCATTTCCACCAGACGGTAACAGCCCATCCATATCAGATGACCTTATCATGAAGGTTGTGGGGGAAGAGTCTCAAACTGGGTGAGAGGTTGAACTAAATGATTCTTCCATTGGGAAGGACTCCATATATTGGAGTCAAAGGTTTTTCTCTACAATGTCTAGATCAACTGAGAGAAATCCCATCCTCTGCTTAAATGCTCCCTCTGTGGCTCTTCATACTTTCCAAGATCCAAGAGCACAAAAGATGGAGGATCTGCCAAGCTTGAATCTATAGGTATAGATGATTCCACAATAATCTGTTTCCTTCCTAATGAAATAACTTTCCTTTCAGAGAAGAAACCCAGAATAATACAACCAGTTTCTGACAAGATGATGACCTTAGGGAATCTCAAATAAGTTTTTGGTCTGGACCCAAGGGAGTCAAAGAGTAAGATTTTGGAAGGCAGATCCCTGTCCAGAATACTGTGGATTAGGAATCAGAGGTCCCGGTTTTGGATCCTGGTTCTATTTTATTACTTTGTGTGACTTTGGGCAAGCCACTTAACCACCTAGGCCCCCATTGCCCAATCTGTAAAATGAAGGGGCTCATTTAGACTACATGATCTTTGAGGTTGTTTTTACTCCCTCTGCATTTCCACATCTCTTTTTTCCATTTCTGAAGAGGTAAACTACTAGCTTTTCTTCTGAGAACCAGCTATGTTCTCTTCATTTGTGTGTCCCCACAAATGTCTGCCACAGCAGGAATCACAGACAGAGATTTCCCAGAACTTACCATATACCTGGACTTTCCTCAGCCCCCATGTATCGCCTGAGGGAATTCAGTAACTAGCACACCAAATGGAAGAATGTAAGTTCTACTCCCTTTCCCCAACTAGAATATAAGTTGTTTTTTTTTTAAAGGCAAGGGATGCTTCCCTTTATCTTTGTATCCTTTGTACACAGTAGCCATTTAATAATGCTTATTGAATTTAATTGCATTGCATTGCATTGCTGAATGGAATATTAAAACTCTGCCAATTCTAGGGTGTACAAACAGCTCACTCAGGAAAGAAGGGTCTCTCTGGGAAGTCTTCCCCAGAGACACTGAACATTTTGTTACCAAAGACTCAGGAGCAAAAGATGGCTCCTCTCCTCACCTCCATCAGAGGGTCTTTTTTTTCTTCAGGACCATGGACAATGCCCATTCTAATAGAAAAATTTTGCATCCAGCTCTCCCTTTCTTCCTCTGTCTCTAATACATAGAAGATACATATCATTTAAGAGACTAAGTTCTGACAATATTAAAATGCTTGTGCTAATTCTTGTGACCTGTATTCAATTTGATAACTGCTGGTAAGAACATCAATTTGACTGCTTTTGAACTGTTATAACACCATTACTGCCCAAAATACCAAAATATTGTGATGGAAAAAGAGAGAATTATTAGTAAGGGAGTGAAAGGACAAATTCCAACTGCTGGTTCTTTCCCACCCTCCCCACTGCTTGGCTCCCCACTTGTTACCGCAATCTCTCAGTCTCAAGGGAGTTCAGTCTATGAGCTGTTCTGAGCATGCTGCTGACTAGAACTATGGACAGCCCTCTCACCTGCCTCACCCCACCTTCCCACTACCGACAGGTGTGCCTAGGACCATCCCCTGCTCTCATCCCCAAACACACACATGTGGCAATCCTTTCCCCTGTCCCTTGCCAGACTCCATTTCATATACTCCATTGGATAGATTCCACCCAGTGTGTGCAGAAGAGATACAATACAAAGATTGTGGATTGGGAAGCTCCTAGAGACTGGCCATATGGAGAGGACTCAAGGCTGGCCGTCTAGAGGGAATAAAGGTAAGGGGTAAACAGAGGGCTTGGGATGGAATAAGGTAGGAAGAGTAGTAAGTCATCCGTTCATTCCCCAGGGTAGAAATAAGGGATCCACTGGGGAGGCTCAAGGATATGGTGACAAGTGGGTCAAAGCCAGATGGTGAGGATCCCTGATGATACCTACATAAGTCCTTTGGAGTCCCCTGGTAGAAGTAGAAAAACAGAAGGGGAAAGAAATACCAGAAAAAGAGGGAGGAGAAGGAAAAGAAGAAATGATAACAAGCAGCCTAATTCACAACAGTTAACCAGGAACCACCCGAGAAGAAGAGCCAAGAGGAGTCCAGTCTTATGTGTTGTTCAAGTGTGGCGAGTTTGGGACTTCCTCCTCTTCTTGGTCGTCCTTCATACCTTTCAGTCTCTGTCGAGCAAAGTCCTCAAAGACAATGTCGTCATCACTGACAGAAGAGAGAAGGGGAAAGAAGCCGTCAGTAGGAGAAGGAACATCCACACAGGGACAGAAGCGAGGGCCATTAAGGAAACAAGACATGAAATAGGCTCCCCAGCCAACCCGGCCTAAGCCAGCACACCTACAGCTCCAGGTTAGCTCCAGGTGGGTCAGACACAGACATTGCTTTCTCTAAGGAAAGCCAGGGAGGAGCTGGTGTCAAGGGAATTGGCATTCTGGGTCAATTCACAACCAGTTGCACATTGTTATGGAAAAAAAAGACAGAAGGAAAGAATCACAAAATCTTTGAGGTAGAAGGGACCCCAGAGGGCAAGTAATTCATATCCCACCTGAAATGACAATGTGTATTCCATGGGCTATAGCATGCATTGTAACTAGGAAGCATTTCACATGAAAAAGTTCTGGGGCTTTTCATAGACCATAAATTCCACAATGTAACCTGCCAGCCAAAAAGCTCCTTGTGAGCTTAGGCTTCATTAAGAGAGGTGCAGAGTCCAGAAATGGTAGTTCTGCTGCCCTCTGCCCTCGACAGATTCCTTTGAGGGATTGTGTTTGGTGCAGGGCATAGTATTTTAAGGATAATAGTGGCCAGCTGGAGCACATCCAGGAGAAGGGGACTATCCAGAGGATAAGAAGGGGCTGGATGCCTTGCCACATGTGGTTGAATTGAAGGGTACAGTTACAGCGATTTTGGGAATAAAAGGCCACAGATCCAGAAAAGGGATTAGACTCATTCTGTTTGGCCCTAGTGGACAAAACATAGCACAATGGGTGGAAGTTAAAGAGAAGTAGGTTTTATTGCAACATAAGGGGGAAACCTCCTCATAATAAAAGCTGTCAAGGGATAGACCCAAATATCTCATCAGTATGATCATCTTCCTCTCACCATGTGCTCTTCATCTATCCTAGAAGTTCAACCACTGACCAGTGAATTTTTCATCATTGCAGGTCTTCAGGTGAAGGTGAGACAGGAACATTAGCAGAGAGATTTCTCCTTGGATATGATTTGGATTACAGATACTGTGAAGTGCCTTATACCCCTTGAGATTCTGTGACTCCTGGGAAACAAGGGGCTGATTCTTGAGAGCCAGGGAAAAATGTAAAAACCCCAAACCATCCCAAAGCATGGCCTAAAAGGCACCAATACCAGCAAGAACCAAGCAGGACAGAGCAGGCAAGGCGCAGGGCTTCAGGGGTGGGAGCAGATGTCTCCTTGCAGCTTTCCTAGCTCAGGGACACCCCGTGGGGATGAAAGATGGAGTAGCAGGATAGGATGACATAAGGAGAGTTTGCATGCTAAGCGTTTCAAGCAGCCAAGTTTGTTCCTGGACATGCCAGGCCAGGCAGGATTCCTTGCTGATGAGTTAGGTCAAGCATTTCCCAAACCGTGTCCACTGGAACCCTGGGGTTTTGAAACAAGAAAATTTCAATCCTGAGATATATTCTCCCCGCCTTAAAATATGAAGTTTGAAACTACGGACTAAAAACACAAAACAGCCATCTGAAAATATGCGCTCAAATTTCCCCTGCCCTGATTCTCCCGCTCACCGTTTATAGGTTCCATCAACATATACAATATTGGTCTAAAGGTAGGCTGCATTTTCCCTTGACCTGACCTGTTAATACCTTAACAGGTATTATTCTTCACTGTTTATCTAGAACTTTTTTTATTTATTCATTTCCCCCTGGAACTTCATGTAAAAGTCACTATGGCAAAGAGCCCAAAGAGCTGATCTCAGAGTAAGAGAACACTAGGCTTAAGCATGCTTCTGCTGAGGGTTAAGTAACCAAAGTTCAGCAAGTCACTTAACTTTTCAGTGTCCCAAGATAACTCTTTAGGAATATATTATGGGATGACTTCTCCACTTAGAATAAAAGCTCCCTGAGGTAAGAATTTGTATTTTTCAGGGGCATATATTTGTATCCCCAAGCTATATCACAATGGCCGACACAAAAGGTACCTAATGAAGGCTTTATCTAGCATTGATGGAGAGAGCTTTGATACTAGACATTCACCTCTGCATGAAATCATTGACCAAAACCTCCTCCACTCCCCCACCCTACATTAAATTGCCATTCAATTTAATTTAATAAGCACTTATTAAAAACACTTACTATGTAAACTTAATATGAGGAAAGCACTTTGTAAAGTAAAGCACTGTGTAAATGAAAGTCATTATTTTAGGAGCAGCCTATATTTAGATCAATATGGTATCTCAGGGCCCAAAATCTCCTAGGGCCAAGTGGTTTGGGAAACACTGAATTGGCTGTGGATGAGCCTGACTCATTAAATACCAATGAGCCAGGTCAATATGCCAATGAGACACACACACAAACATACACATACACACACACTCCCCTCCCCACCAGATATCCAAAGTCAGGGTCCAGCTTACTTTGTATCAAGTTCTATGAGATTGGTATCTATGGGTGCTTCATTCTCTGGAACTAAACACAGGGAGTTAGAACATGGGGTTAGTGAGTTTACAATGAATGGCCAACTACCCAAGTCACAGCAACAATCACCACGCACAAAAAAGGTAACAGGAAGGGAAGGTAGTGGAACTAAGCATGAACTACTTCATAGCTTGTCTATTGAAGGCACAATTTAGTGAAAAGAACATTGCATTTGAAGTGAAAAGGTCTGGATTCTAGTTCTGATGCCACTACTTACTAGCTGTAGGACTCCATCCCCTCCCACAAAATGAAGGCATTACCCTAGCGCAGGGGCTCTTAACCAGGAGTCCCTGGACCCAAGAGGTCTATAAAGATAGATTTCAGGGAGTCTTAACTTGGATAGGGAAAAAAGTGCATCTTTATTTTCACTGATCTCTATCTGAAAATTAGTGTGTCCTTCAATTATTTTAAAAACAGATCTATCCAAGGCAACCCCAATAAACTTTGGATAGAAAGCACCATTTGCATCCAGAAAAAGAACTGTGGAGTTTGAATGTAAATCAACATATGCTATGTTCACTTCTTTTTTTCTGTTTTTTTCCCTCTCCTATGGGTTTTCCCTACAATGTAACGATTACATTGTAGATTTGATCATCGCCGATCAGTGTTCCGGGTTAACCAAGTTCTACCCGAATAAGGAGGCTCAGGGCAGTGCCAATCATGCCTGCTCAAGCATCAATAATAAATAAAGAGTGCCAATGTCTTTGTGATTAGTCTCTCCCAACATGATTCATAAAGAAATGTGTATTAAAAATAAAATAAAAATAATTTTAAAAAATATAGTCAAAAGTAAGTGAATGAATGAAATAAAAAGCAGCTCCATGGAGGTTCCATCACTATGTGGTGACAGTGCACCAAACATGGAGTCAGGAAGACCCGAGTTCAAATCCAGCCCCAGATACTAGTTGGGCAGACACCCTGGGCAGGTCATTTAATTTTAATTGCTTCTGAAGAAAGCCCATTCCTAGATTCCTTCATTGGACTTCCAAAGGAATCTATGATACCAAAAAATGGTAAGGAATTCTGGGCCTAATTTGTCTTTATAGTCTTTGCCTGTTCTAAATGTTTAGAAATGGCTTCCAGGGTTAGAAGAACTTTTCTTTTCTCTGGAGGTTGGAGATGCTTTGTTTCAGGGAGATTGGGGTTATGCATCCTCCCAAACAGCTCCTTTTCTGAGTCCCTCTTTGAATGGTACCATGTCAGAGTTCATTCCCATTTCCTAAGTCAACCCCCAAAGCTAACTCCAGCATGAGACTGGAGAATCCCAGCCTTAATGTGGTCCCTGAAAGCATTGGAATCCCAAGGGGTAGGTGTCTAGAGGTCATTGTATCCAACCCCTTATCTCCAAGTTGGCCTGTTCTAAACTCAGTTCAAGGAGCCCAGAACAAAATAGGGGAAAATTGCCTGAATTTGGAGGTAAGAGGAATTAGATTTAAATGTGACTATTTCCTTCATCAAATCACTTCAATGAAACTCAGTTTCCTCATCTTTAAAATGGGGTAGGAGATGCTAAAGTAGATGAATTTTAAGATTCCTCCCAGCTCAAATTCTATGATCCTGTGAAATTAGAAGGGAAAGGCAGGGAAGTAGCAGTCTGTGCTTAAAAATGCACCCAGAAGGAGAGACCAAGGACTCACTAAGGCCTTCTGGTGAGACGCCTGCCATTTCTGGGCCTCAGTTTATCCCTCTGGTCTCTAAGCTTCCTTCCCATACTAACATTCTGTTTTCTCAGTTCTAAGACCTATGTTCTAAAGTCCCTTCCAGTTCTTATGTTCTGTGATTCTTAGGTTCTAACATTCTGTAACAATCTAAACTCCCAGTTATAGCAGCTCACCCAGTGTCATTTTCTGTAACCTTCACCCCCAGCCCCATCCTATCTCAGGTCAGACATGTTTATGAAAAATGGAGCTGAAATAATTCCTAAGCTGACCCCCAAAGAGGAAGTAGAAGTCTCCATCTTGATGACCCTTCCCACTAATAAGTCAGAAGTGCTGGAGCAGTAGAGTATTGATTCTATTAGTTTTTAGCTGTGTGTCCATGGGAAAAACTCTTAACCCCTGTGAACTTTGTTTCCTTATCTATAAAATGGGGAAGCGTCTACCTTCTGCACTTCACAGGGTTACTGTCAGGAAAGAATTTTGGAAAACTTAAGGACTATAGAAAGGGAAGTGATTTCTCTGGGGCAGACACAAATGTACTCACCTTCTCGACGCACAGGTTCCTCCCTGGGCTTCGGGTGCATCAAGGTGAAGGGCAGTTCGACAGCCACGTCACTAAAACAGACACAGAAATGAGCTGAGCTCAGAGGCCCCAGACTCTCCTGGTCTAGCCCTCCTTCTGGCCTCCCTCTGAAATTGGGGGCTAGGCGATGGGAGGGAGTTCAACATTAATAAATCAGCTGGAAGGCAGACATTATGGGTCTGAATATCAGCTCTGCCTTGCTTTATGATCTTGGGGAAAGTCATTTTCTCCCCTCTCCCCCAATTTCTTCCTCTGTAAAATGGAAGGGAAAGACCCTTCCCCGTCTCCTTTCCAAGGCTGTTGTGAAAAATAAATGAGATCATAAGTGAGGGAAAAAGTCTATAACATGTGGAGGGATATATGTGTGTGTGTGTGTGTGTGTATGAGATGATTAGGACATAATCATCACTTAATCAATCAACATTTGTGAAGCCCCTTCTTTATACAAGGTCTTATAACTAGGGCTGGGCGTACAAAGGCAGATATGTCATGGATTCTGCTCTCAAGGGGTTTATAGTTAAGTGGGGGCAGGGCAGTTATGGGGGCACTAGGAATAGTATCAGACCTGGAAAAGGGGAAACTCATTTTCCTGAGTTCAAAATCTGGCCTCAGATACTTTCTAGCTAAGTCCCCTGTTTGCCTCAGTTTCCTCATCTGTAAAATGAGCTGGAGAAGGAAATGGCAAACCACCCAATATCTTTGCCAAGAAAACCCCAAGTGGGGTCTGGAAAGTAGGACATGACTGAACAACTAGACAATAGGGGCGGTGGAGCAAAGGGAGGAGATGGGAGACAACTACAAAAATAACAATGGAGAGGAGAAAATAAAAGTAAAGGTAAGGAACAGGAAGAATGTTATTATAAAGGATAAAGAAAGATTCCAATAATTGGAGATTCATTGTGCCAACATGATAAAAATAAAGTTACCACCTAAATTAATATGTAATTTAGTATCATACTAATCCAACTGCCAAGGGGTTACTTCAGATAATTAGATAAAATTAGACTTATAATAGAAATGAAGGAAAAAAAGTAAGAATGAAAGGAGGCTAGAATTACCAGATTTTAAACTATATTAAAAGCAGCAATAATCTGAACTATTTGGTACTGATTTTAAAAGTGTAAAAAAGTAGATCAATGAGGAAAAAGCTAAATAATCCATATTTATTAGTAATTAAACAGAGTATCCCAATGTTTGGTAAATGCAAGATTTGACACTACTGGGTAAAGGATTCTGTATTTAACAAACATGCTGAAAAAACTAGAAAGCATTTTGGCAGGAAACAGTCTTCTTACACCAAATACCACAATTAGGTTTCAAAATAGAAAATGAATTTAATATATGTGATTATATAATTTTTAAAAATTAAAGAAAAGAAAAAGGTGTTTTTCAACTCTAGGATAGGGGAGAGAATTCATAACCAAACAAGGAACAGAGTAGATTACAAAAGTCAACATTAGACAATTTTGATTATATAAACTCAAAATGGTCTTGCAAAACAAAATAAATGCAGTTGCAGTAACTGCACTTATTATATTTATTGCCATGTAATATATTGCTTATGTACTATAGTATATGATTATAGAAATAAATTATTTATTATTGTTATATAAATATAAGTAACAAAAAGAGGATAAAAGACTATCCATTTGACCAATTCTCAATCTGCTTCACTAAATCTTCATCTATATCACACCCGGCAGGCTGCATTTAGGACCTCCCTGACCCCTACAGCTCCCTCCAGAGCCCTTTTTGATTTCCTTTCAACATTCTACTTTTGACATCTCCACCAGTTCCATGGGTTCAAACACTGTATGTTATTCCCACATCCATATGCCTAGCCCCGGTCTGTCCTGAGCACTAATCCCACATCAACAACTGCCTCTTGGATGTGACATAAACACCTCAAACCCAACATGTCCAGTTCCCCCCTCCCCAAAACCCAACTCTCCTCTTCCAAATTCCCCTGCTATGGTCAAGGGCACTGCCACCTTCTCAGTCTCCCAACTCTGCAATTTGGTGATATCTCAGACTATCCCCTCACTGACCCCCACGTATCCAATCAATTGACAAAACTTGTCATTTTCTTCTCAACACCTACTCCCATAATCAACACTCTAGTTCAGGCTCTCACTCTCTACCACTGGCACCAATCCTTGTTCTATCTGGCTGCCAAGTGTTTCTTATAGACCAGCTCTGACCATGTCACCTTCCTACTCATAAATTCCAATAGCTCCCTGTGGTCCCATGTATGCATGGAATGCTCTCCCTCCTCCTGGGACTCCGACTCCCAGAATCCTTGGCTTCCTCCAATAATCAGCTCAGATATCGCCGCCACCATGTGTAGTTCTAGTTGCTATGCTAGCGCTTTCCCCTCTAACCTTGCTTTCCATCTATTCTGTAAGTGTCTTGTAAATACCAATTTGTTACTCTATTATCTCTTCATTAGGGTATAAGTTTCTTGAGGGCAATGGCTGTTTTCCATATTTGTAAAGTGCTATGTAAATGCTAGCTATTTATTTATGCAGCCAGCCTTTAGCACACAGTAAACATTTAATAAATGTTTGCAAACTGACTGACTTAACAGTAGCAATGAAATGAAAATAAAGCAGATGCCTTTAATTGGAAAATGGCCAAACAAATTGTGTTTTTGAATGTGATGGGATATTTTTACATCATAAAAAACAATACGAAGAATTCGGAGAAGCATGGAAAGATTTGCATGAACTGATACAGAATGAGGAAAACAGACCCAGGAAAATAATATACAGTCTACAATAATGAAATGAAAAGAAAACTAAACATTGGTCCCAGTAAATAGAAAAGCCTTAAGAGAAAAAAGCTTCAAAGATAAGGGGATGCTAGTATTCAAAATTATAAATAATGTCAGGTAATTAAAAAAAAAACTTTTTGTTAAAAGGATCAGTTTGAGAGTGGAAGGGAAGCATATTAGGACATGATTGTGATCTAAAAATTAAAGACGTCAATAGCCCACTTTTATCTAGGGAAAAACAGTATATATATATATAGCATTTAAGCTGGACCTCAATGGATAGATAAAAAATATAATCAAGTTGAAATCTATTTCATAATCACAGGGTAATGAAATGAGTCCCAACCTAAGGAGTCATGAGTTACAACTCTGTCTCTAACCTGGACCACAGACTGACCCCCTACCTTGACTAGCTCTGGACTTCTGAGAAATGTAAGGCACCCTTGGGTGTCCTGCCACTGAGGCAGAATGGACCAGAACTCAGAAACAACTGGGTCATAAGAAGTTAAGTTACCTGGATGCGAGGTCTCCCAACAGGCTGGCGCAGATCAGAGGAGGCAAAGAAGAAGGCAGAGTTCAGAGTGGGAGAGACCAACAAAGTCATCCATGCAATATCTGTGGTCCCCAGAAGGGATATATGAGGGAGTTGAGACCATCCTGGACTGCTAGCTCTCTATGTTAGAGATGGAATCATGATATTGATGATAAAATTGGGAGGACAAAGAGTCCTCAACTTTTTGGATTCCTGGCTCTGACAATGACTCCCAATAGATCCTTGGACAAGTCAATTTATCTCTACAGCTATAAAATTAGGTTAGACTAGATGATCTCTAAGATGCCTCCCAGCTCTGATATTCTAGGATCCTAGGTCTCTTCCAGTTCTGACATTCTGTGTTCTAAGGTCCCTCCCAGCTCTGACATTCTCTGATGTAAAGTCCTTTCCAAATTTTTTCTAACATTCAGAGTCCCAAGGCCCTCCCAGCTCTAACATTCTAAGGGAAGGAAAAATCCAGAGGGGGTGGACGGACCTGTCTCACACCTGGATGGAGGAGTACCCCTTGAAGAGCCTCTGCCTTGGGGTCCCTCCCACCTGGCACTGTCCTAGCCTCTGAGGGCAGGATTCGAGACCATATTACTCACTTGGTAAACTTCATGCCCTGAGCAGAGAAAGGCTCCATGAGGTCTGAGATGAAGGAAGAGAAACATGAAGAAGGAGGAGGAGGAGGAGGAAAAGGAAAAGGAGGAGACAGAAGAAGAAGAGGATGAGAAGGTAGGTAAGAAGAAAGGAAGGAAGGAAGGCTATGGAGAAGAAGGAAGGAAGGAGAAGACAGTGAGAGAAGAAATAAGGGAAGAGGAAGGAGACAAGGATAAAATAGAGCTACAAGGGAAGGAAAAGGAGGAAGAGAGAAGAGAAGAGAAACAATTTGAAAGTAGTAGCTGAGATAAATAGGGAAGAAGGGAGAAGAATTAAGAAAAGACAGAAAAGAAAGAGAGAAAGGAAGAAAAAGGACTGAAAGAAGGAGATGAGGAGTTCAGAGGAGCAGGAGGAATATGCATGAGGCAGGTGTACAGAGGAAGAAGAGATGAGATAATAGGAGGAAGAAGAGGAAAATGGAGGATAAAGGTAGAAAATGAAGGATCAGAGAAGAATAGAAAATGCTTGGAGAAGAAGAGGAGGAAGGAGGAAGAACAAGGGAAGAAAGAAAAGATGGAGGAGGAAGAGAAGATGGAAGTGAACCCAGCCCTGGGCCAGAGCTATATCCCAGATGATATCCAACCAAGGGGGTGGGTGGAGGGAGCATTTGTGGAATGGACCCAAGCTGAGGCTGACTCTTTCCTCCCTCCTCCCTCTTCAGCAAGCCTCCAGCTGGAGGAGGATGCCCCAGGGGTTTTGTGACAGGAGATGGAAAATGGAGGGAGAGGGGAATAGGGGAAAAGGACGTGGGACCCACTCACCCTCCTCGGGAAACGACCAGCTTCACTTTGACTTTGTAGGACACGATGATTCCCAAGATCTCTTTATTTGTGCCATCCCTCAACCTGCAGTGTTTGGGGAAAAAAACAAGTCATAAAGACAAGAGGTATGGGAAGGAAGACCATGGAGTAGGGAGCAACAGTGGCTAAGTGGAGAAGACTGAGGGAGGAAGTGCAAGCATCAGGACCCTGAGGAATGAGCCCTTCACCTGGGGACAAGGGTCTTTTCTGCCTCTATGGTTATACTCATTGTGCAACCTTGGCTAAGAATGGAGTAGCTCAGAGTCAAGAGACAGAAAGTCCATCAAGCCTAACCTGCCCCAACAAGATTGCCTTCTACAACCTCCTTCCTCCTCTTCCTCCTCCACATCTATAATTGGGCTTTGTTGTCTGGATCCTCTAAACAAGAGCTTGGTACTGATATTATTCTCATTTTACGGTCAAGGAAACGACACAGACAGAGAAGAAGTGACACATGATCACCTGGGCAGCTAAGTATCTGAGGTTAAGAATCCTGGGGAAGGTCATGAGCTCTATTTACTGTGCTGTCCAGCTGCCCCAAGAAGTGACCATCCAGCCTTTGCATGAAGACCACCAGGTAGAGAGGAAACCTTCTATTATTGAATGAAATAATCCTTTCCCCCTCCGGATAGCTCTAACTATGAGGAAGTTTCTCTTAGAGACATCATGATGTCAGGAAGCCCACACTAACATTCTAGGCTTGTCTCTCCCATCCCTCTTCTCCTCCTCCTACAGAAGAAGACAGTCTCTTTAGAAAGGGGTCTCTGGGATCTTTACCACCTTAACTAATTTCCTTGGTGACTGACATCAGTGACGTCTCCTCCTCAGACTCAGGCCCCCAGAGGGCAGAGCTTTGTCTCCTCCCCACTCAGATCAGGGTCCCCCAGGATCAATTGTCATGGCTACCCTTCCTCTGCCTCTTTTTTGACACCAGGTTTGGAGGGGAGTGTGAGAGAAGAGGTAAAGAGGAAGCATGGACCAAGGTCCTGACTGAAGGATGCTTAGCGGAAACCAGGCTGGCAAGCCTGGGAAGGGCAAAAAGCTAGCAGCCTGGGCCAGGGAGGAGATGCATCCAGAGAAAGTCTGGGGACTGGGCGGCTGTGGGGCAGGGCAATCCGGGGTATCCTCACAGGGTGCTAGAAGCCAAGTTGGTGTCTTCATGCTTCAGCTTGCCATCCAAAGCCAGGCCTCGTTTCTCTCGGTTGTTGGCCAGGAATGGGGTAAGGGTGTAGACTTTGCAGAATGTTGAACTTGGAGCCACCATGTCGCTGGAGAAAACAGAGGGCAAGACAAAAGATTCCCACAGTCCAAGCAGACAGGCAGAGAAAGTCTCAGTTTCTGTCTGTTTCTCCCTCTTCCTCCGTTTCCCTTCTTCCCTCCCTCTATCCCTCCCCCTCTCTCACTCTCTGTGTCTTTGTCTCTCTGTTTGTCTCTAACACATACACAATCACACTCTCCCTCTCTCAGACTAAGGGAAGGGGAGAGAGATTTTGAAAGAGGGGCCCGCTAGGACAGTGAAAAGGTTACTGAGTTCAGACTCTGCTAATTATTTTCTGTGTGACATTGGATAAATCCCTTCATTTCTGAGCCCTGATGTCATTTGTAAAGTGAAAAGGCTGGATCACACTCCCTTTAAATTCTAAGAGTATCCTAACTATTAAGTCATCCTGTGTGACCCCTGCCTGGGGGAATAGATGTGCTTAGCACAGTGCCTGGCACACTGTAGGTCTTTAATAAATGTTTTTAATTGAATTGAATAACTCTAAACAAATGACTGAGTCAGAGCTGGAAGATAACTCAGAAGCCATCCAATCCAACCACTTCCATTTTACAGACAAAGAAAGTGAAGCCCAGAGATATAAAGATTTCCTTCGAGCCCGGGTTCTCTTGAATCAGGACGTGCGTTTTTTCCCACAGAGCCAAGATGGCCTTTCCCAGCCTCCCCTAGCCCGAGGTCACTTCAGTGACGTTCAGGGAACCAACACACATGGTATAACCCTCCTGGGACCCACTGGGCGGGGAAGGGAAGCTTGCTGCCACAGGTGAATGAAACAAGCCTGAAGACAGGGCTTTAAGGCTATCGGCTCTTCCAAATTATATCCAGTTTTGTGTTATCTGCTTCTCAAATAAATTATCTGTTGCTTGCTGGGTTTTTAAAAATCCATTGTTTGGATCATGCTGATCTAATATGAGCCACACTTTTTATCATTTGCTCGTTAGTATTATCAGCTGGGGGTTTTAAGAAAATTATCCACACTTTAATCCAAAACAGCAAATGGTCAATGGAAAAGTCTTCCTGACTCTAGGTCCAACACTCTATCCACTGTTTTGCCTGGCTATCCTCACAATGACCCAAGCACCTCATCAAGACTATAAATAGTAGGTGAGTAACAAATCTGCACCCGAGGAGAGAATTTTCACACCAGGTGTACCTTATGCCTAGGACAAAGAAAACCAGTTTTTGCAACATTTATTTTTTTAATTACCCAAAACTTTGAATTGTTTATTATTAGGAGGTTAACCATTAAAAAAAAAAGTATTCACTCTGGGATTACCTGATTTTCAGAAATTATGCCCCGCATATCTTATTATCTATTATAATCCAATAGGTATTTAAGAGATTATCCACTGTTTGATTTTTTTTAAAATTATCTATGGCATGAGGATTATCTGCTGCTTTTATTACCTGATTTGTATGTGTGAATGGGGAGTTGGGAGAATTTGTGCTGATCCCCGGCTTTCTGGATTTCAGGACCACACACACACACATACACACACACACACACACACACACACACACACACACACACACACACCCCATGGCACTGAGGTCAAGGCTAGACACGAGAACCAAATGCTTCCTGCCCAGCCCAGATTCTACAGGGATAACTTACTCAGCCTCCTCCACAGCCACGGGACATTTGTACTGTGCCGTATTGAACAGGCAGATATCAGCATATTGGCGTACTGCAGGTAGAAAGATAACACACTGTATAAGGAGGAAATCCCAGCACTCCAGAGGGGGAATGCCCAGAAGCATCCCCAGCCCTTCTAGTTCTCCTGGACCTTAGAGGAAGCCACCCTCCATCCAGAACCTGGCCGAGATCCTCCCCTGACTCGGCCTGTGGAGTTCATAGCCCGTTGCAGAGAAGCAGGCCATGTTACCAGCCCTAACATTCCTTGCTCTGAATGCCTGGTGCCTCCCCTTGGACCATTAAACAAGACTCTGAAAGGCTGAGAGGGAGAACCCAGGAGCAACTCCAGGAAGAGGATGAAGAAGGCAGAGCTCTGCCTACCGACGTCACTAAAACTTGCTCCCCAAACCTCCCCCCATTGCCCCATTCCCCCCAGGTACCTGAAATTTTTATCTTCTTCACCGTCTTGTTGGTGTTGTTGGTGACATGGACATTAACACTGATAGGTTCCCCATGGTAGTAGATCTGGAAGAAGGAGTGCAGAGAGAAAGGTGGAGGTTTCCATTGTAGTCAGGTAGGGAACAAGCATGTATTGATTTTTATATGACTAACTTGACTAATTTATATTTGACAAATGTTATCTCATTGGATCTGCAGTGGGGTACATCAGACTATCTCCTAAAACTTGCTCTCCAAACCCTCATGAGCAAATACCTCTCCCCCCATTTTACAGATGGGGAAAGTGAGGCAGACTGCAGTTCAGTGACTTTCCCACAGTTGCACAGCTAATCATTGTCTGAAGCTAGATTTGAACTCAGGTTTTCCTGACTCCAAGCCCAGTGCTCCATTAAAGAGCATGTGGTCTAACCATTACATAAACACAAATCCCCTCTCTGAAGGGCTCCCTCTGATAGAATGTAAGATCCTTGAGGGCAGGAACTGATTCAGGTTTTTGTTTGTTTTGCTGCACATCCAGTGCCTTGCAGGGTGCCTGGTCTATAGTTCATACTCAACACATTTATGTGGTTTGATTCCCCAGACTAAACATTCCCCAAAAGCTGCAAGTGATTCTGGTAGGGGCTGGCATCCTGTCCCCTGCCCAGATGGGGCACACTTGGGGCTCACACACTGGACATAATGCTCTGAATGGATCTGGCCAGGCCGAGGCCAGGGAGAGAATCACCTCCTTGTTCTAGATATAGCCGGGGATGTAGGTAGCAGCCCGCAGGAGGCTGGGTCTGGAGGCTGATGGAATGGATGGTTGACCAGTATCTGCTAGAGCTGAATTGTCTGCAAGTTAAAATCTTCAAGGTCAGACTCAAACGCCATCTCCTGCAGGATGCATTCCCTCAGCCCACAGTCAGAAAGGAGTCTTCCACAGACCTCAGACAGGACTTGGATTCTCCTCTTAGATATCTCTCTTGTTCCACACTTTCATTATTATATATATATATATATATATATATATGCCATTGCTGCCCCTCTCCTCTATAAGCTTCAAGCAGGCAGAAATTATGGCTAATGTTCTTATCATCCTTCTCCCCACACACACATACATCCCAGTTTCTAGTATAGTGCTCTACACACAGTAAATGATTCCTTTTTTTGTTGAATGAATGAACAGTAGGCACATATAGACATACGCTGATTTGCACTGAATGAATTCAATGTTTTCTGACTTGAGGGATATCCCTGGCCATCCATTTGTTTGTATTAGTCCCAAAGTTAAAGGGAAATCAAAACCAAAATTGACAAGTTGGGGAGTGGGGATTGGTGCTACTAGTGACTCCCCGAAATCTCTAAACAACTATTTTCAATGGAATGTACTGCTCTGACTTAATCATAGAACTTTGGTGGGGAAAAGAAAACTTACAACCCTTCAGCATAGTTTGATGGCCTAATTAGCTCCTAGAACAAAGCTATGAGGAGAGATGCGGTCCCTCTTTCAGCAGTGGATTATTCTGAACTATCCAGTCTAAGGAGGAAATTCTCAATACCCTTTGTAGAGTTTGTTACATACAGGGAAATGAAGGGCAGAGAGGAAGGGAGCAAGGCTGTACACTCAGACAAAGCTGAGAATCTAAGATTTGGAAGAGAATTGAGAGGTCATCTAATCTAATCTACCTTCAGCCAGAATAGAGGACCCTTCTCTTCAACATCCTTAACAAATGGTCATCCCCCCTCCACTTAAAGACCTTCAGTGATGGAGAGTTCATTCCCCCAATGCAGCCATAGTACCATGGATAGCTCTCGCTGTTTCCAGGTTGGTTCCCTACATTGAACTGAACCAATCAACAAGTTTTTATTAAGCAGGTGCTAGAGTCTAGAGATACACATAACAAAATAATCTTTACCCTTACCCTTCCCATACCCTTCATCCCCAACTGGTCCTAGTTGGTTTCCTGGAGTCAAGCAAAACAAAACTAACCTTTCTTCTTTGTAACAAAGCTCCAGATATTTGAAGGCAAACATCCTACAAAAATCACCTTTTATTCTTAAGTTTAAAACCCTAGAGGATTATGGAAAAGTCCTAACTCTGCTAGGAGCACTCCCTTACCTCCTTATCCAAAGAGGCCTCCAAATGCAGGGGTTTGTCAGACATCAGGAAATGACGAGTTGTCTCAGCTGTGGGCTGGGGACCAGGTCTCTCCGGGGCATACTGGACCTTCCGGATAACTAGGCGCACAGAATTCCTGAATAAGTGAGAGGACGAGACAATGTCATTGGGGACAGACATCCCAGGCTCCTTCCCCAGTGCTTTTTTCTGCTCTAGGACACTTTCTAGCTCCCCCTTCCCCACAGGATCAAGACCAAACAGCTCAACCTAACTTCAAAGACCTTCCAGGATCTGAACCCTCCCTAACATTCCAACTTTAGCTCCTCTCCATGTACCCTTTTGCTCTGGGAACTTAAAGACTTCCCAGAACATACACCATTCCTCTCTCCTTCTGACCTTTTGATCATAACATTCCCACTTTGCAATTCTTCAAATCCCAGTAGTCTTTCTAGGCCCAACTCAAGGTCTACCTTCTCCAAAAAGTTCTCTCCTGGACCACCTAGCTCCCTGCTCCAGGCCTTTCCAGTCCGACAGTCCCTACCACAAAATATAGGACTCATTTCCCACATTTATTCCAGTGAGTTGGATCTCTGTGGTCTGCCCTGAAAATACTGTCTTCTTTCCTGCTGGAAGTCCCTCCACCACAGGGCTAAGAACGCACTGTAGTGATGGTAATGGTGATGATGGGGATGGGGATGATGGCTCAGTGAGGGAGTTGAAGGCTCCATGTGGAAGATGCAGGACTAGGGGCCGGGGGTGTAATCTTAGGGAGGGCATGGGGATTCAGCACTAGAGGCTGAGGCTCAGAAGGAGATGAGAGTTTCAGTGAGGGAGTGGAGGGCAGACTCAGCAAAGGGAGTGGAGAATTAGGAAGAGTATAGGGATTTAGTACTAGAGGCTGAGGGGATGAGTCTCAATAAGAGGGTGGAGTGAGAATTCAGTAAAGGGAAGGAGATGGGGGAAAGAGTGGCAATGGGGAATCACTGAAGGAAAATAGGGTGAGTGAAGAAGAATACTGTAAAGAATACTGATATCCTGGGTTGAAATCTCAGTTCTACTACTTCTTTCCAACATAAAACTTGCTCTGGACTGTTTCTTCATCCAAAAAATAAGGAGGTTGGGATAATTAATCCTCTAACACCCTTTCAGCTCTAAATCCGATTCTGTTTTAAGGGGATAGAGAGGTCAGGTAGGGGTGGGCTAGTTAAAGAGGAAGGGGGTTTAGGCTTGCAGAGTAGAGTGCTTAGTGAGGAGGTGAAAACCCAAGGAAAATATGAGTGACTTAGTGCCAAGTATGAGGGCTTAATGAGCGGGGATGAGGGATCGCTCCGTCACAGAGATGAGCGCTCAGGGAGGGGTCAGTTGTTCAATAAAAAGACAGGGTCAAAAGCTGGCTCTTTCCAACTAAAACTGTCAACATAATTGCCTGCAATATGGGAATTGTCCACCAGATGGCAAAGCCAGCCCATCTGGTCTCCAGCTTCCCTACTTATGTCACCCTCATCCACCCACCTGGGCTGCACAGGAGTGTGACCGATTGCTCCTATTTGGGGCTCAATCCTCAGAATACAAGGCCTCCCTCACTGCCCAAACCTTACTTTATTTGGTCTTCTGGGTCCCATTACTTAACCCTTTCCCTAGCAATGCAATTTCTAGCCTGGAGCTCACATCTAGCCCACTTCCTCTCTATCCATATTGTTATCGCGTTTGGGAGGTCTCATGGTAGGTGTTTCTTCCCAGATTACTCTCAGCACTGGCTTTTTTATTCCCTGAGGAAAAGGGCCTCGTCGCATTTCCTCAGATAAGCGGCTCCCTGGGGCAGACACTAAGTATTTTCCCTCAGATCAGAGGCCTCCAAAGTGTGGGGATGTATCTACCCCTCCCTAGATTTAGGTGGTGTCTGAAAGATACACTGAATAGCAAATCCACTCTAGAATCCACTAGAGAGCTTCCATCATGTATATTCTCATTTCCTCTTAGAGTCTCATGTTACAGATTGGGAAAACTGAGATTCTAATGTTCTCCTTAAAGCCACAACCATTTCAGGGATTGATAGATTAGAACCTATTGCTCTTATGTCCTTCCCAGGATTTTCACCACCACTATTACCTCCATGTTCTCAATGTTCTGAGCTCTGCTTGGTGTCCCATTCTCCCTCCCCCAGGCAGGGCTGACAAAGAGGACTGGGTTCTGGTTACCGTTTGTGTGTTTTCTCCTCCAGATTTTCTGCACAGAAGGCCTTGACTTCATAATCCACACCACAGGCCTGCAAGAAGATGGGGTACAGTGTCCCAGGGTATAGGTGCAAACCCCCCTCCCACACATGAAGAATTGGGAGGACAGGAAAAGAAAGCACCAAGAACTCAAAGTGGAAAATCAGGAGTCCCAGTCCTGAACTGAACTGGCTGGTTTCTAGTCCAACGTGTGTCCAATCACTCTCCGAGACTTAATGTCCTCATTGGAAAAGGTGAGCATCTCCAAGCTCCTTTCTGGTTTTGACATCCTATCTTCCATAAAAAGAATCCCTATTTTTTAACCAAGGTCCCTCACAGGGTTAACTCTGAGCAGGTAATCTCCATATGGACAATATCCATGCCAATTCTACCCCTCAGAGAACCCGGGTTCACCCAAGCTGAGACCATACTTACAGCCTAATTTCATTCCGCTGTATTAGACACAGAAATTTCCTGAAACACATTTCAGGCTACAAAAATCAGCTCTAATGTGCCGGAAAATATAGAAGCTGTTTCATCACCGCTAGGAGAAACGAGGGCTGGTAGTTATTTGACAGATGAAGAAAGTGACAGATCAGAAGGGGGGAAAAGACATTGCTCTCCTTTATTCCCAAGGACCCAGGAAACGTAAGGTCAAGTTACAGAAACAAAATGTCAGAGCCAGGAGGAACTCTAAAACACAAAACATCTGAGTTGGGAGAGACATTAGGGCATTGAATGTTGGAACAAAGAATATAGAATGTCAAAGTTAGACAGGACCATGAACCATAGAATATCATTACAGGGGACCCTTGGGTACAAAATGCTACACCTGGAAGAGACTTGAAACTATGCAAGTCAGAACTCGAAGCAAAGTCAGAATATGACACCTTCATTTCTCAGCTGAAAAAAACTGAGGTTGGGGAGAGGGAGGTCACCCAATTAAAAGCAGGCTCCTTTTCATCTACTCTTGCATACTACTCTTGGCTCTCCAAAGGCAGGGAAGGGAACAGTAGCCCAAAT
Source organism: Sminthopsis crassicaudata (assembly GCF_048593235.1). Taxonomy (NCBI): domain Eukaryota; kingdom Metazoa; phylum Chordata; class Mammalia; order Dasyuromorphia; family Dasyuridae; genus Sminthopsis; species Sminthopsis crassicaudata. The sequence continues at coordinate 513,041,467 of NC_133619.1, forward strand.
GATACAAACCACTTGATAAATCATAATGAAATCAGGTCTATTACTTTTAAATGGATTATAATAATTTTTGCCTACAGCACATCCTGACTTTGTCGGGCTTGGGCTCACATCAGAATGAATCTGCCTTCCCCATCATTTCTTGGAAGATAGAAATGGTGAAGATTTCCTCTCTTCCTTCCTTCTAAATACTCCAGCCTGCCAATCCTCAAGGTTCAGAAGTCTTCCTTGACCACCTCTTTTCTGTACTATAGTTGTAGAGCCACTCTGCCAAAACTTCAGCCACAGGCCCTCCATGTGGGAGGAGACAATCAAATGAATAGAAATTTCTCCTGCAACATCCTCAACAAACAATCCCCCATCCAGCCTGTACTTAACAACCCTCCTCTCCTCCCCCTTCCCAGTGGTGAGAAGCCCACCCTCTTCTCAAGCAGCCCAGTCTCCTCTGGGGGCAGCTCAGATCCCAAAGGTCTCTTCATAGATGCGTCTCCCTCCTTTCCCCAATGTTCCTGAGGCAGAGGGAGATAAATCCTCTTCTTCTTCCTGGGCCAGTCCCTCCAAGTCTCTGCCCACCCCTTAACTAAACATCCCCAACTCCGTGAATCCTGATCCCCGAGAAGTTGCTGCAGACTCTTCCCCATCCTGAGTGGCCAGCCCAGAAACACTCGGGTGTGTCAGCAGCCTTCCTCCTCGGGCCCAGAAGGCAATGGGGCCGTCACTGGCCTCGCTCTGGACACTGACTGTTTCTTTTCTCTGGCACCCGGTTCTCTGGGGTTCGTTTTGTTGGGAGGGGCATGGGGGGCGGTTTTGCTTCTGGCTTCACTTTGCTGACTCACATCCAGTCTGGGCTTCCATACCCCAAACAGCCAAATCTTTTACACATGGATGGCTGTCTACTCATGCCTCACTGATCTTTTCCTTGGGCAATTGATTTTAAGATAACAAATGTAATCAAGAGAGGATTTTATAAATGTTTCACGGAATCCTGGAGTGGTCAAGGCAGAAAATGCTTTCAAGATCATCTGCTTCCTAGAATCCTAGAATTTCTGTGCCTGAAAGGTTCAGTCTGATATGTGAACAGAAAACGTCTCCATCCCCCAACAAATGCTCGGGCAGCCTCCTCTTACAGCCCTCAGTGATGGGGAGGTCATCTCACTTCCCATCAGACCCCTGTGGGAGACGTGGGGCAACGAGCAAAGCTGGACTTACCTTCCCGGTGTCCTCGGGCCCCGGCTGCAGCGTCACTGAGCAGGGCAAGTTGGGAGGGATCTGCAGAGAAAGAGCTCAGGGTCAGCAAGGGCTAAAAAGGACAAGCTCTCTCCTCGGGCTGGGGCTCCGCCTGGGTCTGAGGATGAGGGGGGTGTCTCCCCTCCATCCAGGCGCCTTCTGAGAGAAGGAACAACCTACAGCATCTGTCCTCCAACGGACCGGGGCTCACTCCAGAATGCCCCCACCAGGGCCAGTCAGCATAGGGGAACAAACACTGCGGGAGGAGGATGGGGAGGCCGGCATCCCTCCCCAGCCTCTCATGCCCACAGTCCTGCCGGCGAACGGGGCTCATTCTCACAGCTGGGAGAAGTGGCTAATAGCTGGCCCCCGGAGGCAGCTGTTCCTCAGGAGGCGCCAGCTTCCACCCAGGGTAGCAGGAGGAAAGGTGTTGATGGCCCCGAGGCTAATTTTAGGCAGCAATTACTGAACTCTCACAGAGCTAAATTTCTTCCTCTTCCTTTCCCTTTGCTCCGCTCCCCTCACCGGCAGGACCCTGAAACCAGGCTGAGAATTAGGAAGGGGTCGGGTACCCATAAAACCTTTCTGGCCCCCCAAGATTCCATGTTGAACCTGGACCTGTCTTTTCCTTCTAATACCTGCTTCCTCATCTATGAAATGGGGTTTGTCTGCTTAGTCTCTATCTTTTTCTATTATGTATATAAATACTATATATAATAAGTATAGTACACACTCTCCCTATATAATAGGGGGTATATACTCCTGTGACTGAGACACGGTGGAGCAGCTCCTAAGATCCCTTCCAAGCCTCGCCTTCTATAGTCCATGTTTTAAAGTCCTTTCCAACTCTGAGCATCAGTGAGATGAAGGCACGGCCTAGCTGGCCTGATCCTTTCTCTAGCTCTAACTCTATGGTTCTAGAGACCCTAGGGGAGGAAGCTTCTCGCTCTTATTCTCTCTCCTGCAGAGAGGCGGAGTAGGACTGGATCTCTCGGATCTAGTCCCTTCTCTCTATCTATGACCCGAATCTGTACTTAAGCACACAGCACACCATCACTAGCTTTCAGAGCCATCACACGAGCCGCTCTGGTGACTCATCTCGAGTCTGTGGCCAACGGAGAAAAACCCCAGGGTTTTCTTGCATGAACTTCTAGCAGTCCAGACATGCTTCCTCCTCCCTGTACAGCTGACTTTCCCTTTGTGCCCGTTTCAGTTGGCTTGGGTTACTGATCCAGCTGATCAAGATCTTTCTAGATTACAATTCAGCGATCCAAATCAGCTGCTCCCTCTCAGTGATGCATCATCTGCAGATCTGCCCCGGGGGCCACTCTTATCTTCGGGCAAATCGCTGACCAAAAATGGTGAGCAGTCCTGCGCTGAGCTCGCCTTCCCAGCACCCTGGGGTTCAGAGCTAGAGGAGACCTCAGAGATCACCAGGCTTAACTTCTCAAACTTTGTTTTACAGATCAGATCAATGAGGACCAGAGAAAGCATCCGGCCCTCACATAGATACTAATGGAGTTGGTCATCTGCACTCAGATGTAGTGTTTCCTCAATGTGCTCCTTGCTGACGGAATCATCCAGCCAGGTCTGCAGCCTTCCTTCCTCTTGCTTCTCCTTCACCTTCACTTCCTGATCAGATTCATGGTTTTCTTTACACTTTAAAATCCTGTCCCTTCTACTGCTGCTTTCTCCTGGAGTCTTTGGGGCCTCCTTCCCCTGGAAAGGGCTCCCATCCCTGTGGCCGGCTCATCCTGGCAGCGCTCCCCACAAGGCCTGCCCCCTTCCTACCACCAGTGGGATTCACCTGTAGCCACCACTTTGTGAGAGTCAAACCGAGGGGCAGGTAGGAGGTTCAGGGGATAGTGTCAGACCTGGAGCAAGACATTTCCCAAGTTCAAATCCGGCCTCAAACACTCACTGGCTATGTAATCTCGGGCAAGTCACTTACCCTTGTTTGTCTCGGTTTCCTCGTCAGAAGGAATGATAAATCACTCCAGTATTTTCCCAAAACCCCAAGTGAAGTCACAAAGAGTCAGACAACAATTACCAGACCAACCTGCTTTCATCCCCTTCTCAACCCTGTCCTGACCTTCTCTGTGCTTTAAAACCATATCCCTGTACCATTTTTTAAAAATGTAAGCTCCTTGAGGACAAGTAATACTTTTCTTTTTTGCCTATGTTTTTGTCCTCAACTCTTAGCACAGCGCCCAATACATAGTTAGCATTTAATAAATGCCTGTTTTCTTTCTTCCTTTTTCTTTCCCTTATCCCCTCCCAATTACCATATTTCTCACCCACAACCCATCATCTCTCTCCCAAAGAGGACATGTGTATATAAATATTCAGCCCACAACCCTTCATCTTACCTAACCGATTAATAAACAAGCTTATATTAAGCACTTAATATGTGCCTGGAATTGTGCCAGGTGATAGAGATGAAATAGAATCAGGAACCCCGTGGAATATCTTGCTGCAACCTGGACATAAGACACCTGAGACACTTCTCTGATCTCTCAGTCTAGTACCCTATTTCAGAACAAAAAAATGTAGTTAGTCTGGCATAATCTGTTCTTGAGGAAACCAGGTTGTCCTTTCAAAATCACTGCTTTCTTTCCAAATATTCAAATGAAAGAGATAATCTTCCAAGTATTAGGTAACAGCAGCGGCTAAAGCTAGACAGCTCTTTGTTGGGGTGACCCTGTAATTGCTTATATCGCTTTGTTTAAAGGAGTCCAGATCTGAAAATTATCCTTCAATGGGCTGAGTAGGATTAATAATGGACAGTTCGTGGAGACAGTAAAGTGCAAAAAAGAGCGGGCCTGAGGATCCCTCACCTCAAAGGTGAAGGGGTAAGCATGCTCCCCCAGTTTCCTGATGAGCCGTTCTTGGAGCCGCGTGAGGGGCCTGTCTTCAGGGGCGGGCGGGAAGGACTGGATGTTGGCCACAAACAGGTCCTTGCGGAAGGTCAGGCCCAGCACGTCCAGGTCCTCCCGGCCATAGCGGAAGGCGCAGGTCAGAGTTACGTACACTGTGGGGGGAAAGGAAATGACAGGAGTCAAAGAGTGAGTGGATTCTCTCAAAAAGCAGCCATCACATTTCCATAAATGCCCTCAGCCCATCCCTGGCAGACCAGATATCCAGCAAAGGGTGCCCTCCTTCTCTGCAGGAAGGTTAAGAGAGAGAGAGGCAAGGGACCACAGACCAGTCCTTTCCCAAATGGAGAAAGCAGCCAAGGCCTGAGCCCTGGTGTATGATCTCATGTATCTAACTAGGAGGGGAGGGAAGGTCCTCATAATATCCTATACACAGGATCTTTTTTCCCCTATTAAACTAGAGATAACAGGGACAGGGGAGTTCAGGAGTCTCAGGAGTGGGAAGTAGCTGAGGAGTCTCAGGAGTGGGAAGTAGCTGAGCTCTTGCAGAGAATGGAGAAGACCAGAAATACTGGGAGACCCAGAGACTGAAAGAATCTGAGATAGCCGGACCAATCTAATGTGGAGAAGGCTTATGGAACTTTTCTGAGATCAGGCAGCTGAAAGAAGGTCTTATCACCCTTTTACAGATGAGGAAATTAAGTCTATTTATCCAGGGAGAAGTTGGGAAGAGTTCGAGTAAGGCGTTACAACCCCTCAGTAAGGGGTTTATAAGCTTAAAAAAAAAAAAAAAAGCTGGAGAATCCATAAGGTTTTAATGAGAATTAAGGAGAGAAGAGGTTTGAAGCTAGACAATGGGCCTGAGCTTGGGAAGGCTGAAGCTACAAGAAGCTGGAAGATTGTGGGGCAGTCCCTAGGAAATAAGGAGGTTAGGAAGGGCTAGTAGAATCAAGCGGGAAAAGACTAGTTCGCCTGAGGAATGGGAAGTGGGGTTTGTTCAGGAGATTTAATTGCATTTAAAGGAAGTTGGATGGTCCTGGGGAAGAATGGGGGATGGAAGGGCTAAAAGAATGGAGGAGAGGTGGGCTGGTTTGAGGGGCAGTTCTTGTTAAGCTTGAATGAGAGAGGCTGAAAAAGGATAAAGAAGAAAGAATGGGTGGGAGATAGGCTGATCGAAGCGAGGTGAGGCTAGAATGGGTAATAATAAAGATTGTTTTCTCCTTCATTTGTGGAGCTGGATGGGAGCAAGGAGCAGGGGAAAAAAAGAGGAGAAAAGAATTGGGACAGATTAATTGATACTAGGGTCTCCCTGAGACAGAAGGAAAGTGAGGAAGGCTAAGAGTGGAACCAGACCAAGGAATGAAGGAAGAAACAAACAAGAATCCACAACTGAGAGATTTGGGGAGAGCTGGGCAGGGGACTCACCTCTCCTCTCCTTGAGGTACTCAGGATCCACCAGAACCACACCATCTGAGAGAAAGAGCACAGTGAGAAAGAGGGAAGACTCTAGATCCAAGGGCTCCCCAACCCTCTAACTCTACTCTGTCATCCAAACCTACTACCAAGATTACACGCACAACGTTCCAAACCTGAATTCACCCTTCAAAATCCCCTCCCCATCCCCAATCGGAACTCACTCAAACTCCAATCCCATCTCTAACCCTAACCCTAACCCAGGCCACATTTGGGCCTCAATCCCACTAACTGAGCCCCAAATTCATATAATAAAAGCTCCTTGACATCAAAGACTTAAATCTTGTCTCTGTATTCCTAGAACATGGCTTGGTAAATGATTCATAAATATTCAATTACATTGAATGGAATATACCATCTACACCAAAACTAATCTGAGCCAACATTTGCCATTTCTACCAAAAACTTAACAATCCAACTCTGGGTCCAAAACCCATCAACCCAATGATGAACTCTCACCAATATGACTATCTACATCTTCACCAATTCTATCCTTAAATAATAATAATAATAAACTCCACCAATCTTTCTCCCCATCCCAAAGCCACCTCAACCCCATCTTGTGCCCCCCATCCCTGGTACAAATCCCAATCCCCCCAATCTTACCAATATCATCATAAACTCATCAACCCTTTCCTTTTTTCTGAGGCAATTAGGGTTAAGTGATTTGCCCAGGGACACAGCCAGGAAGCGTTAAACTCATCAATTCTCATCCATAAACCTATTCCATCACAAACACCTCATCCACCCCATCATGAGTCCAACCCCATAACAAACCCATCATCACTACTCTTAACTTCAACCCATTAATTTTTTGATCCATCCTCTAGCCTCAAACCTCTCATTTTACACTGACTTCTGCCCTCTGAACCTGCTAACTTTACCCTAAAGCCATCAGAATCCCAGTATGCTAGAGCTGGGAGGGCTCTAAAGAGATCATGTGGGGAAGCCCTACCCTGTGTTGGAGAAGAAGAAATTAACTGGGAAGACCAGAGACTCCAACCCAGGACTTGTGGTTGTTTTTTATACTTCGTTCCGATCCTACCCTAAAAACCGTACCCCTCCTAACCCTCCCCAATGCTGCATCAGTAAACCCTTCTCAGTCCTGCGGACATCCCTCAAGGCCCACTTTGGATGTCACCTCCTCCAGAAGTCTCCCAGGGTTTCTCTTCTCCAATAAGCAAGTAATCTTTCCCTTCAGTTTTCACAGGATTTCACAGCCCTCTTGAGGTGTCTGTTCTTTTCTAATTCACATTTTATTTCTCTGAATATGTATTATCTCCCCCTACCAGATGGTTTCTCATTTATCTCAGTACGTCCCCCGTCCGTGAGCAAGGGACCATGCACAGAGCAGATGTTTAGTGAATGTTTGTTGGATGAATGAATGAGTGAGCAAATGGACCGTAAACCTACCAGCCTGACTCCCATGCTCTCAGCCCAACCCTGGAGCTCACTACCGGGGCATCCTTAAAGCCCAGAGAGGTCCTTCATGTGTTGCCCTGCCTCTCCAAATGGACAGGACCCTTTCTCCTTAAAGGCAGAAAACCCTGTCTTGATGCTCAAGCCCTAAACCTCCGTTAGTGAGCTCCCCAGAAACCACAGTGCCACAGCCAAGAGAACCTACGGGGAAAGGGGAGTGGGAGTGTGGAAGGAAGGCTGCCATTCTCCAGTACTCCCAGTCTGCTTTCTCAGGCTCCCTGGGCTGAGCCAATCTCCCCAACCAGTGCCTCCCAGGGAGGCTCCAGCTTTAGAGCTTCCCAAAGGGGTGCACTTTAGAATCAAGACCATGACATGAGAGAACACCAGAATATTTGTAGGACATGGGAGCACCAGAGCTGGCATTCCGGGAGGGTTTGGAAGTTTACAAAGTGTGTGATTATCTCATTAGGCTCTCACAGTGCCTCCTACTGATAGTAACGTCCCCATTTTACATCTATGTGGCTCATAGAGATCGGCCCCATGTCCCCTAACAGAACGTGTCACAGGTGGGCTAAACTCAGGGCTTCCTAACTACCAGTTCTGCCACACTAAAAAATAGCAGCCGATCTACTAGGGCTGACCTCATAAAGTCAGGGCTGAGAGAAAGAGGGCCTTAGAACAAGACACTAAGTCTCAAGGCCAGAAGGAACCTTCGAGATCATCTCAATTTACAGATGGGGAAACTGGGCTCTAGAAAGGGGAAGAGGCTTGTCCGAGACCACAGGCAAGCTGGGACCTTGACTCGGGATCCCCGGGCCAGGGCTCCTTCCATGCCAGCAGCAGCCTCTCTTTCTCTTGCAAGGGAGAGAAATTAGAGAATGAAAAGCTTTTTGCAGAAGTATAATCAGCAGAATTTGTAATTAAATATGTTTCCAAAACATCCCCAGGGACAGAAGATAATACAGCAGCAAGGTCCCTCCCCTCCCCTTCTTTTCCCTTGGTATGTATCCTGTCTTTGTCTTCCTTTTCTCTGTATGTCACTGTATCTGTTCTCTCTTCTCTTCTCTCTCCTTCATAGATGTGTGTGTGTGTGTGTGTGTGTGTGTGTTTATGCAGGGAAGGAGAAAGGAAGAGAGAAAAAAGAGAAAGAAAGAATAGGAGAGAAAGAGACAGAGACGGAGAAACAGAGAGAGAAAGGGGATATGCAGAGGGAAAGAAAAAGAAGAGAGAAAAAAGAAAGAAATAGGGGGAAAGAGAGAGGAGAAAGAGACACACACAGACATACACACACTGAGACAGAGACAGAGAGAAAAGACAGAGAGAGACAAAGAGAGAGAAAAAAAGAGAGAGAGAAATAAGGAGAAATAGAAAGGAGACGGACATATAGCCAGAGGGAAAGAGAGAAAAGAGAGAGACAAAAAAAGAGAGCAAGGGAGAGACAGAGGGAGGAAAGGAGGGAGGGGAGAGGGAAGAAGAGAGGGGAAACAGAAAACCAGAGGCAGGTAGGAAAGGGGAAAGAGAGAGGGAAGAAAGAGGGGGAGAGGAGGGGAGAGAGAACCTATCTTCATAGTTCTTGTTTCTCTCTCCCTCTGTCCTCTCCTTGTCACCATCTCTTTTTCTGTAATGTGTTTTCTCTCTCCCCATCCACATCTCCCTCAGACTTTTTCTGTCTAAATTTGTAGTTAATGTTAATATTACTATATAAATATTATTACATATTAATAAAAATTAAATGCAAATCCTCTCCTGTCTAGACCTGTCTCTGCATGTGTGTGTGCACAATGCACATATTCCATCCCTTTATTCCTCACTATCTCTGACTGTCACAGACCCTCACAGAGGGACACAGAACCTTAGGGATGGAAGGAGCCTAGAGCTGGAAGAAGGCCATGTCTTTTGGACTCCTGATTCTACAGCTGAAGAAACTAAGTTTGAGGAGATAAGTGGTTTTCTCAAGGCTACACATGTAATAAGCATCAGGGGGAAAGCTCTGGTTTATTATATACTCCAATGACAAAATCACGTCTATATCTCCCTCCTTTGACTTTTAGTCACATATTCTCCACCATGCTCTCCCCAGTCTGATTCTAGATTTCATTATTTGAGCATGCCTTTCTTTTAAAATTAATTAATTTTATTTTTAATTTGTGGATAAAATAAGCATTTCCACAACACAATATAATTTTAAAAGATGACTACTTGAGTATGCCTTCCTAATATACTACTTTATCCTATACTCCCTGCCCCTCTCCCTTGTAATATACCCTATTTCTTTTCAATAAGGTACGTGTTCTGTGGCTTAGCCTCCCAAGCCTTAATGATACCTATGAAGTCAAATTTGCTTCAGGACCCCTTTGCTTGTTGCCTCAGCTTATTATGCTTTATTGTAGTAACAGGGGCGCTGTAGGAAGGTAAGAGATGGTGTGGAGATGGAAATATTGTGTAGCTCTGCAGATGAGGAGGTCTGGGAAAGGGAGATATCAGAAATCACCCCAAAGTGAGGAACGTGGGGGAGAGTTCATGTTCCCCCTCTGAAGCTTACTACCCCGGGCAGACCACAACCTTCCAGGATCTCAGTTCCTCTCTGGTAAAGTGAGAGGGTTACCACGATCATCTCCAAGGCCCTTTTTCCATAACCCTATGGATTCAATCCTGATTTTCTGACTCCAGAGCCAGTGTCCTCGCCATTGGACCTTACTGCTGCCCATCAAATTCAATCCTCATCCCGTTATAGTATGAGAATCAAACTCAGAGAAGGGGAGTGTTTTGCTCAAGTTTCTATGGCAGGTCAGGAGAGAACGTGGTCTCCTGACCTGCAGGTTGGAGACTCTTTCCACCATACTGCACTTGGGCTTAGGCAGCCGTCGGGAAGCCTTGTGCTCCCAGGGAGCCTTTTCTCTTGCTATCCTCGGCTGCTTGTGACCCTTCCTTTCCTCCTAAGTTGGTCTCAGCCTAGCTGGTGGCCAGCAGAGTCCCGGCCTGACATGGGCCTAAGAGAGCTCCGAGGATGACCACCTACTGTCTCTGGCCCTCACCTTTCTGACAGTGGCTCCTTCCTCCCTTCTCACGTCTCCATCCCCCCAACCCCAACCAACAGGGATTTACCGACGGGGTCGACGACATCGATGTGGTCGACAAAGTCTCTCTTTCCCAAGTAGACTGTGAGCTAGGAGAAGAGACAATGAGACGGTTAGAGGTGGGCCAAGAGGGGCAGCTTCCTGGGGGTCCTCGCCAAAATCCTGTGGCCGTGGAGTCCCTGTGGCTCTCGGAACTTAGAGCCGAAAGGCAGCTTGGAGATCCCCTATACAAGCCCCATGTTTTACAACTGAGAACAGTGACCCTCCCAAAGTCAGAGGGAGAACTAGGACTAAATTCCAGCCCTCCAATTCATGGCTCCTTCTGAATCTTCTAGCCTGTTCTTCCCTCTCCCCCAACCTTCCTGCCAAAGTCTGCCCTCACTGTCCCTCTCCCAAGCCTGGGGGTGGATAACTGCAGACTAGCCAGCAGTGTAGCTCCCCAGGAAACAGGGAAAGGAGCAGATGGAGATTCTGGGGATGGAGCTTCCTTGAGACCCTCGGGACAAGTGCTCGAACCTTCTTAACAGAGTTCTCTAGAAGTGCCTTCTCTCAGACTAAGGCAGTAGTGAGCTGTAGACAGGCTTGGGGATGGAGGAATACAGAGGGAAATGCTACATATTGGGAATAAGACTTATTTTACTGATTATCTTGACTTAAGAAAGTGGAGAAACTGTTAACAAAGCAGGTCACACTTAAAAGTATATCAGGGCTACATTTTTTTCCTCAGAAAACTAGTTGTTAAACATTTATCAGCATCCCCCTGGACTGGAGACTGTCCCCAGAACAGAGGATATAATTCCCTCTTCCAGCCCTAGTCTACCCTTTTTCTTAGATGGGTTACTATGTAGATTTGTTTCTAGTATATAGGAATCACTGCTAAGGGCAGTGAGGAGAGAGAGGGAGGGGAAATGTTGTTATTATTATTATTATTATTATTATTATTATTATTATTATTATTATTATTATTATTATTCAGTGAGGAAGAAGAGAGCAAAGGGTGATTAATTTACTGTACTCACCTTCCCATTTGGACTTGCCTTCTTGAACACTCTGTAAGAAAGGGGAAAAGAAGGATAACATGTTAGCAGGGCATGAAGGAAGTGAATGGCAGCCCTGCCTACCTGAAGGAAGGAGGACATAGGCAAATATAGTTCCTGGTCCAGGAGTCAGAAGGGCATGAAATAAATCTTGCTAGCCGTGCAACCCTGGGCAGATACCTAACCACTCTGAAACTCAGTTTCCTCATCTGAAAGATGCTTCCATATAGAAAACACTAGAGGCAATCTAAAAGGACTCAGAGTACCTATATCCCAGGATTGTTACGAAGGTAAAATAAGAGAACATGTGCCAAGTGTTCTAAAATTAAATCAACTTGCTTATAAATTTCGTTATATAAATATCATCATGTTTTTCTTTTGTTTCATTTCTTTTTTCATTGAACAAAAATCTCTTCTCTTTCTTACCTCCTCCACTACAGAAAAACAAAAAACTCTTGTAACAAATATGCATAGTCAAGCAAAACAGATTGTCCAAGAGTTAGAGAATTCTTGTTCCCCTTGTTAGAGAATTGCCTCCTCACTTGACAAGAGAAGTAAACTGAGGTCAGAAGAGGCGCAGTAATCACGCGGCGCGTCAGTGGCCGAGGCTTAGTAGGCCAGCCCTTAATTTTCTGTTTCCCGGGTCCAGGATGTTTCTACCCAGCAGCCCTGAAGGCCTTCCTTTCCCTCTCCACCCAAAAGGTCCTTTCTGCCTCCTGCTTCAGGCACAGGGCCCAGACCGTTTCATGAAATGAACAGATGTTTGTTGAATTGGGTTGAATGGAATGATGAAATGCAGATTAAAACAACTGAGGTTTCTCCTCACACCCAGCAAATTGGCAAAGATGATGAAAGGCAAAAATAGTCAATGCTGGAGGGGAATGTGAGAAGATGCAAACACTAATGTGCTGTGGGAAGAGCAGTAAACTGGTCAGACCATTTGGAAAACAACTTGCAATTATTTGAGAAGTCCCTCCAAGGTTTTATGCGCCTGGACCTCGCCATCCCACAACTGGGCACAAACCCAAGGCAGTCAAAGACAGAAAGGAAATTTCTAAATCTACCAGGATACACAGAGACACTTTTTGCAGTAGTAACAAAGTGGAAACACAGTTGACTGCCCATCGACCAAGAGATGGCTAAACAAAGCATAGTATGTAAATAGAATAGTGTTGAATGGTGAGAAGTCACAAATAGGAGCAACTCAGAAAAATATGAACGGGCATAGAGAGCAGAAAGAACAATAGAACAATATATGCTGTCTAATAATAATAATAGCAACTAGCATTTATGTAATGCTTTGAGATTTAAAGAGCACTTTTATATGTATTATCCAATTTGATTTTCAACAATAACACTTTGGCAGGAATTATTATTAGCCCCATTTTACAGATGAGGACATCAAGGCTGAGAGGGTCCTAGAGCTAAGGAAGTATTGGAGGCAGGATTTGAATCCAAATCTTCCTGGCTCTAAGATCAGCACTCAGTGATCTACTGGGCCCAGAGGCTGCTTCCATACCCGACAACATACATGAAAACACTAGAGGCAATCTGAGAGGACTCAACTTAAATACAAGGACCAATTATGGTCTTAGAAAACAGATGTTGAAACCTATTCCACTCCTCTCAGCAGAAGTGATGAGCTACAGCTGAACAAAGTTGCTTACACTATCAGTTTGTTTCCAGACGATATTGTTTAATTATCTTTCTTTGTCACAGGGAAGAGACGGGGGAGTAAAGGGGGGCAGTGCGCCAGGGGCAGCCCTGTTCCAGGAAATGGCTCCAGTAAAATAACAATAGCAACAACAATAATAATGACTAGTATTTATTTATATAGCACTTCGATATCTATTTGATCCTCACAACTCTAAAGAAGTGGGTGCCATTATTATCCTCTCTTTCCAAATGAGGAAAGTGGGGCTAGGAGTGGTAAGGGACATGTCCCCGGTCCCACAGCTAGTAAGTATCTGAGCCTAGATTTGAACTCAAAACTTCTTGACTCCAGGTCTAGGTCTCTATTCAGTGTACCAATAAAAATCAAAAAACTCTAAAAAGCCGTATTAAATGGCCAATAGCATGAAACAAACTGGAAGGAAGGTACAAAGAAAGTGAACAACAATAAAAGAGAAATACAGAAAAAGAAGAGAAAAAAAGCAGGAAAAAGGAGAGAGAAGAGAGAGAAGGAGCAAGAAAGAGAGAGCAGGAAAGAAAGTGAGAGTGAGAGAGAGCTGGAGGAAGAGGAGGGAAAGAGAGGGAGAGGGGGGAGACACACAGAGGGAAAGGGAGAGTGAAGAGGGAGCAAGGGAGAGAGCAGGAGAGAGAAATGGAGGGAAAGAGACAGAGAAAGTGAGAGAGAACAAAAGAGCAAGAGAGAAAGAGAGAGGAAAAGGGAGGGAAAGAGAGGGAGAAGGAGGAAACAGGGAAACAAAGAAAGGGAGAGAGCAGGAGAGAGAAATGGAGGGAAAGAGACAAAGAAAGTGAGAGAGAACAAAAGAGCAAGAGAGAAAGAGAAAGAGAGGAAAAGGGAGGGAAAGAGAGGGAGAGGGGGGAGACACACAGAGGAAAAGGGAGAGTGAAGAGGGAGCAAGGGAGAGAGCAGGAGAGAGAAATGGAGGGAAAGAGACAGAGAAAGTGAGAGAAAGAACAAAAGAGCAAGAGAGAAAGAGCGGAAAAGGGAGGGAAAGAGAGGGAGAAGGAGGAAACAGGGAAACAAAGAAAGGGAGAGAGCAGGAGAGAGAGGGAGGGAGGAAGAGGGGGACAGAAAGAGAGGAGAAGAGAGAGAAAGAAAAAGAGAGAGGGGGAAGGAGGGAGGGAAAGGGAAAGAGAGGGAGAGGAAGGAGGCAGAGGGAAAGAGAGGGATGGATGAGATAGAAGGAAAGAGAGAGGAGAGTGAGGCAGTGAGCATGAAAGAGAGGAAAGGAGGGAGAGAAGAAAGACAGAGACAGAGACAGAGACAGGAGCAGGGAGGGAGAGACAGACAGAGAGAGACAGGAGCAGGGAGGGAGAGACAGACAGAGAGAAACCTGCACTAGCTGTTTCTTGTCTTGGATTTCTCCTCCATATGATTCCAGAAAAGCCCTGATGTCACCAGAGAAACATCTGAGTGACACGAAACTCCAGAAGCCCACGCAATGCACAAGCCTCCAGTTCCTTGAGTTTCATGCCATGGCGGGTTCTGAGGATGCTCGGAGCACATGGGCTCACCTCCCACGCGGTGCAGGAATCCCCCAGCAGCCTGCTTGGACAAGTCCGACAAGGGGAGCCCCTCACTTCCTCCAGGCTGCTTGCCAGAAAGGCTCTGGGTCCTTCTGAGCAGAGTTTGGATTCCCTGGCTGCCCTCTCCCTCCCATTTCTGCTCCTGGGACCAAATGGAACAACCCTTCTTTTACAGGGCCCCTTTGAGCCACTCTCTCTCTGCCCTCTGTTAATTATTTCCAATCTATCCTGTTCATGTGCTTGTCTGCACACATGCTGCTTTCTCCCTCATGAGGTTCTGAGATGCTGGTACACAGTGGATGCTTAATAAATGTTATTACTTGATTGACTGGATGGTTGAAAACAGCTCTCATGCATGTATTTATTTGTCCTTCACCAAATCTCTTTTCAGACTAACTTCCCCAGCCCCGACTCAGACACGGGATAAGGGAACTGATGCCCCCCTTGTTTTGGACACTAGGACTTCATTCATTCAGCTGAGGATAAGACTGGCTTTTGTTCTGTCAGTGCCCCACTTAACCTGATGGCAAGTGCAGATGCAACCCCCTGGCGATCCTTGGGGAGTTTTCACACCAGCTTCTATCTAGCCAGCTCTCTCCCAGCATTAACTTTTCAAATGACTCAATTCAGTCAGTCAGCAAACATTTATTAAGACCTACTAAGTGCTAAGCACTGGGATACAAGGAAGTTTCTGTCCTCCAGGAGTTTACAAAGCAACTAGGGTTCAGCAAGCAAGCAAACATGTGCAAACAAGTTCTATTCAAGAGTGATGGGAAAGCGCTATCAGAGGGAAGGCCCTGGAATTAAAAGGGAGTGGGAAAGGCTTCCTGTAGAAGCATTCTCTTCCCCAGCAATTGAGAAAGTGAGCTTTTCCCACAGGAATGGGAGATCCTGGTCACTAGGGAGCTTCAAGCAGAGGGGGAAGGGAGGGAAGGAAATGGGCCCATGTATTAAGTGCCTACTGTATGCCAGGCACTCTGCTAAGTGCCCCCTAAATACTATCTTGTTCCATCCTCACAACCACCCTGGGAAGCAGTGGTATTATCATCCCCATTTCAGAGTTAGAAGAAACTGAGGCAGCCAGAGGTGCGGTGACATACACAGGCCTCCCACTTAGCTAGTAAGTGTCTGAGAAAGAATCTGAACTCAGTTCTCTGGATTCCTGGCCCAGAACTCTATCCCCCGGGCTCAGGGCTTGGGAGAATCCTACTTCAATGCTGAGGACATTGTTGGCGCTCAGTAAGCCCACGGACCCTGTGTGCATCTAGCAGCCTGTTTAAAAACGGGAGCCTCCTAGTTACCCGAAGATGCCCCCACAATCCCCCACTCTCATCCCTCATCCTGCCCTTCACCCGGCCCCGCCTCCAAGCCGAGGCGGGGAGTGTGCCCTGGCCGTGAGGGACGCCTGGGCAAAGGGACACGGAATGAGCAGCTCAAAGCCCGCCCGGGAGGAGACTGGGGCTCACCTACGAGAGCAGGGAGCACGGCACACTGACTCCCCGAGAGCCAGGAAGTCACGGGTCGAATCCCACCGCAGACCCGAGGCAGAGGCAAGTCACAGTAAGCCTCGGTTTCCTCCTCCATGAATAAGGGTCGAATCTGATGACCCTTCCAGTTCCAATCCGGGAAACATGTGAACAGGCTTGGAGAGGCAGCCTGCAGTCAGACATACTGGGAAGCTGAGGGGCTTATTCTTACCCGGAGGTAAGAGGGATCCTACAGGTTTCCGAGCTGGAGTACCATGCTAATTAATAACAGCAGCAACAAGGGCGCAGCGTATATAAAAACGCTTTAGAGTTTGCGAAGCACTTGATAAATATTATTTTATCTTTATAGTAACCCTGGGAAGCAGATGTTATTATCCCCATTTTATAGATAAGGAAACTGAGGACAGGATATTTGCCCCAGCTCACACAGCCCAAGGCCGTATGAGAACTTTGATCGTCCGACTCCAGGTCCAGCACCGCCTCCAGGTCCAGCACCCCCTCCTGTGATTTTGGCAGCTGTGGGAAAGGGACTTTAGGGAAAGGGAAGACAGGGAGGAGGAACCTGTTACAAAGCTGCTGTAATAATGAAAGCAAGAGGGGACAGGTAGGGCCTCGGGCCTGGAATCAGCCTCAGACACCGAACAGCTCATTTTACGCCTTTTGCCTCCAAAATAAAACAAAAAGATTTAAATTAATCCAAGCAGGAGGGCTGAAGGGCAGAACGAGTGAGAGGGTGAGGGGAGATACCGCAGAGTGAGAGGAGCCAGCCTGGCCCCCGAAGCCCCCCAGACACGGCTGAACCAGACGGGCAGACAGCGGCCCACGGGCAGCACGCCGAGGTGCACGCTGGCACACACCCACCCCTGCGCAGCGCACCCACCCCTGCGCAGCGCACCCTCCCAAGCGCACACGTGCGCAAACATGCGTGCACGATGTACCCGTACGGAGGCGGCATGCTGCCGGGGACATTGGCTCTGGAGTCAGGAGGCGTGGGTTCGAACCCCAGCCGTAGGAGCTGGGCAAGCCACTTTACCCCTCGGGGCCTCAGTTTCCTCTTCTGTAAAATGACAGGGTTGTGCTAGATGCTAAAGGACCCTCAATAAACAAGGCGACCACAAGAACGCTTGTTAAGCCGACCTGAATCTCCGGGGCCTTGAAGCAAAGAAGCCTCAGAGCTCACAAGGGAAGGGCGGCAGGCACTGGAAACTGCCCACTGGGATGCTTGGTACCCAGCACGGGCAAAGCTCGGCCAAAGTTCTGGGTTCGAGTCTCGGCCCTGCCACTTTGCTAGCCTTGGGGAAATTGCTTTCTCCCCCGGGCCACAGCCTCAGCCTTTGTAAACTGAGGGGCTTTGGAAGGCCTGTGGCTGAGGTTCATTTTTGGCTCTGAATCCTATGCACGCCGCCAGTGAATAAGCACACACTGCCTGTAGCGGAGAGCTGGCTTCTGAGAGGGAGATCTGGCTGGACAAGACCCTCCCCTTCTCTTAGTCCCAGGTTGTTTATTGTGGAACGGGAAGGCTGGACGACGTGATCCGAGTCCCAGAGCAGCAACAGAACAGATAGGTGACCATCTATTACCATAAAACGAGGTTTGTCTCCATCAGCCATAATGGTAAACGTTGCAGAGCCGTATTGATCTTCTCGTTAGAGCAGGCTTCCTCACCCGCACATCCTCCCGTCAGTGAAGCTGCAGGCCCGACACCCCCCAGAACCACACACATGCACACACTACACATGGGTACACAGAGGTACCAGGCAAGTGCCCAGGCACCACATACACAACACCGGAGGGAAAGGGGGGGCTCAGGAACTCTCCGTGTAAGGGACAAAACACGGCCTCTCCCCCCAGATTAATCTCGGCACTTCCCTCTCCACATAAATATTTATTAATATCCTGTTTGGGCCGTGAAGATGCCCTGGCAGGGTAAGCTGGCGAGATCGTCACTAAAAGTGAGAAACAAATAGAGGATGTGTGAATCCCTCAGGGGATGGCTGGCTCTGGGCCTGGGAGGGGCTTCTGCAGCCTGCCCTGCACACTACTGCTGCCTTCCGCCCAGGAGGAAGCCAGAGATCCCCCGACTAGCGTCTTCTCTATTAAAGAGCCATGGAAATGTCTGGAAAAGGAAGAGTCCAGGGCTGGGAACTAGAACTGGCTGAGAAGCCAGTTCCCCATGGCTGGGTCCAGCAGCTGGGACTTTAGCATTTCCAGAGTCCTTCCCAACTTTGATATTCTCAGGCTAAGAGTCAACATAGTCACCATAGAGAGGTTTCTTCTCCATCGTTATACCGACTTCCCCAGGGTGCCCCTCCCTTCCCGGCTGATGCTGGGAAATGCGGCTCAGGGTCCCCTCGTTATCTGACCCGACAGTGTTTGGGACAAATGTGGTACAGGAAGTAGGGAGATCACTGGCTCTGAAGCCAGGAAGGTTCCGCTGGCATTCAGTAACTGTGAGACTTTGGGCAGACCCGAGTCTGGACGATTTCCCCATCAAGGAAATTGTGGAGGAGACCCCGATGTCAGGACTTGGAGGTGGGAAGTAGACTTCAAGTCCTTTAGGATTCTGGAGTTCTAAGGTCCTTGGATCCAATCTTCTGGATTCTACGAATCTCTTGTGGTTACTTGGTTGTTTTACAGCCATGACCTAAAGATACTAAGAATAGCTTGCCATTTCCTTCCCCAGCTCGTTTTACAGATGAGGAAACTGAGGCAAACAGGGTTAAGCCACTTGACCAGAGCCATACGGCTAGTAAATGTCTGAGTCCAAATTTGATCTCAGGAGGATGGTCTTCTGATTCCAGGCTGACTTTCAGCATCCTACTGTTCCAAATTCCAGAGAATTCTATTGTTCATTTTCTACAACTCTAAGATAAACAGATTTTTCTAAGGAAACTTAGAAATAAATATGCTGGTCTAAAACACACACGCCCATTTTGTAGAGAGGAAATCATAGCTTCGAGGGGTCACCCAGAGAATCAGTGGCAGAGCCAGGCCTAGAAACTGGGAGTAAACCCTCCCATGAAAGCCGCCGTGTCGGATTCCAGGCCCACTAAGAAGCAGGGCGGCAGAGGGCCCCTGGGGAAGATGGTCACCCCGTTGCTACCCCAAGGCCCCCTGGTCATCTCAGACGTCGGCTGTGGGCTCCGACTCCCCTGGGCCTCCAGGTTCTTTCTCTATGGGGACTTGTTGCCCTAGATTCTGACCTAGTTCTCCAGGAGGAGAGAATAGTGAAGGCATCCGAAGGAGGTGGTAGCTTTGGAAACACTGCCTGGAACAAACAGGGATTGGTGTTAACCCCCTAGGGTGCCCCACTTAGGGAGAGGGGTGAGACTTGACCTGCTTTCTCTTTGTCAGAGAAAAGAACTGCGGAGGGAGGAGAAGGAACGAAGGAGGGAGTGGCGATTGCCTCCATCGCCGGGACCTCTGCTCAGGTGTGACAGTGACTCTGACAAGTCCCACCCCTTCTGAACCTCAACGCCTTCTTCTGTAAAATGAATTCAACTCCGTGAAACACATTATTTCAATACCAATTGTGTGCATGGTGCTGGGGAGAGAGAGCTGGAAAGTCAGTCACCTAATTCCTAGACCCAAGGAGGGGACCACTTCATGTTTGTATTCCAACAGGAAAGAAATGGCATGCACACAGTTAAGTATGACAGTCATAGACTTAGCAGGATGGAAGGGACCTCAGAGGTAATCTAGTCTAACTCCTCCATTTTACAGATGAGGAAACTGAGGCAGGCAGGGGTACAGTCAATGACCCAGAGTCACAGAGGAGGAAGTAGCTTTTGACTCCAGAGATATTTTTCACTGTAAAATTCTATAAAATCGGAGGAGAACAAGTAGAGATCCAGGGAAACTTGAATAGGAAGAGAAAAACTTTTCACTTAGAAAATCAATAAGGGAAAAATTCAATAATAACAATAATAATGAACATTCATATAATGCTTTATGGTGTGCAAAGTACTTTATATGTATTATCTCATTGATCTTCACACCACCCTGGAAGGTGAGGACTATTATTGTCCCCATTTCACAGATGTTGAAAGAAATTACACGACTTTCCCAGGATCCCACAGCCAGTAAATTCTGGGACAGGATTAGAACTCCAAGTCTGCCATTCGATGTTCTGGGCTAACAAGGCTCCAGTCCCCAAGCAACAAGAGAAGGGGCACATCAGAATTAAAGTCTGAAGGAAGAAAGGCATCTTCTAAGAAAAGTCCATCTCAGAGGACCAGAGACAGTAGATTGGACTAAAATGCTGAGCCTGAAGAGGAATGTTCTGAGATGAGCGTGAGGAGGTTGATGAAAGACCTTGAATGTCACAGTCAGGAGTTAAAACTTCAGTAGTTGGCAATGGGGAGTCCATTGACAGTTTCTGAGCTGGGAAATAGCCTAATAAGGTAATGGACGGCCCAGCACCGGAGGTCTTCAAGTCCAGGCTGGAGAGAGCCCCCACTGGGGAGATTCCAGGAGGAGAGTCCAAGAGATTCCTGCACTAGCTGGTCCCTTCCCGCTCTGAGATTCCCCGATTCTCTGCCCTGCATCCTTCACCAGCTAGT
The DNA here is from genome assembly GCF_048593235.1 of Sminthopsis crassicaudata. NCBI lineage: Eukaryota > Metazoa > Chordata > Mammalia > Dasyuromorphia > Dasyuridae > Sminthopsis > Sminthopsis crassicaudata. The sequence goes on from NC_133619.1 coordinate 513,061,838, forward strand.
GTGATGATCACAGGACCAAATGAGGAAAAGTTTTAATAACCACTATAAAACTTTATAGGAATGTGAGCTAGTTCCTATACACTAGAAATGTTCAAGCAAAGATTATAGGCATTTTTTTTGCATATTTCCCCATGCACTTTTTACTACCACATTTCACTACTTGCAAGTGAAAAATCAGACTGGGGGATTATAGGTAGCTGGGTGGCACAGAGGACCTGGAGTCAAGAAGTGTTTGCTTAAATTCAGCTTCAGACACCTGCTAGCTAGTGTGACCCTGGGCACTGGATACACCTTGATCTGACTCAGTTTCCTCAACTGTAAAATGAAGATAATAATAGAATCTATCACCTTCCCAGGTTTGTTGTGAAGATCACCTGCGATAATATTTGTAAAGCACTTTATAAAACAAAGTAGTACATAAATGTCAGCAAATATACCTGCTCTCTCTCTATCTTATCTAGAAAGTTGCAAGGGGAATTCCTGAACTTTAAGATCCCTTTCAGTTCTGAGCTGCAAAATTCTCTATATATTCTACCCTGAGTGGAGCTTCTAAATTGTCTTCTATTTTCATCTCCAATATCCCATAATGCTCTTTCAGGAAAGGATTTCGAGAAATTAACTCCCCAGCCCCTCAAGGGCCTCCAAAATATGGCCCCACCACTATTTCAACGGACATCTTAGAGCCTCAGTTTCTCCCTCTGTGATAACCCAGAGAGAAGAAAAAGCTAAGTAGCAGCAAAGCCAAGATTTGCATCTAGGCCCTCCAATCCCAAAATTGTAAACTCCCTACCTATCTAGCCAGGCCTGGATTAGGGTTACCTCTCTTCCATGAAGCCTTCCTTGAAATCTCCAGCCAGTAAGATGACAGGAAAAGATAACGACAAATGTTGAAGAGGATGTGGGAAAACCGGGACACTGATACATAGTTGGTGGAACTGTGAACAGATCCAACCATTCTGGAGAATGATTTGGAACTATTTCCAAAGAGTTATCAAACTGTGCATACCCTTTAATCCAGCAGTGTTTCTACTGGGCTTATATCCCAAAGAGATCTTTTGCACATATGCAAAAACATTTATAGAAACCCTTTTTGTAATGGCAAAGAATTGGAAAATGAGTAGATGCTCATCAGTTGGAGAATGGCTGAATAAGTTATAGTATATGGAATATGAATGAACTATCAAATGTCTGTAAAAATGATGAGCAAGCTGGTTTTAGAAAGGCCTGGAAAGATTTACATGAATTGATGCTGAGTGGAACAAGCAGAACCAGGAATACAGTATACACAGTAACAGCAAAATTGTGCGATGGTCAAGTATGAAAGGTCTGGTTCTTCTCAGCAATTCAGTGATCCAAGGCAAAATAAACTTTGGATGGAAAACACCATCTACATCCAGAAAGAGAACTATAAAGACTTAATATAAATCAACACATTAGGTTCACTTTTTTTCCTTTTTCTTTGGTTTTGGTTTTTTCCCTCTCATAATTTTTCCCTTTTGTTCTGATTTTTCTCTCCCAATATGATTCTTAAGAAATGTATTTTTTAAAATGAATGTTCAATTGGAGAATGGTTGGGTAAATTATGGTATATGAATGTTATGGAATATTATTGTTCTGTAAGAAATGACCAGCAGGAGGAATACAGAGAGGCTTGGAGACTTATATCAACTGATACTGAGTGAAACGGGCAGAACTAGGAGATCATTATACACTTCAACAATGATACTGTATGAGGATGTATTCTGATGGAAGTGGATTTCTTCAACAATGAGAGGATCCAAATAAGTTCCAATTGGTCAATGATGGACAGAATCAGCTACACCCAGAAAAGGAACACTGGGAAATGAGTGTAAACTGTGAGCATTGTTTTTTGTTGTTGTTGTTGTTGTTGTTTTGTTTTGTTTCTCTTCCCAGATTATTTTTACCTTCTGAATACAATCCTTCCTTTGCAACAACAACAACAAAAAATTCGGTTCTGAACATATATATTGTACCTAGGTTATAAGATATTTAATATGTATGGGAATGCCCACCATCTAGGGGAGGGGGTGGAGGGAAGGAGGGGAAAATTCGGAACAGAAGGGGGTACAAGGGATAATGTTGTAAAAAAAAAATACTTATGCTTACGTACTGTCAAAGAAAATGTTATAATTATAAAAATAAAAAAAAATTAAAAAAAAAGAAAGATTGGAAGAATTTAAATTAAAAAAAAATGAATGTACATATGTAACCAGAAAAAAAAATAAATAAAAGAAAAGAATGTCATCTCTCCTTAAGAACTCAGCCAGTCCACAAACATTTATTTTATGCCTTCTGTATGCAAAGCACAATGCTAATCGATGAGGATACAAAGAAAGCTAAAGATGCCCCCTTGCTCTTAAGGAATTCACAGTCTAATGGGGTGAGACAAACTGCAAACAACCACATACAAAAAAAAGATAGAAACAGACTTAACTGGAGATAATCATCAGAGGGAAGAGACTAGCTTGAAAGTCCAAAAGGAAGAGGTTTCTAAGTTTTTAGTCAAGGTGAAGAAAGCCATATTTCTAGAGCATTTTAAAATTTTCAATTGCTTTTCTCACAACAGAAAGTGGGGAGCATGTATAAATTGTCTCCATTTCATAACTGCTTTAAAAACCTATAATTCCTAAAGTGTTTTAAAGATTTTAAGAGTATTTTGCATCTCTAGAGGGCGTGTATTTCAAAGAGGTTATAAAAGAGGGAAAAGGATCCTTGTGCAAAAATGTTTGTAGCAGCCCTTTTTTTAGTGGAAGGAATTGGAAAGTGAGGGGGTGCCTACCAGTTGAAGAATAGCTGAATAAATTGTGGTATATGAAGGTTATGGAATATTATTGTTCTGTAAGAAATGACCAGCAGGAGGAATACAGAGAGGCCTGGAGAGACTTACATGAGCTGATGCTGAGTGAAATGAGCAGGACCAGGAAACTATTGTACACAGCAACAAGACTACATGATGCTGTGATGAATGTGATTCTTTTCAAAAGCAAGGTGATTCAGGCCAATTCCAATAGAATGGTGGTGGGGAGAGCCATCTGTACCCACAGAGAGGACTATAGGGACTGAATGTGGATCAAAACATAATACTTTCACTTTTTTGTTATTTGTTTTTTTTTCTTTCCTCCCTTTTTTCCCTTTTTGATCTGATTTTTCTTAAGTAGCAGAATAAATGTGGAAATATATATGGAAGAATTGCATATGTTAAAAAAATAAATTAAAAAAGAAAGTACTTTGCAGATATTATCACATTTGATCCTCAACAACTCGAGGGGGTTGCTATTATTTATCCCCACTTTATAGATGTGGAAACTGAGGCAGACAGCAGTGAAGTGTGCCCAAGGTCACACAGCCAATAAATGGCTGAGGCTGAACTTCAATATAAATCTTCTTGATTCTAAGTCCAACATTCTCTTATCCTAGAGACCATACAGTTAAGCCCTAGCATAAGCCTGGGCCTGAAATCTTCTGAATTCAAGCCATTGCCCAGCCTCCCTTGTGCTAGTGTCTGCCACTGGAATGTAATTTTCTTGAGAGCAAAAGCCATGACTTTTTGGTACGTGTCTACCTCCCAAAACCTAGGGCCTGGCACAGAGTAGAAATTCAGTACACGTCGGTTGAGGGCATTTTTGCTCACATCTATTCTTCTCTCAGTATATGGCAATTTCAGAATTAAAGGAACTTCATCTTGACCAACCCCTGTGTGAGCAGGAATGCCCACCGTGACCTTCCCATCAAGTGGCTTCCTTGGCTCCCCTTCAGCAAACAGAACCTATGACCTCCTAAGGCAAAACATTCATTCCACATCTAGACAGCAGAAAGCTTTTCTTTACCTCAAGCCTACACAGGCACTCTGTGGCTCAGCCCACTGCTCTCAGCTGGCCCTCTGGGGCCAGGCTGGGCAGAAATAACTGTCCTGTGACAAGGGAAGACTTGAATACAACAATTATGCCCCACCCAAACACAAGCTTTTCCCTCTAACTGTCCCTCCTGTCTTTAACCAATCCTGTGCTTCTGAACAGGACCATGCGGTGTATATCTAGATGCAGATAACGCATGAGTTTGGGTATTTGTGGGGGAGGCAGCTGGGGACACAGTAGATAGAGCACCAAGCCTGAAATTAGGAAGACTAATCTTTCTAAACTGAAATCTGTCCTCAGATACTTACTCTATTTACCTCAGTTTCCTCATCTGTAAAATGAGCTGGAGAAAGAAAAGGCAAATCATTCCAGTATATTTGCTAAGAAAACCCCAAATGGGGTCACAAAGAATTAGTTAGACACAACTGAAAAATGACTGAACTAAAGAGTTAGAGTCACTAACTGATCAACTGCTTATTTTTGCAAATTAAAGAAGCGCTACATAAATGTGAGTGAGATTATTAATTTACACTAGACGGAAAGACACTTTTTTCTTTAAAGAAAAAAAATTCCTAATCCATACCCCCATCATAGCATCTAACCTATTTGGGCAAAAGTTCTTCTTTCTTCACATTGAATTGTTGCTCAAGTCTAGATGTTCTGAGGCTGTAAGACACGGCCAAAGGCCACCAATAAAAAAAAAAAAAAGTTCATTTTCAGCAAATCCCTGATGATTAAATAATGGAGATCAGAAGAATTCGTCAAGTAACTACAGTGAGAAAGGACTGATTCTGGTGCATGCTGGGGACCCAGTCAGCCCAGCCTGGCCAAAATGGAGCAAGCATTCAGGGGAAGAATCAGGCCATAAAAGGAAGCGCCTTGAATACCAGAATTTGGATGGGAGGCAATAAGGTTTTTTAAGGAGGGCAAAAACATCATTTCTTCCTAATCACACCATCATCATCATAATCAGTCACTTTTATACAGGGCTTTAGGGTTTACAGTAAGAGCTTTCCTCACAAAGTCCTATAGAATTGGTGCTGAATCAGAGAACCCAAAGGAGTCAGATCAAGCCAGAGCTGAGAGGGCCCTTGGGGAGGAACCTGAGAATATGGAATGTCAGGGGTGAATGGAGCCTTAGACCAGAGAACATCGGCGCTCGGAACGTCTTTGGAGCACAGAATGTCAGAGCTGGACTTTAGAGCCTAGAGAATCAATCCAAGGATAAGCATTTGTTAAGCTCCTACTGTATGGTAGGTGTCAGGATAAAATACAAAGAATGAAACGATAGAATGCCAGACCCAGAAGGGCCCTTAGTCCATACAATGTCTGTTCTCTAAAGGGGATCTTTGTGACAGCAACAGATAAGGGAAGTGATTCATGGTCACCCGGCTAGTTATTGGCAAATAGGAGTGGGTGATATTTTGGAGAAAGCATATCAGACAAAATCAGCAGAGATCTGGGTTTGAATAGAATCTGTGGCCATGAGCAAATAAATCACTTAGACTTCCCAGGGCAGCCTCAGGTCCTCATCTGTAAACAAAGGAGTGGATCTAAAATGATCTCTTTAGCTCCTTCTAGCTCAAAATCTATGGCTAGATGTTTTGTCACCTGAACCCAGTCCTTGCAATCATCCTCCAAGTGAGAGTTTCTTGAGATGGAGGATTATGGAGTAAGGAAGAAATTTGCTCATGAATAATAGTTCTTATTTCTTGATGTTTACATTCACAACAAAATAAAAAATATAAGTTTTGAATTATACGAAGCCTACCCAACAACCTCCATCCCTACATAAGTAAAAGATGATCCTAATGTATGACTCCCCTTTAAAGGGTCAAAACTTCCACAAAATCTTGCAAACTAAGGGAAAGGGGCTCCACTTCAGGGCCAGCTTCCTTGATTTAGATGGTCCCTAAGGCATCGAAGAGTAAGAACAATCCCTCCTTCTCAATCTCTCCCCATTCATTCATTCATTAAATTATTTCTTTGGCCAAACTTACCACAAGCCACGATCCATATTTCTGAAGATTTTCGGGGGCTAATAAGGAAAGAGAAAGCCTAGGGGGAGTAGAGGAAGTACACAGAAAGGGAAGAGTTGGATTTCTTATAGAAACCTTTTCTTTTTTCTGGCCAAGTACAAACCCTCGAGGCTCCTGGAGTCAAAAGGCCTTATGAAATTTTTACTTTGTGGGTTGGCGGCTGAGTCACAACTGCAACTTCATCTCACAGGCCAGGTCTGGATGATCCCCATCCCACAAAAGCAGAAAAGGAGGAATACTTCTTCCCAACCCATAGTCCTGAATCCAGTGTCTTGGGAGGTCATTGTGGCTCGCCCCCAACCACCAGGAAGAATGCCATACACTTAAAGCATCTTCTCAAGGGTCCTCTGGACCCTCCATTTCCAGATTTCTTGGACATTATTCTCTTCCTCCCATTCTACAGTCCAGCCATATTGGCCTCCTGCTAGCTGTTCTGACCACAGGACCCTGTCTCCCACCTCCCCCCATGCCAGGAATGCAAGCCCTCTTCATCCTCCTTGGAAACCCTGCTTCCCTTCCAGACTCAGCTGAAGGGCACCCTTCTCTGTGCAGCTGCTAGAACCCTCTCTTCACTAACCACCTCGCATTCATATTGTAGACATGCTATATATATACACACACTTATACATATACATATGTATGCAGTTATAAATATCTCTTCAACCTGAAACAGCTTACCAGGCCTATAGCCTGCTCAGCCTGAAACAGCCTTCTGCAAGCTCCACTCTCCCCATGGGCTGTGGAGGAGCCTCCAGTCTGTGGAGGAGTCTCCATTCTTGTGTCGACTGACTTTCTGACTTTCAAACCATGCCCCTGCACCAAGGCCTCTCCCCCGACCCCGACCCTGTCAGCTCCTCTGGGTTGTCGTTCCCCACTCGCATGTACACTCCTCGGGGGCAGGCAGGGCCTTTCTTTTTGCTTTTATCTGTATTCTTACTGCTTAGCATATGGCCTGGCACATAATAAATGCTTCTTGTCTCCATTCCATCCATGAACGTGTTGCTTGCCCCCATCAAAACTTAAGCTCTCTGGAGGCAGGAACTGCGTGTCCTTTTATATTCCCAGGGCTTAGTACAGAACCTAGCCTTTAACAAATACTTGGTTAATTGAATGAGGTCTTTTCTGACTCCCCTAGCTGTTAGGTCCTTCCCCACCAAAATCATCTCGTATCTACTTTGGATATATCCACATATGCGTGCTGTCCCCCCCTGCAGAATATAATCTTGAGGGAAAGAATTGTTTCATTTTTTTTCCTGAGGCTGGGGTTGAGTGACTTGCCCAGGGTCACACAGCCAGGAAGTGTTAAGTGTCTGAGACCAGATTTGAACTCAGAAACTCTTGATTTCGGGGCTGGTGCTCTATCCACTGCGCCCCCTAGCTGCCCGTTTCCCTTTTTTTGACCCTAGCATCAAGCATAAGGCTTGGTGCACACTAGGGGCTTATTAAAGGGTTACTGATTGCTTATCCGATTGACCATGCGGCACATTTCTATTCCTATCTCATCCCATCCCCACTCCTCACACTTACGGTCTCTGATGGCACTGTATGCATTTGCTCTGGAGAATTTGATATCTGGACTCAAAGCTTCAGAGTAGTATAACTTTCTATGGTTTATGAGACCAAGGTCTTCCATCAATTCAGTAACATTTATTAAATGCTTTCTATGTGCCGGGCACTGTGCTAAGAACTTGGGTACCCAGTTTCTCTCTGCTGCCAGGCCTCTCTCTACGCTACTGAAGCTGGCTTTTCTCCTCATACCCATTTTCCACCTCTGACGGTAGAGGGTACGTCTCCTCCTAGGATTCAGAAGAAAAGAAAACCCTCCGATTCTTCAGGTCCATGAGCATTTACATAGCGCTTACTCTGTGCATTGCACTTACAAATGTTACCTTATTTGATTCTCATAACAAGATAGTTGCTGTTATTATCCCCATTTTACAACTGAGGCTGTACCACCAACTACCTCTGGAGACATTTAGAATCTGGAGAGAATAAGATGAAGGACAGAAGATAGGAAAAGGACAAGGCAGACAGCTATCTTCACACACAATTATGGAACAGAGGGATTATATTTATCACATTTGGCCCAAGTGGGCAAAAACAGGAGCACTGGGGGAGAAGAAACCAGTTTAGGCCTGACAGCAGAAAAAATTTCCTATCAATTCCAGCCATCCCAAAGTGGAAAGGGATGGTAGAATGCCCTTTCTCAGAGGACAATTAGCAGAGGCTCCATGCTCATTTGTGAGCATCATGTAGTAGTGGGAATTCCCTTGAGGTACCAATGGGTCTGGGTGGCCACTGAGGTACCTTCTAGTTCTCAAATTCTGTGTGATTTGGTGCTTCTCAGCTTTATAATCTAAGTCTTCTAAGCCCCAAATAATGTTGTGAATTGGTTCCTCGATGCTTTGGACAAGAGATGGGAAACTAATCACATGTGCCTGAGTGACAGGCCATCTCCTTCCCTGGAGGACAACCCGAACTATCCCTGAGCTGCCCAGATGCCTGGAGTACCATTGAAAGAGAGAAAAGAGAGGTCAGTGGCTCAATGAGCTACATCAGGGGGAACTTCCTGAAGTACCATAATAGACTCTGTCCTCCCACAGATACCTGAAAATATCATTCCCACACATCATAAGGCTCCAATTCTATGTAGCCTGTGCTCTCCATATTCCAGTTATATCTTTCATCTTACTATGATCCAAATATATCCTGGCTCTTCTTCCTTGTGGAGCAGTTAGGGAGCAGAGTGAATAGAATACCTGGCCTGGCACATAGTAAGTGATTAATAAATGCTTCTTGTCTCTATTCCATTCATGTACATATTGTTTGCCATCAAAACATAAGCTCTCTGGGGGCAGGAATTGTGTGTCCTTTTCATCTTTGTATTCCCAGTGCTTAGTACAGTACAAATGCTTGTAAATGGATTAACTGATGGAGGAGTTTCCTGATCCCACAAGCTGGTATTGCCTTCCCCACCAAAATCATCTTGTATCTACTTTGTTTATATCTGCATAGACATATTGTTTCCCTCTATAAAATATAATCTTCTTGAGGGGAAGAACTATTTCATTTTTTAACCCTAGCACTTACTAGACATATGACTCTAGACAAGTCATTTAACTCTGTTTGCCTCAGTTTACTAATCTGGAAAATGAGCTGGAAAAGGAATGGCAAACCACTCCAGTATCTTTACCAAGAAAGCCCCAAAAGGGGTGACAAAGAGTTCATTAGACACACCTGAAAAATGATTGAAATAAATTCTTCCTTGTAAGTTTGCCCGTCTACAATTAAGCTATTAAGTATTTCCTTCAACACGCCAACCATTCAATAGCCCACACTTCGCCACATGGGCTGTCAATTCTTTTCTGAGGTCCCCTTTAAGTCCAGGAAGGTCCTAAGCATCCTACCTCCCCTCCAAAGGGGAGCTGCCCCCTTCCAGAGTCCCTCTCACTTTTCTCAGTCTGCCTCTGACCACCATGGCTTCGGGCCATCGAGGGGACAGAAGCAACGTGACTAAAAAAGCATCAGCCTTGGGGATAGGGTATCACTAGGGAGCCAGTCACACCGACCCTGACTCACATCTTCCTAAAGGATAGAGTTCCAGCCTCCCTCACCTGGCTATGACACCCCCCACCCTGACTCCATGGCTTACAAGAGCTAATTTTTAGGTGTCACAGCCGATATCCTTCCTAAGAGGAAGGGGAGAGGAGGCTCTGCTCCAGGGCAGGGTAAATTCCTTATTTTCCTAGGCATCTGTTAGGGGAGAAGGGAAGAGGACAAAGGATGAAGAGAGGCGTCTCTGGGGGACATGATAGCTGTCTTCAATTATTTGCAAAGCTGTCATGTGGAAGATTGGGGTCACAAAGAGTCAGATGTGACTGAACAACAACATGTGGAAGAGAGAGCCGACTTGTTCAATTTGGCCCAAGAGACCAGGGCCAGGAGCAGTGGGAGGAAGCCGTCATAAGGTTTCATAAAAGGAAAAATATCCTAATTGTTCCAAAGCAGACTGGGCTGCCCCAGGGGGCAGTGAGATCTCGTCCTCCTAATCTTCAAGAAAAGGCTGAATGACCACTTGCCAGGCTGACTGACCACTTAAGTTACAGAATGGGCTCTTTTTGGACCTGGCCAAAGTGGGAACTTGCTTTGCTTGATTATGCATACTTATTTCAAGATCTTTGTCTCTCTTTTTGTCATCCCACCCCCAATTTGGGGGAAGGGAGAGATCAGAGGGCCAAAAATATCTTTTCTTAAGAGAAAAAAAAATTACAATCTTTTTTTTAAAGAAGGAATTGGACTAAGTTGCTAACTTTAGAACTAGAAAAGACCCTCTATTCCCTGAGGCTTAGACCCTACATAGCCTGCCCTCTCCACAATCCAATTATCTCCTGGTCATACTCTTGAGGGTCTCTAGTAAAGCACACAACTTTCCAAGTAAATACTCTAACTTCCCTCATTTGAGCTGAAGAGGCTAAGGGCCAGAAGCCCAAGGTCTCCCTCATTTAGCTCCATTTCAGGGACCCTCCAAATGGCTCTCCCAAGGTCCTACCACATCTGAGGATCCAGAATGATGCTCAGAGCCCCCAGGATGATGATGGTCAGATGCCTTGGCTTAGACTTGATGATTCAGACTCTTCTGAGAAACTCAGGACCTACCCTAAGATGTTGGTAAACAGAGTCTGTGTTCGAGAGATCCAGGCCCACGTCCTGGGCCAGGCTCATCCTCATGGCTTTTTGCCCGGTCCCCATTCCAGGCAGCTACTGCTAAATGCATCTTCTGCTAAAGATGGTCCTGCTGACCCGCCATGACTTAGCATTGATCCACAAAGTACTTTGCCATCCTTTTTGTGAGTTCTGCCTCACCCTGCTGAGGAGTGGGGAGGGGAGAAGAGATCAAATCATAGAATTAGAGCCGTCAAGGACGTCGGAGGCCATCTCATCCAAACCTCTCATTGTGTAGATGAGACCAAGACAAGTAGCTTACAGTTAGTGAGACTCTGAGGCAGAATCTGAACTCAGGTAGAGTCAGCACTCTGTCCACCTAGTTGCCATGGTACAGACCAGGGTCTTACTTCTTGTAACACACAGCAAAATAACCTGTAGAAAGGAATTACTTCTTTTTATATCATGGACCCTTTTGGCAGTTTGATGAAATCTATGTAACTCTTCTCAGATCATGTTTTTAAATGAATAAAATTAAAAACACAGGATCATTTGCTGTCGTGTAATCAGTTAGTCGTGATCAGCTCTTCCTGACTCCATTTGGGATTTTCTTGGCAAAGATACTATAGGCATTTGCAATTTTCCTCTCTAGCTCATTTTACAGATGTCAAAACTGAGGCCAGTAGGATTAATGACTTGCTCAGAGTCACAGAGCTAGTGAATGTCTGAGGCTACAAGTCCCTCTGTCTCCTGGCCAGGCGCGCTATCCACTGAACCACCTAGCTGACCATATATTACATGGGGTTATAAAGGAAACCAATTATACTTACGTTTTTTGCTTTAAAAAAAAGTTCATGGTTTTTAGGATAAGAACCCTTCCTCAGAGTTGAATCTTCCAGTTAAGGTGGGGATCCAAGCAGTCACTGTAGCACAGGATGCAATGGGGCTTCCCCATAGCTATATTTACTACATAAGCATGAAGAAGTTTTGAGTTGCATTTTTCTGTCCATCTCTTAAAGCCCAACTCGTATATCACCTCCTCCAGGAAGCTTCGTCAGGCCCTCCAGCTCGGTAATGATCGTCCTCTCCTCAAACTTCATATAGCACTGTGATAGTCTAGCTTCATTATTTTATATGTTATATATTTCATATATATCTCATCTCTTAAATAACAATAAAATATTCACAGCTTTTTAAATCATGTCGAACACATAATCTTCATTTGGCCTCAACAATAATTTTGTGAAGTAGTTGCTATTATTACTTCTCTTTTACAAATAAGCAGAGGCAGATAAGAATTTAAGTGACCTATCCAGAGGCATAGAAATTCTAAACGTCCAGGTTGGGATTTGAATTCACATCTCCTTAATTCCAGAACCAGAACTCTATTATGCCATAATGGCCCCCTTAGACTATGAGCTGCTTATCTGCCTCCCAGCTTCTCCCTAAATGTTTCTTGAGATGAAATTTAACCAAGGGATTCCTACATCTACATCTCCAACGGTAAGCTCTTCCCACCTTAATTCCAGTTCTTCCAGGGACAACTGGTCAGATAAATTTCACCAAGGCATGCTACCCAAACGTCAGACTCCCCAGTCCAAAACTGAATTCATCTTCTCCTCCAAAATGGCCCCACCCCCTAGCTTCCCTGTTTCTATTGATGGTGTAAGCATCCACTTAGTCACCCAGAGCCTGATCCTCTTAGTCAACTTCGACTTTTCCCTCTGCTTCATCTCCCATATCTTGATCAAAGTTTATTGATTCTAAGAATCCAGACTCCACTCACAATATCTATCCTAGCTCAGAACTTTATTCTCTCCCACCAGAACAATCTCCTATCTTGACAATCTCCTCCATCCCTAATTTAGTTGCCATGAGTCAGATTCCGGTCAGATTCTGTCTACATTGACAGAGAAGCAAAAAGACCTACCAAGCAGGAATACTCAACTGCAAGCCCCATTCTGCCATGACCTCAGTACATCCTTTCCCATCTAGAAGCCTTAGTAATCTCTTCTGTTAAATGGGTCAGATTAGGTCAAGAATTTTTAACTTTAGGGTCTAGAAACTTTTTTATGTTTTTGATATAGTTTGATAAAATTATTTCAACAAAATTATTTTTCCTTTGTAATCCTATGTATTTTATTTGGTGATTCAGAAACATTTTTCCCAAGAGAGGATCCACAGGCTTCCTCAGACTGGCAAAGGAATCCATGACTCAAGAAAGGTTAAGAATCCCTAACTTGGATAATCTCTAAGGTCCCTCATAAATCAAAGGAGTTATTAGACTTTTGAGCTCTTTCTTGAGAGAAAAGTAACAAAAATAAATGACACCGATAAGATGTTCCTACAGTTTACAAAGGATATCCTATGTCTTGGTCCTAACAGCAACAATATGAGGGTGATAGCGCCTGTGAGGTTAGGAGTCCGGAGTCTGAGACCAGAGAGTGAATCAGACAACAATAACATCCTACAATAGCCCTTTCAGGTTTTACAAAGTACACTACCCATGATAAACCTGCGAAGGAGGCAGTACCAAGAGGATTATCAAACTCATTTCAAAGAAAAGGAAATTAAAACCCAAAGTTCAGCTTGCTGGGCTAATGCAGCCAAAACTCCACCCTGGACTCTAAACTCCAAGCTCAGGATACTTTGCACAGAACACTTTGGTCAGGTAATCTCTGGCAATGCTTTCCAGACAAAAGATGGCAGAACACTGAGTAGGGTGGAAAGAGAATTTGCCTTCGAGTCCAACAGTATGGGTTCAAATTCAGTCTCTTGTTACTTGTATGACATGGGCCCAGGAAAGTGAACCCAGTTCTCTGGGCTTCCCCATTTTTAGCATCTTGCAGATGAGGAAGCTAAACTCCAGTTTTCTCCTCTAAATCTCTAATAGAAGCTCTGTTTCTGACCCAGGAAGGAAAGCAGTTCTGCTACCTAGAAGATAGCCAGAAGGAAAACAAGCAGCATATCTCCTTCAAGGGATGACATCCCCCTAGGGAGCTACAGGATGGAGGCTATAAGATATGGAAGGATTCCCAGGAGGCCCTTACCCAGGCAGGGAAAGAAACAGCTAGAGCCTGAACCCATGCGGCTCAGCCCCACAGCCTGGCCTGCTAGAGACAGCCTCAGGCAGCCTAGGAGATGATGCTCCAGCTTTAGCAGAGGCATAAACAAACAACCAAGATTAATACTCAAGGGGCACTTGATTGAAAAGATTCAAATATGTTTTTAAAATCAATTCTCCTTGTTCTTAAGGGCAAAGACATTAGGTCCCAGTAGGTCCAGCTCCCCATCCTCCTCTGGACAAAAAGGACCAAGCCCTGTAATCAATCACTCTAGGCAAGAGTCAGGGACTCATATCTTAGGGCTGGAAATCAGGTACAGCGAGAATGGCTTGTGGAGGACGGGGATGTCTAGACTGATAGAGAGCTTGGCAGAGTGGAAAGGGTACTAATTGAGAATCAGAGGAGCTGAATGTGAAACACAGCTCTTCTACTTACTGTGTGATATTGATAAGTCATCAGTCCCAAGTGGATTTTATTTTTTTCACTCTAAGATGATGGTCTCCAAGGTCCCTTTGAGAACTGGGCCCTATGGTCCCAAAGTCTTGATGGAGAACATGATGGCTTCCTTCAAATATCTGAAGGGATATCAGGAGACAGAGGGCGAAGATTTGCTCCATATGGCTCCAAAGGGAAACTAGTGGAAAGAGTGGATTCAGAAGACCTAAACTCAAATCCCCTTTCTGATATTTCATACCTATATGACTTTACAGCAAATCATTTAACATTCCTGAATCTCAACTACCTCATCTATAAAGTGAAGAATTGGGACTAAATAGCCACTAAGGTCCTTCTAGCTCTAGATCTGTGGTTTCTGGATCTCAGTTTCTTCATCTGTGAAATAAGGGGAGAAGAATTCTCTAGCTCTAATATAACACAATTATATATCAGTGGGGTGGGGCAGGGAGAGTGGGGCTTTTTGGAAAACCTTCCTATCAATCAGAGCAATTCTAAGGAAATGAGCACCCAGGTAGGCTCCTGGATAGCTCCTTTCACCTCATTAAGTCAAGAATTGTCCAACTATGCAAGAGATCCTAGATTCAAAATTAGAAGGAAAACCATGTCCTTCCCCCTCCCTTTTACAAATAAGAAAATTGAGGAGTGGAAAGTGAATTCAACTGCTCAAAATTACACAAATAGTTTAGTAAATAGCAGAGAGAGAATCTGAATCCAGGTCCGATTCCAAAAGCAGTGCCCTTTTCTTTATTTCACACAATCTCCTAGAGAGATGTATGACTTATAAAGGAGGTGGAAGGGTCAAAGCAAGGACTAACCAACAAGCAGGCCTCTTTTCCCTGGTATCCATGGAAATCCATGCAATGCTAAGACATTGAGAGAATAACCCTTAGAATATTAATGGGACCCTTTTATGGGAGGATGAGCACAAGATCACCCTGGATAAGGAGACACAGGTGGACTATGGCCTGAAGACTTGGCTGGGGAGGGGGATTCACATCAGTAGGATCATAGACCCTTTAAAATATAAAATGCCTCCACTCCCACAGCACTGCCTCCCACAAAGTAGGCATTCAATATACAGCAGCTGAACTGAATTGAATTGAATTCTTCCCTAAGGAGAAAATGAGATAATGGATGGGAAAAGAGGTGGTTCTCAGAAAGAAATACATTTCCATTACTTCCAAGAACACACAGACACTCAGCCTTGGCTAATACGAGGCTGGCAAGTGGCCTTCCTGCCTCATCAGCTTTATGGAACAACAGAGAAGGATTGCTGGCAATTAGCACATCCTTCTTACCAAAATTGTACTCCTAAAGGCCTTGAAAACAATCGTTTCCCTTAGAAATTCTGGCACCCCATCCCAGTTTCTACCCCTTCCTGAATCTCTCTTTCCTAAAGGGTGGGGACCAAGATAAGGAAAGGCCTCGAAACCATGCACTGGAAAAGCACTGAAATCATGATTGTTTTGGGTTAGGGGAATTTCCAGTGAAGAATTTCTCTATATTAATTCAAGAAGGTACTTTCTCTTCAACTCAAAGTCTCAGAGAGTTGCCAAGAGGTAAAATAACTTGCCTTGGGCTGCAGAACAGGATGTATTAGATGCAAAACTTAAATTCAGACCTTCTTGGGTGCAAAGCCAGCTCTCCATCCACTATGCCAGGCTGCCTCCACTTCTTTGTTCAGGCCATAAAAACATCAGTTGAAAGCACTAGCAAGGAAAGCAAGGATGGCAATTTGGATTCAATATAAGGAAAAACTTACTAACAATTAGATCTGTCCCAAGGTAATAGGTGCAGAAAAGTCACTGATTATAAAATCTCAGAATGAAAAGTAATCCTCAGAGATTTATCTTGCCCAGATGAGTGGGAGTGATGGATCCCTTGAGGTCTTTAAGCAAAGGTAGAAATGCTACTTGTCCAATATGTCCCAGCAGGAACTCTTGTCAACAGTAATTCACATTCACATAAACACTACAAGGTTTACAAAGCACTTCATGACAACAACCCAGTGAGTTAGGTAAGAAACATATTTTGATTTCCATTTTATGTATGAGGAAATGGAAGAGATTTTGAAATTCTATGTCTCTGAAACAAAATTTCAATCCAAATCATCTTGGAATCAGGAAACCCAAGTTCAGATTTTATTTCCTAAAATCACTTAATCTGTCCCAGGTTCCATTTCTTCCCTCTGTCAAACAGAGTTATTAACTCTCTCACTTTTTACCCTTCCAGGTCACAAGGAAAAAAAGTATTTGGCAGAAACCTCCAAGTAGCATAAAAATGGAAGTTACTATTACTCACTATTATTCTTGCACAGAAACACATTCACAGACATACCCAGGTACAGATACTTCCACAGTCACACAGCCTTACATGGTCACAAACATACACACTGGTACCCACATTTTCAAATATAGTTATGGTCACACCCAGATACATACTCAGCACAGTACTGTCTCTCTCTCTGGGTGTGTCAGTGTCTGTCTCTCTCTCTCTCTCTCACACACACACACACACACACACACACACACACACACACACACACACACACACACTCCTACAAATCTCTAAACTAAAACACTGATCATATGAAGATCATTCAGCAGACAAATATCAGTTTCTCTCATCTCTGCTCCCCTCTTCACCTCTTTCTTAGCTTCCAGCAATTTCCCCACCTCCTGCCCTCCTAACTCATCAGCATACATAATGATGCCCCCTGAAATGCTCTCATTTTGCTCCTCAATCATTTCAATTCCCATGACTTTCTCTATGCCAGCTCAGCTATACACAAGAATGATCAGTCATACCCTCAATCTTGTTATCATTCATAGGGGTTGCCTTCCCATGATCAAGAACTCTAAAATTCCTTTATCTAAATGTAATCTCGTTATTTTAGCTCTTCCTATGAATATGGACTCTCTATGGCACCTTCTTTTTCAGTTTAATAAACTTTTCTATAATAACATGTTTTTATTTTTCAAAATACATGCAAAGATAGTTTTCAACATTCTACCCTTGCAAAACCTTGTGTTCCAAATTCTTCTCCCTCCCTCTCTCCCTTCCCCCTTCCCCTAGAGGGCAAGTAATTATGGTACCTTCTAAACCTATTCTTCTTCTACCTTTCATCCATCAATTCTTTACTAAGCTATCACCTTCATAGTGGTTACACTCTCACCCCTTCCCAATCTCTATCTCTTATAATGCAATTATACACTATCCTCTACTTTCATATCTCTTGTCCTTTTGTCTTCCTGCTGCTTGCACCAAATTCTCAATCCTGGATTACTCCCTCCAGCCTCTTCTCATGCTACTAATTGGAACAGGAGAAAGTCACACATTCAATATGATCAGTCACCACAAATGTGTGATATCTAATCTCAACTGGGCCCTCACTGCAACAAGGCGAGCCTTCCATGCCTCTCTAATTGCACTTCTATCCCACTTACCACAAGAGTTGTTCCAAACCTTCCTTTAAAGAGAAAATGGGGGCCTCTTCTCCCCTCCTCCTTACCTTAAAAAGTCTTGACATTATACTCCATAATATCTTCCAATCTCTAAAAAACTGACAATTCTCCTCTCCAAGGCCATATGACTCTTCGTTCCATCCTACTCTGCCATCTTTTTTGGAAGATTGCACCCTGCTTTTCTAATCCTTGACCTCTCCATATCTACTGGTTCCTTTCCTTCTGCCTAAAAACACACCAAAATCTCCCCCATCCTTAAAAGTCCCATGATCCCCTGATAGCTATTATCTTATACATTTCTTCTTCTTTTTTTTTCCCTCAAACTCCTTGAAAAATCTGTCTACTCACATTGCCTCTATTTCCTCTCCTCTCTCTCTCTTCTAAACATTCTGCCATCTGGATTCCAAACTCATCACTCAACTGAATCTGCTCTTTTAATAGTCACTAACACTCTTTTCCTAACTAAATTTAATTCCTCAAATCCCATCTTTCTTGACTTTTCTCTGACACTTCAACCTCGCTGTACCCCTAACAAGATTTTTTCTTCTCTCAGCTTTCATGACATGCTTTGTTTTGGCTCTCCTCCTACCTGCCTAAAGGGTCCTTCTCCATCTCCTTTGCTGGATCATGGGCCATTTGATGCCTTCTAACCGTGGATGTAGCTCAAGCTCTGTCCTGGGCCCTCTTCTCTTTCCTCCCTATACTCTCTTACTTAGTGACCTCAGAAGTTCCCCAGGGTTCAATTATCATCTCTAAGCATATTAGTTCAAGATCTATGGATGTCTCCAGCCCTAATCTAGATCTCAAGCTCCAGTCCTACATTACCGGCTATATATTGGACATTTTAAATGGGATGGTCAGGAAGCATTTCAAGCTCAAATTCCAAAACAGAGCTCATTATCTTTTCCTAAAACCCAGCCCTCTCTCAAACTTCCCTGTTGCTGCCTGGAGCACGACCATCCTTCCATTCACTTGGCTTCATAGTCTCAATGAAATTCTTGATTCATTGCTCTCATTCCTGAAGTCTTTCCTGATCCTCCCACAGCCAAAAGGGTTATTTACAAATATTCCTGATATTCATTTTTATGTATTTTGCATATATATACTAAGCAGGATGTCTGATACATAGTCAGCCTAAATAAATGCTTGATTGATTGAATTGATTGATTGATTCAGAAACCTTCAATAGTTTTAATCAAACACCTTTATAAACAGCATTTTCTCTCTTCATCCCGAGTTCATATTACTGCCCCATTTACTGAGACATTATACTGCCTCATCCAGTTGGCAACAAAGCTGGTCTTGAACCCAGCTTCCTGACTGCTGGTACCACCTGATTCTCCCTGTTGCAGTTGTCTATCTCACTGAGTTGTCACAGCCTTTAGAGTGCTAACTCCAAGAATTAGAAACCTAGTAAGAGAGGTTTTCTGAGCATTCAAAAGAGAGACTGCAAATTCTATGCACCTAAATTCATGCAGATTATTCATTCACAAGCCAACATTGAGCACCGGTTGACTCATTAACTGCAAATCTAAAAAACTATGATCCCTGACACCCCAGATCATAACCACCTAGAAAAGGGGAAGAGGCCTGAAAGGTCTGAATACTGACAACAGGGGAAAGATACAGGTGGTATAGTAGATAGTAATATTTAATTTGGAGTCAAGAAGATTTGAGTTCCAATCCTGCCTCAGTTACTTATTAGGTATGTCCTGAATGAAATACTAAATCTCAATCTGCCTCAGTTTCTCTTCTGTAAAATGGGGGATGGTTAATAGCACCTGAATGAGATAAACTATGTAAAATATTTTGTGAACCTTTAAAGTATTAAATGAATGTTAGTTATTCTTGTCATTTTTTATTAGCAAAAGGGAAAAATCTGGAGGAGGGGAGGCACACAAAAGAACTTAGTCTTGGGCCATGAAATATAAAAGCAGAAAACAGTAGTATGTATCTTAGGTCTCCTAGAGGGCACCGCTGTATTCTATTCATAACAATTCCTCTGAATCATCACAAAAAGGATGTGTATGTTCTAAATTTGGCACTTAAAAAGGCAGAGATGTATATAATACATCTTAGAAAGATCCCACAGAATCAACTGAATTTCAGCATTAAAAAGGATTTCAGAGGCTATTTAATCTGCTACAGACTTGAAATCCCCTTGGGTTGGAATACCTCCAATGAGGGCAAACCCACTCTCCTCCCATGATACTATATTCTACTTTTAGATGACTCTCATAGTAAAGAGAATCAATTCTAAATTTGGCTCTCCAAATGGTTGACATATTTTTAAATGTTTAAATTACAAAGTTATTCTAAGTCTTCAGTCTAAAGGAATTCTTTATACAGTCCTTTTCTCAGTTTATCCTTTCCTTGTCCTAGAGCTAGCAGAGTCCCATAATCTGTTCTTGAAAGACTATTCACAAGGATTTAAAGGGGCAGAGATTTTTCTCCCCTTGGTGCTATTGGAATTTAGTAACTGATTAGTACTTGTTGATATAACCCTAAGCCAGAGGAAGGATAGTTTCAGAAAAAAGAAAATATAAGGTAAAATAAAGTCACAGAGAGATAAAATAAGATCACAGAGCTAGAAAGATGAAGACTTGGGATTCAAACTCAGTTCTGAAATTTGACTTCAGATGTCAAACTCTAGCATGGTTACAGAGAAGGAAACTCAAACCCAGACTCCAGTTCCAGTGAAGCTTCCCAGCTTCTCTCATTCTCTTCTCTTCCCTCTATTTCAAGCATCCTGGGCCCAGGGTAGCTGGAAATGGTTGTGCTATAAACTGGATCCATAAAATAGCATTCTCTTCTCTTTACCACCTCTCTTTGCTCTTTCTCCCCATCTACCTCCATCAGCAAAGCCTAGAGTGAATAGTGGGAAGTACATGCATCATATAGAGTTCATCAGTGCCACAGAAGAATTGATGGACAGGGATATCAGAGAATTTTAGAATAACCAACACCAAAATCACAGGACTCCCCATTTGGAAGCAGCCTCAGAAGTCATCAAGTCTAAAGCAAACAGGAATATCCTCTACAACATCTCTGACAAGTGTTCACCAGTTTTCACTTAAACTCTTCTAGGGATGCAGAACTTACTACCTTTCAAGGTAACCCTTTCATAAGTTCAAAGATTTAGAACTGGAAGCAGATAAATTATTGGAGATCATTTATTGTAAAAATCCTCATTTAACAAATAAGAAAACTGAAGCCCTGAGAGAGGGTAGTGAATTCCTTGAGGTTACACAAATATTTCACACTGAAATTTGTAATTAGACCTCAAACGTCAGTTGTTTCAACTCCTTCATCTTACAGGTATAGAAACTGAGACCTAGACATTTGTGGAAGTGACTTACCCAAGATATCACAGTAGCACATCTAAGATCTGAACCAAGGTAATGTGATGCTAAATGTTAAACAGCTCTCCAGGGGGGGAATGTATAGACAATAAACTTGCAAGTTTAATCTGAACTATTAATATTTTCTTAATTCTAGACAGTCTGCCAAACAGTCAAGCAAGACCTGATTTATATCTTTTGCCAATTTCTGAGGTTAGGATTTTTCATCCTAAAAATTTAATTATGGGCTTGGAATCTAGATGATCTGGTTCCAGCACACCCTTGATTTGAATCCAGTTCCTTTGGTAGGAACATAGGCACTTTCAAATGAAGAAACTGAGCTAAAAAAACCTTGCTAAAGCAAGGTTAAGTGATATGCGCCAGTCAGTATCTGAAGAATGACTCAAATCCAAATTTACCTTCAAACTTAGCATTCTATCCACTACCAATAACTGTCTCTTAATGACTGCTGATACAAGCAAACATTTTAAAGTTTTCCAAAGCTCTTTATGTCTATTATTCCATTTGATCCTCACATCAAAGCTGTGCTGGAAATGATACAGATGCCATTCTCTTCGTTTTACAGATGATAAATCTAAAACAGGCATAAGAACAAAGGAAGAAAGCAAGGACTGGATATGAGAGGGATAGTGTTCCCTCTTTGTCATCTTTAGGGGTTCCTACCTAACCCTTTCTTCTCTTTCAGTCTCACACTTCTTCCTCACTATAGACCCTGTTAAAAAAAAAACCCATACCAATAAGCAGAAAAATCTGACTCCAGTGATCTTCCACCCCCATTAAATCTGCCCTTCCCACAAGGGGATTAGCTTTGTGGTCTGAGCCTAAGCGCCCATTATTGTTTATCTTATTTATTATTTAAATAGTTTCTTCACCTTCCCTCCAGAGAGCTCAAAGAACAGTCCACGGAAGAAATTCTCAGCACTCAACAGGGCTACAGGAAAAATGGGGGGGAGGGGGAAAGGTAGAAGAGAGAGATGTCACTTACATAATAGATGCTTAATAAATGTGGAATGGGATTGAATGGGAATGGAAACAGGAAAAGGAAAAATAAGGAGAACCATAGTGATGAAGGATCAATAAATGTTAATTGATTGATTGATTGAGGACGAGAGATTTAGTTCTGGAAAAGAATTTAGACATCACTCACTAAGCCCAAGCTCGCCTTTCATAAACAAGGAAACTTAGAGATCCAGAGGAGAAAGGACCTGTCCAAGGTACTAAGCAATATAGTCACCATTGGAAGTCAAGCTCTCTAACTATAAAACTCTGTTTTCTATCTATGAACTCATACGTGCAAAGGGATAGGAATGGAAAGGAAGAAGAAAGGTAAGAAGATGAGACAACTGGATGGCACAATGAATGGCTAGAGTGCTGGACCTGGACTCAGAAGACAAAAGTTCAAATCCCACCACAGACATCTAGATAATCTTAGGAAGGTCCCAACTCTTTCAAATACAGTTTTCCCATCTGTAAAATGAGGATAATAGCTGTTATTTTGTTGTAAATATCAAAAGATAACACATAAAAGTGTTTTTTAAATCTAAGAGAACTTTACTATCTGTGTCAGATATTATTATCAAAGTGAAAAGAATTAAAAGCAAAGTATATAAGAGAGTTGGTCACAAAATTAAGAAAACCTGGGTTCAAGTACTACTTCTCATATATACTAGTTGTGGTACTCTGGGCAAGTGATCTCACTTCTCACTCGGCTAGGCAATTGTCTAAGATTAAGTTAAGGAAAAGTGATAACCTGCATTGTTAAGGGGGTTTTCCTTACTGAGAGATCCCTGCATCAGTGGTATAATAGGTCCAGTCCCTATCCCTAGTCTAGTGTTGAAATCCCAGTCTTCTGTCCTCAAATCCAGATCTCTTTTTACCAATCCACCCTTCCCAGGAGCCCAAATATCTAAATCTCACAAGTAGAAACAATGCTAAGTCAAAATACAGTTAGAGAGGGGCCCAAGGAAGAAAACCCCAAAGAGATTCACCTGCTTCAAATGAATTCTTGAAAAGCCAGGGTTTGGTCTACTCTAAATGACCCCAAAAGATTAAAAACACACACAGATAAAATCTTTGATTCTACTACAACCAAGTTAACTGAGGAATTCTGTGTGAAAAGAGCCCCAGGCTAAGAATCAGAAACACCTGAGCCTCAGCTCTACTCTCGACTCAGTGACTGTAGGCAAGTCTTTGATATGCAGGGAGGTAAGATGAGATTCACTTGAGCAATCCTGGCACCTGAGACTCTGAACAAATAGTCGGATATCGTGTCCAGCTTGCCTAACAGCTCAAACACACAAGTAGGCTTGTGTGGGCACTGTGGGGGCACAGTTTGCTCCTTTGTGTCCTCCTGTGTGTGGTGTGTATACATGCATGTGTATGTGCATGCATGCATGTGTGTGTGTGTGTGTGTTGGAAGAAGGGAGGGAAGTCCTGTATGCAAAAAAAAACAAGAGATGAAGAATGACTAGAAATTTCAAGGAACCCAAACTCATTTCCACAAAGATAGAAAGATGGAATGGAAGCATAAAGGCGGGTGTGGGCAGCATCAGGAAGAGTGTTAGAATGACCTTTGACTAGTAAGAGATCCTAGAATCCTAGAATTAAAGAACCAAAGAATCTTAGAAAATCCTAGAAGCTTAAAGGGACTATCAGAATAAAGGGCTCATGATCATAAACTTAGAATCTGAGGGAATTTAATGGTCATCTAATCCACTTCCTTCATTTTACAGAATAGGAAATCGAGGCCAACAGAGAAGTCACAAGGTCCCACAAGGTAGTAAAAAAAGCCAACATGTAGAAGCAGGTCACCCAGTTCTAAATCCAGCATTCTTTCCATAGTCCCACAATAAAACTGAAATTTGAATTTTAGAGTCTCAGGACCATGAAATTTGAGAATCTTAGATTTCAAAACTATAGAATCCTTGAGCTAGAAGGGACCTTGAAGATTATCTAGTCCAATTCCTTTATATAATGGGTAATGAAAATAAGGGACAGAAAGAAACCTGGCCAAAGTTCAAACTTGAACAAATTTATGACAGAGCACAGACTAGAAAGCAGATCTCCCTCCTTCTCCCCACCCTTTTCTATAACGTTTCCAGGAAAGGTACTTACAACCAAGTCAATTTGATTCAATTCAAATCAAATCAAATCAAATCAGTTCAGACTATACCAAGTTCTATGTTCAGCTCTGCTGTGCTCTGCTCTGCTTTGGGTGAAAGGGGAGAAGAGCCAGACCTGCCCCCAAAGCTTTTTCTATTTGCCCCAGGACTGTTGCTCACTGCCATAGGGGCACTTCCTAGGCTGTTCTCCCTGACTCCCCTTTCAATCAGCCAGCCCTAGCTGGATCTAATGACACCATCTGCAGATGCGGACCAGGGAAATGTTAACACAGCTGGAAAGAGAGGGCTGGCCAGAATCCAGGCTCCCACCTGCCTCCTCAGTCCCTTGCCCAAGACCCAGCCCCAGGTCAGAGAACACCTGGAACCTCAGCAGATGGAGCAGACTAAGACAGAACTAAACTAAAAAGAGTGATTAGGGGAAGGCAAAGAACACAGTTCTTTGTCATAGAGAATTCATTATCTGAATTCAATTCAAGTGAACGTTCATTAAGACCTGGTGCTAAGCAATGGAAATAGGAAGGTAAAACAGAAATCGGAATTCCTGGCCTCTAGAAAATTCTGTTCTACAAGAGGATGCAATAGTATACAGAAAAGTGAATACAAGTTAATCTAAGAAAATAGAGAATCCTAACAAAAAGAGAGAATCGGGAAAAGACTTTTGGGAAAAGTTGGGATCTAAACTGAGCCTTAATTATAAAGTTAAAGATTCAAAGAAGGAGACACAGTAGCTTACAGAAAGTCAAGCACTTACCAAATGAATAAATGAACGAATGAGAATGAATGAAATATGTTATACGGAACCATAAAATAAGAAAATGGAAATAGATGGCCTCTGAAGGTTCTTTTGAGTTCTAAATCCATGATCCTAAGATCCTAAGTCTATAATAGCTTATATATCTCTTATTATCTCCCCACAACCTCAGTCTTGGAACTAGATACCCAATAAATTCCCATTCAAAACCTGTAAACATGTGATCAGTGGAGATTATCAGTGGAGATTAGCTAAGAGAAGACAATGGTGTTTTCAGTGGGATCCATCTTTCATTGAATTCACCAAAAAGAGAAAGTTCTCCAAATAGATGATGGCTAGTTTATAGAAACTATCCTTCTGAAAGTCATCCCACAGCCTCTGTGTGATACAGGAACACATTACAGCATAATCAGATTTAGAGCTGGAAAATCTTAGAACCTGAATGTTAGAGCTAGAAAGGACTTAAAACAGAGAACAAAGAAAGTCAGAGCTGGAAAGACCATTTACTTCTAGTCCTTGTACTTGCTTTACAGAAGGGGAAACTGAGGGCCTGCAAGGTTGAGTAAGATGCCCAAAGTTACACAAGTAGTAGCAGATGATCTAATTTCAAACCCAAGGCCTTTTCTACTTTCTATCTTTTATTAATAGAGGTATGCCTGTTATAACAATAAGAGCTAGCACTGATGCAAAATGAAATGTACTATGTACAAAGTTCCAACAAAAGGATAAGATAATAGGCTGTGAATGACGACTATTCTCAGCAGTGCAATAATCCAAGACAATTCTGAGGGACTTAGGATGAAAAATGCTATCCATGCCCAGAGAAAGAACTAATGGTATCTGAATACATATTGAAGCATACTTTTTTTTAACTTTGTTTTTCATAAGGATTTTTTTTGGTCTGTTTTCTTTTTTCTTTTTTTTTTCTTTTTTTTGAACTGTTTTCTTTTGCAACATGACTACTATGGAAATGTTTTGCATGACTACACATAGATAACTTATATAAAATGACTTGCCTTCTCAATAAGAGGGGGGTAGGGTAGGAAGAAGAGAGAGAATTCAGAATTCAAAGTTTTACAAACAAATAGTAAAATTATTTTTATGTGTAAGTGAGAAGAAATAAAATGCTAAATGAAATTTTAAATAATAGCATTTTGTGGCAATTTAAGATTTACAAAGCACTTTGCAAATATCTGATTCTCACAATAATTTTGAGAGGCTGATACATTAACCCTATTTTTACAGATATAGAAACTAAGACAGATGGGTTAAGTAACTTGGCCATGTTCACTCAACTAGTATATGTGTGAGACCAATTTTAAACTCAATTTTCCTGACTGCAGGTCAGCATTCTGTCCACTGTGCTACACACCTGGTTGCTTCAGATATGTGACACATACCTACATACATATGTATTTTAAAATATGTATTATATATACAACATATGTGTGATACATATTATATACATAAGATATATTTTATGTATTTAAAATATGTATTATGTATGCTACATATTGTGATACATGTTATATATTTTATGTATTATATGTATTTGATACATGTTGTATATCTAATATGATATACACACACTAGATCACCATCCTCAGACTGATTCCCAGCCGGTCCCTCTTGTTATGGACTCCAGGCACATCTACACTCAGGACAACAACAATCTTAGATCATCTTAGTTCAAAGGTCAAATCCCTATTCTACAGAAGAGAAAACTGAGACCCACAGAAAAAATAGGCCATGCCTAAAATGGAAGCTGGAACCTAAGTCTCCTGACTGCCAGTCTAGTGCTATTACACAAAGCTTCTGATGACCAAGAAGTTCAATTCAGTCAATAATCAGAGAACCATATATTAAAAGTCAGCTGAAGGGAACCTTAGAACATAGGAATATCAGAGTAGAGAGGAACCTTAAGTCTCTAATTTGAGAATGGGGCTCAGACGGGTTAAAATTATTTTCCCCAAAGTCAATGGCAAGATTGATGGAAGGGTGGAACTGGAGCTCTGGGAGTTCCCTCTCCCAGAAGCCTGAGGAAGCCTAAAGGATGGAAGATGGAAGTCAGCAAGTTCTTCTGACCCTAAAGTGGAACAGAAGGTCGTGGAAGGATTTACAAGGAAAACAGGGAACCACAAGGCTGGCAAACAGTAAGGGTTCTGCAAACTTACATCCCACAGGTGCCCTGTGAAGCTGGCCGAGCAGATTGGACTGGATGGGAGCCAGAATGGCAAGAGGAAGCATCTCAAGAGGGAAGGAAAGGGGGAGGAGGGCTAAGGGGAGAGAACCAGACACAGAAACACCTCAGCCTTCTCCTTCCAATCAAAACAAAGTCCCCCAAGGGAACAGTAGCAAAGAGCAGCAGGAAGAGGCAGTGGGGAGGAGAGGCTGGGGTCAGTGGGAGAGTTGGCAACAGTATGGAGCACTATCTGCCAGTGTGGGTCCAGTCATGTTCAATAATACAGACTCAGCACTGCTGATTCTATGGGTAGGAAAAAAAACCAAACATTTATGCTGCAAAGATAGGGGGAGAGACAGCTCTATTTTCATGAAGCCCCAAGGCTGAAGGGCAGATATAGTCCTGTACTATAGTTCCTAATCTGGGGAGCACATATGGACCCTCTCCAGAGAGCTTCTAGTCTGAGAGACAACTTTGAACTTTAGGAACCTCCATCCTAAGATACCTTACCTTCAAGGAGTCCCAGATCTAACAAAAAGGTGCCTACCTGAGGGAAACAGCTTCTTCCCTGAAGGAGCTCCACAACTGTGGTTCCCTCAACTCCTCCCTTCCCTCTTGTTCCTCATGGCCTCTAATCAATGCCCCTGGCTCTAAGCTATGAAGAGAGATCGTTAAAATCTCTGGCAATAGGACAAATCTTTCAAAAACTTCACTAACTCAATTCATCCATCTATTCAGCAAACATTAAGAATATCCCAAGTGCAGAACAGATTGAAAGTAGATACAAAGCAGCCACAAGAGTCTGAGGACTTCAGACGGAAGGCTGGCTTCAAACACCAGGGTGTCTCTGAATAGGTGCCCATCTCCCTCAGACTTGGGGAAAGGCAGTAAGATGCCACCTGGGAGCCAGGGAGACGCAGCCTGAAGGGCTCATAACCTTAGGTGACTTGGGCACCTCACTTAATCTCTCGATATCAGGCGACTCCAAGACTAGAAGTTCCCCACCAGCATGGGCTAGGGATACTGTTCACACCCAGAATTTCCCCTCACAAATTTGGGTGCTCTCCAAAAATGGAATGATAATATATATACTACCTACCTCTCAAGATTTTAGTGAGAAATGAATGTACTTTGCAAACCATAGAAACATAGTTTAGTATGTTTTAATATAAAAAATGTAGCATAGTGTAGTATAGAAACATAAAATATTACTGTTGGTCCTATCTCCCATTCAATTTACAGCGACATAGACAGAGTTGACCCCAACATGGAGATTGAAGGGATCCAGACAGACTTATCAGAGGAGGTGGCATTTGATTTGGGCTTCAAAGGATAGGGGGAATGAGAGTGGGCAAAAAGGAAAGTCATTGCAGACAGAGAGAAAAATGGGATCAAAGGCAAGGAAGTGGGAAAACACAAGGCTTGTACAGAGGAAGGTTTGGTTTGTGTCAAGGACTAGTATGAACGAAGCAGGAAGGCCAGTGATGGAAAGGGTGTTGAAAATTCCAAACTGAAGAATCTGAACTTCAACCTGTTGACTGTGGGAAAGCCCTAGTGATTTCTGAGCAAGGAAGGGAGGCGACCAGGAAAAGACAAAGATAATATTTCTCTTCTTTATTGTCAAAATAACCACTGGGTAAAGAAGGATACAGGTAATCTCAAACCTCTTCTTGTAGATGATTTCACCTTCTCTTGAGCCTTGTGAAGGAGTGCTTCCTCCAGTCGAATTCAAGTCCCTGCTACTGTAATTGAAAACCATTTCCACTGGGTCTCTCCACTGACATGGAGTACTGAGCAAGGATCACTGGCCTGCTTCCAGGGAACAGATAGGGAAAGAAGCCTTGCTTGGGTGTCATGTGACCTGGGATTATTAACACAATAAGTGACCTTATCTCTTCCTCTCTCTAAATCACAGTTAGAAGTACCTCAAGATATCCAGTCCAACCATAAATGGCACGGGATTCCCCACAATTCCCCAAGAAGTGGGAGCCTCTGTATTTGTTGCAAAAGCTTGGGTTGTATTTTTCCTTTAATTGGGAGAGAATAAAGGAAAGGAGTCTGGTGGTAGGATTGCCTTCCCCCCCAAAAAAAGAATGTGACTGAAGCATTTTTAGATGCCCAGAAGAGAACAAAAAGACCAAAAGGCATCAGACCAGCAGAACAGCTCTGAAAGTTATAGGTTAAACGCATTAAATACTTAAAAAGAAAAGCTCTTTGTAATAGAGTCACAGCTTCCTGTACAATTTTCCCTTTCTGTTCTACTTCTGATGTGATGCCAAATCCTGTCATTTCTATTGTGATCTCTCTTGAAAACAGCCCCTTCTCTCCTCTGACACTGTCACCACCTTCGTGGGGGTCCTCATCACCATATGCCTGGACTAATGCAATAAGCAGCCTGCTGGTTGGTCTTTCTGCCTCAAGTCTCTCCCCATCCTCGGACCATCCTCCACTCAGCTGTCAAAGTGGTCTCCCTAAATCCAGCTCTACCCATGTCACTGCCTTCCCCCCATTCCCCCCATCATATCCCCGAAACTACAGCGGCTCCCTATTACCTCCAGGACCAAATATAAGATCTTCTGTTTGGCTTTTTAAAAGATCTTCATCCCTGGCCCCTTCCTATGCTTACAGCCTTCTTAGATTTTACTTTCCCCCAACTCTTTATAATCCAGTGACAATGGTCTTTGTGCTGTTCCTCCCACACTAAATACTCCATCCTCTGACTGAGTGAGCATTTTCTATGGCTGCCCCAAGCCTAAAATATCACCCCTCCTCATCTCTCCTAGCTTCCTTGGCTTCCTTTCAAGAAGAAAATATATATTAATCTCTGCTTCAATTCCTCCAATGATGGGGACTTCATTACTTCTCAGATCTTGTTTTCTTCTTGCCTCCCTAAGAGTGGTGTGAGGGCACAGTTGAAATAGTGAAACCAAGCATCAAATAACTTTGCACAGCTATAAAAGCCAACATCAGCATCAACATCCCACACTTTAGAGCTTATGAAGCACTTTCCCATCTATTGCCTCCAGGAATAAGAATAATAGCAAACATTTATATTGTGTTTCCTGGCTTCCAAAGTGCTTTACATAAATCATCTCATTTGAAGCCTTCTCTAGTCCTTCCTTAGAGTCAGCCCCACTTACCCACTCCTATCTTCTCATACACCCATAGCCTCATGGCAGTTCCTCTTCTATGTCTTCAACGGAATTGTGGAAAAGTGACCCAGTGAATAGAGGGCCACCCCCAAACTCAGAAGGACTCTGATTAGAGTGTTGCTTCTGACCCATGCTGACTGGATGACAGTAGATAAGTCACTTTCCTCTTTCAGTGCAAGTCTCTAAGATTAACTGGCAGAAAAAGATGCCAACCTGAATGGGTAAAAAGAGTTCCCTATAGCAATAAATCATGGGTCCTGTGCCTATCCCAAATGTTTTATTCACTCTGTCTTATCCCTTGGGGCAGGAAATTGATTTTTTTTAAAGATTAAAAATATTTTATTTACAGTTTTCTTCATTCACACTTTTTACATTTTTTTTCAATTTAAAAACAGAATGGATGATATATACATATATGTCTGAACAAACAATTTGGGGAAATTACCTGACAAAAATGTAAAGGTTTTTCAAAACATCTTAAAATATTTCAAAAAATCTTAAATTATTCTAAGAATTTTATAATAATCCAGGTAGGGAATTGATTATAAACCTATCATGAATCTCCATCTTGTTGTTGTTTTTTTTTTAATTTTATAGATGAGGAAACTTGAGTCCAGGGGTTGAGTGACCCAAAGTCATTTACTTTCTCTAACTAAAACTTGGGTTGTCATATAAAAGATGAGGGTCCTTTATTGTTAAGAGGAACCTGAATGATTTTAGAAAAACATAAAATAATGCAAACCCCATATGAATTGAGAGTGTCTGAAGTAGCTGTCCACTACCAGCAAAACCTATGGAAAATTACTGAAAGGGAAGATACAAGGATGCCTTAGAAGAATAGAAATATCTCCAGCCTAGGGATGGTCAGGAGAATGGGGCTAATGGCCTGTCCTTGTCACTCAAGTGACAGAAACAACATTTGAATGCAAATCATCTGAGTCCAAATGCAAGATTCTTTCCACTGCATCAGTAACTTTCGAAATGTGACTCTGGGGATCCCAAAGATCAACACTACTTTTATCATAATACATTGACTGTTATTATACAATTTGGGGCAAGTTACTTAATCGCTATCTGCCTCAGTTTCCTCATCTGTAAAATGGGGTAGCAATAGCACCTAACTCCCAGAGTTATCATGAGAATAAAATTAGCTAATATTGGCAAAGTGCTTTGGAATCCTTAAAGTATTATATAAATGCTAGTTATTGTTATTAACTGGTGTTCAGTTATTGTCCCTAGGATGTACCAAATAAATCTTGGCTCAACTGAACTAAAGGGCAGTAAGATGGCACAGTAGATAAGTGGGCCTAAAGTAAGGAAAACTCATCTTCCCGAGTTCAAATTCAACCTCAGACATTTCCTAACTGTGACACGGGGCTGGTCACTTAATCATGTTTGTCTCAGTTGCCTCATTTGTAAAATGAGTTGGGAGAAGGAAATAGCAAACCATTCCAGTATTTCTGAAAAAAAAAAATGGAATAAAAAATTGAATTGAATTCCCAATTCCTAGCCCCATTTTCCACCTGCTGACATAATTTCCTTTGTTCAAGGCCTAGTATTTTATATTGCCTTTCTCAATAATCTTCCCTGGAACATCTTCCCCAACCCCCCAGTCAACAGCAGGTAATCCTTCCCTGTTCAAATGGTCATTATGGGTCCTCATGCAAGAACAATTCAGCAAGTACTTCTCAAGCACCTATTATGCATAAAATACTTAGTATGTTCAAGCATATAATCTTTCCAATTAGAGTGTGAGGTCCTTGAGGGAAGGTACTAAATTGTTTTCATCTTTGTATCTCCAAACATAAAACCTTGTACTTGGAGTTTAATAAATGTTTACTTAAATATATCTTCTTCATATCCTCTTGGTCTCAAAGCCAATGACCAAGTCATCTCAATGGTCCATTCTACTTCTCTGCTTCTCCTCTCCCAGCCTTCTCTTCTCACAAACTAGCTCTCCAAATATGTAAAGTCTGGCCTTGCCAGTCCTATTATTACCTCTTAGGGAGAATGGTTCAGTTCTCTAATCAATTTTGCTGATGGTGGTATAGCTTCCACACATTTATCTCTCCTTCCCAATTCTCCCAGGTCCAGCTAACCAAGGACCAAGAGGGATTCTGCCCTGACTCTTCTCAAAGAGCTTTTAAAAAACACAGAATTAGAGACTTGAGAATCACAGCCCCAGGAAATCTTTGAACCCTCAATTTTAGATTCACTGAAATCCTAGACTCAGAGCATTTTAGTATCACAGAGCTTAGGTTCCTAGAACTATGGAATTTCAGATTGGAAGAAAAATCCAGTTTAGAACACAGCACTGGAGAATCCTCAAATCAAGTAGTTACTTAATGTAGACTCTTAAAACCAGGGAACCATAGTATCAGAATCCCTAAATCAAGAGTTTAGGGTGAAAGAACCACAATTTTAGAATAACAGAGTTTAGACATGGAAGCACAGGATCTTCAGTTGAAGATCAGACTGTGTCTTTGCTCATGTATGAGATGAACCTGCCTTCTGTTCCAGACTAGTTTTCTCAAAGTCCCTAGGTGCCTGAGAGTGATACAACCCAGTGGGACCCAGAGATCACCATATTTGGGCAGCTACACTCACTACCATCCTCCCTATTTACAGGACCTTAGGCCATAGAAAATTCTATTGGCAGAAAATGTGGAGGAAATGGCATACCCTAAATTGGATGACAAAGCCAGGTTCTAGTTCTGATGCTCCTCCCATCCCCATACCCAAGATCCTCATCCTCCAACATCTTCATCTTCAGTCCTCTCATTCTCCCCATCCTCTTATCCCCCAACACTCTCAACCTCCCAGAGCTCCCATCTTCCACTTTCTTAGTTCTTCTCTCTGTTTCTTTATCAAAGCATCTGCTAATGGGGGAGAGAGAAAGAAGGGAGGAAGAAGAGATCGGGATATGAGCCCAGGAAGGAACTTGTTCTCTCTTCTTTTTTAATTAAAAATTCAACATAAGCAAAAACGCAGACCTAGGAGCAAGGCAGGCTAGAACTAACTGAGGCAGTTTTACTTCTTTCCCTTGCTCTCTCTCCAGTTTTACTTCTTTCCCCTGTTCTCTCTCTACTTCCTCCCTTGCTCCAAATCCTTCAACCCCCTTTTGCTTCCCCTGTATAAATATAGCAATAACAAAAACCTCCCAGGTTTAAGATAGAAATAGGAAAGATGACTTGCCCTTATCCTTGGTCTGAGGGTGGAGACACATTCCTTAAAACCTAAGAAGGCAGTGATTTGAGGGGTACACAGCCCTGTGCCATGAGGCAGCCTGGCCTTCAGGAGCCTCCACTCTGAATCTCAGGTCCTGCTTAGGGGTTTAAAAAGCAATTCCATATTCCAAGGGCCATGGAGATCAGAAGAAGAAACCAAGAAGGGCCCAGCCCCATGTCAGGAAAGCAGCAGGGGCAGAGACCCAGCCAAGTCCCAGCTTCCTCCCTGGAAGCCAGTTTATCTGCTCAGGACAAATGGGAAGTGATGAATGATTTTCATTAGTAGCCAGAGCTACAGAGGCACCAGGGGAACTGTGGGGTTCAGAAGAGCTGCTGCTCTGAAGAACTCAGTGAAGGACTTAGCCCCAGGTCTGAGAAGGTCCTCCTCAGTCCTCGATGGACAGTCTTCAAGACATTCCAATCCTTCTAGGCCCTCCTTCTGA
This sequence comes from Sminthopsis crassicaudata, assembly GCF_048593235.1. NCBI lineage: Eukaryota > Metazoa > Chordata > Mammalia > Dasyuromorphia > Dasyuridae > Sminthopsis > Sminthopsis crassicaudata. The sequence goes on from NC_133619.1 coordinate 513,095,638, forward strand.
GGGAAGCTGGCTACCCCAGCCCACAGGGGTCCCTCCCTCCACCTGCGTTCCCCTTCCTTACTATCTACACCTCTCTTTGTGACAATTAATCACAGAGACCTACAATAAGGCCTTTTCTAGCCCAGAGAGTCAGTGTTCTAAAGTCCCTCTATAAGTCTGACATGCTATGTTATAATTCCCTATGACCTCCAATATCAAATATAAAATCCTCTGATGTTCAAAGCCCTTCATCACTTAGGATCCCCAACCCATATGTCCAGGCTGCGTACATCTTAAGCTCTTTTCTCTGCCCCAAACACATACTCTTTGATATAGCAACACTGGTCTCCTTGCTATCCCACAAACATTTTTCCTGGGTGTCCCCCATGTCTACAATGCTCTGCTTCCTCTTCTTACCTCTTAACTTCCTTAAAGTCCCACTTAAAATCTCTTCTTTTACAAGAAGCCCTTCCTGATATCTCAATTCTAATGCCTCACCTGATTATTTCCAAAGTAGCTTGTTTAAAGCTTTTTTGCACAAAATTGTCCAGGTGTTGTCTATCATACTGGACTGTGAGCTCCTCAAGTGTCCTTTGCCTTTCTTTGTACCCCCAGCCCTTAGCAAAGTGTCTGGCATGTAGCAGGCACTTAATAAATGACTTGCCTAAGATCCTTTCTACCTCTAATATTCTACATTCTATATTCTCAGATTAATTTCAATTCTGACATTTTATGTTCGAAGGTACTTTCTAGCTCTGGCATTCTCTGTTCTAAGGCAATTGTCAAATTCAAATAGATTGACTCAGAAAACCACAAATTAACCATATATTTTTATTTATTTTGTTATACATTTCCAAATTGCCCTGCAATCTGGTGCAAACTGCATTCAGGAGTTTTGCAGGCAGTGAGTTGGGCACTCTACTCTAAGTATTAACCTCTGGTATTAACATTATGTGTTTTAAGGTCTCTTCTAGTCATGACATTCTACATTCTATGTTTTAGGGTTCCTTTTAGTTATAATTTTCTGTAAATCTTTGAGAGAACTGAACCCAAAGTGCTCTTAGCTGAATACATGAAGCTACTGCCTGGATCTGAAGGAAGGAGATCATCAGCTAAATTTACCATGGGCCCAAGTCCAACTGCAAATCAATTCAATTCAAGAAATATTTATTATTGTGCCTACAGAGTATATAACACTGTACTAGACTATGGAACATAAAAGTTTATATAACAATGCCCATGCCCTTATAAGGCTTATAGTCCAATAAGATGCATTGTTGTTGTCTTGTCATTTTTCAATTGTGTCCAACTCTCTGTGAACCCATTTGGTATTTTCTTGGCAGAAATAGGGAGCCATTTCCTTCTCCAGTTCATTTTACAGATAAAGAAACTGAGTCAAATAGGGTAAAGTGAGTTGCCCAGCATGCATGTCTACAGCCAGATTTGAACTCGGATCCTCCTGACTCCAGGGCTGCCCAGTAATTCCTACACAAGCTTGAATATATAGTAACGGAGGATATATTTCTTCACATGGCTTCTAAGCCTAGGGAAGCACTGTCCCTTATGTGGGTGGAATGAAGGAACTAAGGATTTCCTCTTTGGCAGTGAATCCAACTGGAAGAAGTCCAAGTACCCATTAACCTTACAAAGGTCTGTCCAATCCAGTTCCAGGGCAGAAACCAGGGACGGATGACATTCCAGACTTTCTGCCAAAGTCTAACCTCCAATAACACTACATCTCTCCTATGAGAAGGAAGGGCCATTAGCTATACAGTCATGGAAAGGAACAAGATAATCTGCCCCGTATTCCACTGATCCATGCTTTTGAGGGGTTACTAGCCATAAATCTCCACCCAATGTCTAACTTGACATCATCAAAAGAGAATTTTCTCTTTAAAGACACCTAGAATTAATTTCTATCTTCATAGATATTACATCAACTACAAGAGGAGTAAAAATCCCTCCTCCCTACCTGAAAATTATTCCTCACATCCTCATCTATAAAACTAGAAGATGACGACAACCCAAAATGGTTTCTTAAGTTTTTCTACTCTAATACTATATTCTATGTTCAAAGTAAGGTCACTTCCAGATTTAATATACTATATTCTATGTTCTCTTTCAGCTTTAAATCCTATGATTATCCCGTGATCTCAGTAAGAGACAGCTACTGAAGTTTTAGTCACAGGCCAAGTTGAAATCAAGGATAGGGGGATGCTAGTCACTGGCAGAGTCTGGAATCCAGGGTCCTTTTCTCAACTGTTAAATGAACAGATCTCCATCCACTTTAGTGCAGTGGTTGTTTGTGTGACATGTCCACTAGAAAACCAGAAACAGTCATGACATAGGCCTCTTCCAGTTTAAAGTCTGTTTTTCTTGCTCTAATGGATTTGTTTTTTGGGGAGGAGATGGTTAAGTGACTCGCCCAGGATCACACAGCTCGTCTAACTGACTAAGATCCTTTCTACCTCTAATATTCTATATTTTGTGGTCTCGGATTAATTTCAACTCTGACATTCTATGTCTTAAGGTGCTTTCTAGCTCTTTTGAGATCAGGTTCTCCTGGCTCCAGGGCAGATGCTCTATCCACTGAACCATCTAGCTGAATCTATGCTTAAAGTCTCTGATGTTATGACCTTTGTGTTCAGTGCCTCAACATTTTGTTCAACTTCTCTAGTCTAGAAGGCTTCAACATCCCTCTCTATCTTAACTTCATTTCCCATCATTCTTTTATACATCCCCTCTACTCTACCTGAAGTGGACATTCCTACTTTACATACCTGCTTTGGCTCCCTTGGCAAAGGATCTTAAAGAGTCAGGCCTGAGTTCAAGACCCAGGTGGAGCCAGAGCGAGTCAACTCAATTTACTTCAACGACTAAGATGTACGAGGCTCTGCCCTGAATATTAGAAATACAAAGTCAAAAATAAAAAGCCATTTTTGCCCTCAAAGAACTTACATTCTTTTGGGAGGATACAATAAGGCCATATGCTAAATGCTCTGGAAAATATAGAATACCATCAGCCCCTCCCACTGAACTTTTGAAAGGTCACTTACCAGGAATCTTACTACCACTTCTCACCTAGCTTCAGGCTTATGAAATAATCAAGATTTGCAGGTGTCCTCCAGGAGAGCAATAGGAGTGCCTATAGATGGACCGACTTCCAACACTGTCTGCCCCTTCCTAGAACTCTCTATTTACTAAACAGAAAAGTAAATACAAGATCTTTTGAGCAGGAAAGAGCACTCATCACTGGGTTGATCTGGGAAGGTTTTCTGAAGGAGGTAAACCTTGAAGGAAGTTAGGGAATTTAAGAAACAAAGTGATAAGAGAGAGTGTTCAGATCACTTTCTCTCTCTAAGCCTCAATTTCTCCATTTGTAAAATGGGATGATCACATTACAAGATGTTCTTAGTAATGAGATAATATATGTAAAACAAGCCTTAAAGTACCACTGAAACAGGAGGTATACCAGTCCTCTCTGTCCCTCACCCATGTCTCACCCCCCCCACAGACTTCATGCCCACCTTTTCCAGCCTGGCACATCAGGCTGTTCGCCATATCTAAGTGACCTTCTCCCTCCAGAAGCCTGTCCTGTCCACCCTAGATCACAACAGATGGAGCTCCCCCTCCTCGGAGCTCCTAAAGCCGCACAGTTTAGCCAATAATTGGTCTGTAATTGTTTCCTGTGGGTGAATCTGGTCTCCTGGACCACACGGTGAGTTCCCCTGGGGATGGAGGGCAGGCAGGGCTGTTCCTGCTGCTTCCTTCACTGCCTAGCAAAGGGCTTTCAGGCTCAGGAAATAAAGCACAGATTCTCATCTAGCCCTGGCCATCCCTGAGCAAGGATCCAACAAGACAACAACCATTTCCAACAAGTGATCCTTCTGCCCTCCTCTGAAGGCCTCCAGAGATGAAAAAGACATTAGTCCCTGGAGGCAGCCTGGCTGACAGCAAACCAGCCAGTGCTTGGGGATGACTAGAGACAATGTGATTCCGATGGTCAGAATCAACCATGGGAATGTGGGGCCTCAGGGAAGTAGCCAGTGAAGGGCAAGAGAGGTGGCTGGAGGGGAGGGGACACTGGTTGTCCCAGATTCACTAATCAGTCCATAAAATCCCGTTTCCCCTCCAGCCCTGCAAAGCCCAACTCCTCCCCTCCTCCTCTCTCCTACTCAAGATGTCCCCACAGTCAGCATAAATGCAATTGAAGGCAAGAAGCTACTCCCCTTCCAAGAAGGGGAAGGAAGGATGATGGAAATAATCATAGCTCATCTTCACACAGTCCTTTAAGCTTAGCAGTGTTGGATGTACATTAGCTCACTGGATCTTCTCAATGACCAGGAGTAATGGGTGCTGTTATTATCCCCCTTATTTTTCAGAAAAGAAATGGAAACTTAGTGCTTTGCTTAGGATCCTACACCTACTAAGAGTGTAAAAGGTATTCAAATCCAAATCTTCCGGACCAGATAAAGTGCATTATTTTATCCAAGCACAGTCCTAAGGATACCCTAGCTCCTCCCATTACCATTAGGGAATGTTGTAACCCCTCACCTCCCAAATCACCTGCATCCTTCAAATTCCCCATGCTACCCGGTGCTTTCACGCCTTCTGGAGATGACCCAAGCCCCTGAATAATTCCTAAAGCAACTTTTTTCTTTTTCAAGGAGACAACCTTGGCTCCACTCCCTCCAAATTAGATTGCCAGCGCTAAGGGGGTTAATCCCTCATTCCCAAAGTCCCCAGCTTCAAGTGAAATGTCTTCTGCCCTTCCCCTCTCCCTCCCCCCTTGGAAATAAATGTTTATAGGGAGTTGAGCCTCCCGGGGAGAAGTTATTTGCTTTGGTTGTAATTAATTGCAGGAGCAGCAGGCAGGCCATAAACTGAGTGCTATGGAAAGTATAAACAGTACATGGGCCTCCAAATGGGCAGGCGTCCCATGGGGGAGTAGTAGGGGTCCCTGAAGAATGGAATGTCCTCCCCTTCCTAGAGCCCCGGCTTCCATCTGGTCTAGCCTGGAGGTCTTGGAGAGAGGCTATTGAAGTAGGGAAAGAAGATCAGGGTTCAAGTGTCCTCCTGGCCACCACTAGCCACATGATCATGGACAAAAAAAAAAAAACAAACTTTCCCTCTCTGGGCCTCGGTTTCCTCCTCTGTAAAATAGAATGAGAAGCCTAGAAGATCTCTAAGCTCTGAACTTCTTTGCCTGTGATTCAGGAAGGGGCAGGCCCTCCCTCCAAAGAGGAAGCAGGATCTGCTCCGAGCACAACCCTACTCCCATCCCAGAAACTCCAAGCTGAGAGCCATTTTAGAAACTATAAATGCTAACCTTTTACCCAAAACATGTAATCTCCAGTAATAGAGTTCAGTAGTCAAAGAAAAATGTATGGCCTTGTGGAATAGCCCTGGTCATCATTATTGATGGATTTCCATTGCTACATATTTTGTAACTTATCTTTTTTTTTTTTTTTTTTTTTTTTTTTTTGCAATATACCCATTTTTACAGAGAAGGAAACTGAGGCCCAGAAAGATTAAGGGGTTTACCTAAGACACATGTCACTGATGGTGCTCTGACTCCAAGCTCAAGACTATTTCCATTGTCAAACAATGAAGACTCTCACTTTAGAACTAAATCCCATGATCCAATCATTCTTTTTGATGGATCTAGCTCAGATTTCTCCCTACCCTGATCTTAACAGATGCTTACTTCTACTGGGTCCCTGTGTCCCTCTCTCCTTTCTGATCCTTAGCACACCCTGTTTTGTAATTCAATAATCAGCCTACAGGGCTTAGCTCCCCTGTGTCTCCTTCCTGTGGTCAGGATGAGTTTTTATGTGGCAACCCATCAGCTCTAAGCCAGAAGCTGGTGTTTGTTGAATGAATACATAAAATAAACACACATTTGATGCTCAGTACGTGAGGCTCTGAATACTTTCTCCAGGAATGGAGACAACTATCCCAAGACACCCCCACTCTACCAAGTCATGTAGCACACACCTCTGCCTTAGGGAGAGATCCTGAACTCAATCACATGGACATATATATTCAGGGGGCTATTTAAGAGTCCTGGGTTCTCTGGTGGCTAGGCTACTTAACCGGGAGGTCCTTAGGCAAAGAATAACCCTTCACAAAGTTGTTAAAATCAAACTATAAGACATATAAGAAGTGCTTTGCAAACCTTAATTGCCATGCTGTGAACAATGATTATTATTACACACAACAGTTCTCCCAGGAAAGCCTAACCACATGGTAAAAGAAAAATTTTCCAATACCATTATCACTGGCCCACAGAATCACAATCACTGGCAAATTGAAATTTCCAAAATATGTGCCCCATATCACAAACCCCCCACCTCCCACTTTAAAACCTTCAATGGCTCTCTATTGCCTCTAGGACAAAATAAAAAAAACCACAATCTGGCATTTAAAACTCTCCTCGATCTGCTCATATTATTCCCTTTTATACACTGTTCCAGACACACTGGGTTGCTACTAATTATCTTCCCTTGTACATGACACCCCAAAGACCCATTTGTGTCTGCCCAAGTGTCCCTCATTTCCAGAATAATGATCAAGGCTGTCTTCTAGAACCCCTAGCTTTCTAGGGTCCAAAGCAGCCTACATCTTGGCAATTTATGTTCCAAACAGCTTTTGGCACTCTCTCTTGGGAAATTATTTTGTATCAAGATTTTGTATTTCCTTGCTTGGATACAGTTTGCATCCCTTCCCTCCTGCCTGTGTTCTCTTTACCAGCAGAATGTAAGTTCCTTAAGGATCTGGCTTGGGTTCATTTCTCTTTTCTCTCTATAAGCTCTCATGGAGTGACTTCATCAGCTCCTGTGGATTTAACTATCAGCTATATCCAGACCCAGTCTCTCTCCAGAGCTCCAAAATCCAGATCACCAACTGCCTACGAACATTCCAAAATGGATGTCCCTCAGGTATCTTTACCTCAACATGTCCAGAAGCAGAACCCATTATCTATCCCTCTCCTCTCACCCCCCAAACCACCCCTCCTCTGAACTTCTCTACTAGTACCTGGGGCCCCATAATCCTTTCAGTCATCAAGCTTTTGCCAGCTCTGTGGCTTCCTCCTCCCCATCACTCTCCCCACAGATGCAATCCATTGTCACATCTTGTCATTTTAAAATCTGTTATATTTCCCCTTCTCTCATTCTAATAGTCACCACATTCTGTTTCAGCCACATCTCCTCCTCCTAGTTCTCCCTCCTTTTGGGCTGGTCTATATACATTTTGGAGTTAAAGGTCAAGGGTCTGAGGTTGCTACTATGTGACCTTAGCTAGATCACTTAACTTCTGTAGAACTCAGTTTACCCATATGTAAAAAGGGAGAGTTGATCGAGATGTATTCCAAGGTTCCTTCAAGTCTTAAATCCATAATCAGGAAGTAGGGAGCTTTGCATCATTAAAGATGCTTCAGCAGAGGCTGAATGACTTCCTGACAGAGAGGCTGTAGCAGATCAGGAGGGGCTGAATTCAAATCTTGCCTCATTTGCTTAGTAGCTGTGTGACTGTTAGGCAAATTACTTAGCTTCTCTTAGGCTTGGCTGAACAATCTGTGCAAAAATGGGGAATAATAACATGGAAAGTGCTTTTGTAAGCTTTAAAGCACTATACAAATGCCAGCTATTAGAAGAGGTTTTTGCCGAGATTCTGACATCGATGGGCTCTTCTCGCTAAGATCCCATAAATTGGTGCTTCTAAAAGCAGGCTCCCACCTTTAAGAGGAGGAAGGGAGAGACACGTCTAGCTACCAGCTAATGAGTGACTCAAATGAAAATAAGTGATGGCCTGCTTTCCCAGATCACCGCAGGAGGATAAGAGGAGGAGGGGCCTTTGAAGCCTGAAACGCAAGCTCAAAGCTGTGGCCTCATTATTATGGACTCCCTGGGGTGGCCCAACTGGGCTCTGAGATCCTTCAGCAGGACTCCCTCAGCCCTGAGCTGAGGCTCAGAAGGCTTACTGGAGAGATGTAGAGAGAGTTGGGGCCACAATACCTAGTAATTATTATTAACAATCATCATAACTCTAGGGATGCACAGTGAAATCTAGGCACTATAAAAACCAAGCTAAGTCAGTAAGCATTGGTTTAGTACCTACTATGTGCACAAGAATGACAAAAGATGGGCCCTTCCCTCAGAGAGATCACAACCTAGTGGGGAAGCAGCTATGTACATACAAGATATACACAAGATAAATTGGAGGTAATTGGAGAGAAAAGAGGTTCACAAAAGATTTCTTTTGTGAGGCGGGATTTTTAACTGGAACTTGAAAAAAGTCAGGGAGCAAAGATGAGGAAGGAAAGAGACATGGGAAACAGCCAATGGAAATGCTCAGTCAGGAGATATGTCTTTTTCAAGGAACAGCAAGGAATCCATTTTCATAGGATCATAACATTAATTGTAAAAGATTAGTAATGTAGGAAAGGGCCAGGAAAAATAACAATAATCATAACCATAATTCACATTAGGGCTTAATCTAAGCTGGCAAAGAACATCTTTGCAAGGCTACAGGCTTCACTGTACAAGCTATAATCATTATTCCCATTTTACTGAAAGAAAAACAGATTCAGACAAATCACTCAAAGCCACTCAGCTGGTAAGCAGCAGAACTGGATAGAATTCAGATCTAGGTCTCTTCTTAAGCCTGGATTGTTTGCTACATAGGGAAGGGGTAAACCCCAAACTAACCATCACCCAGAGATCCAAGGATAGAAGAGTCACCAATCCCACTCAGAGTCTATTTCCAGCTCTAGATAGAAGGGAGGGAAAGAGGAAATTCCAAAGATTACCTGGAAGGAAAAGGGCAATGGGCTTTCCTTGCAGGAAATCAACATGTTACATTGATAAACATTTACTGAGACCTTCTATTTGAATTTGAATGATGGTGATAGTTGAGGAAGAGAATAGATTTGGGTTTATTCCCAACCTCTTTCTTTTTCCCCAAGTCCAGGCTGCCCCTTCCTCAAGAACTAAGAGATCTCTCCTTATACCTTCACCTTTCTAGGTCTCATTTTTTTGGTCTCACATTTGACTTCAAAGTCTTCCCCAGGTAGCCCCACAGTGACCTCACTGCACTAATTTCTTCTCCTCTCCCATCTGTACCCTCTACTCCTGACAAAACTTATCTATTTCAGAGATACATTTATAATGGCAGCCTCGAAGGACAAAGCCGATAGGGACCATAACAGCAGATCTACAACTTAGATGAGAGAATGTCAGAGTTGGGCAGGACCTTTGAACACAGAATACAGGATGATGAAACTGGAAAGGACCTTGGAGATTACCTAGGCAAATATTTTCATTTTAAAAATTGTTGACTAACAATAATCATATCATCATCACAACTCACATCACTACAATGCTTAATTTGAAGCTCACAAAGTATCTCAGTAAATGTTTGTTGATTTAATATGTTGATTTCCTGCAAGGAAAGCCTACTGCCCCCTTCGTTACAGGCAGTTTTTGGAATCCCCTCTTTCCCTCTCTCTGTAACCTTACAATGCTTCTCCTCCAACTTTCAAGGGAAAAATTTAGTGGAAAAATATAGTGGATTCTAACCTCCACAACTTCCACTCAGTCCTTCCCTGGCCATATCTGAGTTCAAGTCTTTACCACCTCTCACCTGGGCCATTGTAATGGGTTCCTAACAGGTCTTTCTGCATTCCAGGCCTTCCCCTCTCCAATCTGTCCAACAACAAGCTTCAGTCATTAATCAATCAACAAGTCTTTATTGAGAATCTTGATTGTGCCAGCCACAGTGCTAGGCATCAGGTTGCCAAGACAAAATGTGAAACAGGATCTGCCCTTGAGGACAGCTTTATAATCTAGCCAGAGGGAGAACAAATATGAACATCTAAAATCACAGAAAATAAATTCAAGATCACAAGGAGGAGAGGATGATCAGGAAAAGCTCCCATTAGAGTTTTTAAATAAACAAGAGATTTCAGGGGAAAAGAGATGAGAAACAGCTGGTACAAAGATGCTCAGTCAATAAATATTTACTTAAACCACCTACTATGTGCCAGGCACTGTGCTAAGTTCTGGGGGATATAAAGAGAGGCAAAAATCAATCCCTGCTCACAAGTTGCTAAATGTGGGTGACAACCTGCAAACAATGTAGAAACAAGATATAGATTGGTATAAATATAGATGTAGGAGATTTGATACTATAAATTAAGAAGTCCAGTCTGACCAGCTGAAGTCTTTGATCCTGATGACAAACTTTAATAGCCCCTTTTGGTTTGCACAGGCTTTCCCTTTTCCTCTTTTTATTATCACCATCAATTCAGTGAGGTGAGTGCTATTAATATCCCCACTTTACAGATGGGGCTGTAACCAAAGCTATGTGTCATGCCCAGGGGGCCACATAACAAGTAAGTTCTGAGTCAGAATTTGAGTCTTCCCGACTCAAAGTTGAGCATGATACTATCTATCATCTACCTCCTAGCTGCCATCTTCCTCATGCACCATTATGACATCACTCCCCTACTCAAAAACTGGCTCCCCACTGCCCAAAGGAATGACCATACTCCTGATCCTGGCCTTCCAGACCCTCCACAATCTGGACTCTATCTTTCCAGCCTTATTTCTCACTATGTTCCAAATGAACATCATTCCCCGAATGCATCCTCTCATTTGCTACCTTTCTTAAGATCCTTATATAGTTCATAGGACATTCAAGCTGGAAGGGACCATCATGGTCAATTAAACCATCTCCCTCTTTTTTTATTTTCTTTTTAACAGATAAGAAAACTGTTGCTCAGAGACATTAAGTGACTTGTTGAAGGACACACAACTAAGAGCAGAACAGAGTCTCTTAAATCCTAGCCCAAGGCTCCTTCCTAAATATTCTTTTCTCCTCTCCTCTGAAGGCCCCACAAGGAGCTGGACAAAAGTACACTGAATTAAATTAGAGGATCATTGAGTCATCTCTGACGGGACTCTGACGGGACTATCACAGGGCATCCCAACTTGGGGTCGTATCAGAGCAGGAGGGCCTGCCAGCCAGGCCAATGTTAAACCACTAATTACTTTCCTTTCCAAAGACTATTTCAACAGCTTCCTGTCATCCCTAGGGCCAGGAAGGAAATCCAAGTTCTGAGACTCCAGCAGTGCTCTTTGGGGATCAACTGCTCAAGACTCACTTCCTCCAGGAAGCCTTCCCGGTCAGACCACACCCAGTGTTTATTATGTTATTTACCCAGGGAGTCACTCTCAGAATTTGTTTCCCTTGTCTCTATTTCTGTCTGTTATGATCTTTGATTCTGACTAGTTAGCATGAGACTTTCCAAGGGCAAAGGCTGGTCTGTTCCCATCAGAGGCAGCCTGGTATGCTCCACTGGACTTGGGAATAAGATTGGCCAGACTCAAATCCTTCCTAGTTGTGGCAAGTCATTGCCTCAGTTTACTAATCTGTAAAGTGAGAGGAGCTGGATGAGTTCAATCAAACTCTAAATTTATGATTCTACAAAGCCAGGGCTGTGTCTCCCCACCTCAGACTGGAGCAAGTCCCAGATCCCACCCCTTGCCCCCAAAGCCAACCCCAGCTCAGTTTGGAGTAAATCTGCCTCTCCCCTTCACTGTCTGACTGAGCCAGGATTAGCCGAGGTGGGTGGATTAAGTCAGGCGGGATCCCCAAGGGGAAACTCTAAACTAAAACCGGCAAATCCACTTTAGAACAGGGTGGATGCAGAGACAAATTGTCGTTGTTTAGTCCCAGCTCCCCCTCCTTCCCCACTGGGCAAAGTGGAATCAAACAGAGAAACGCCCAAGACTCGGAGATGGGGAGGCTGGATCACACCCCGGGAGCCCAAAGCTGCTGGCCCCGGTGCCAGGTAACCTGATAATGTGTCTTTTTAGCACACACAAAAACTCAGACCCAGAGAACGACAGAGTTGGGAGGGGTCCTAAAATACTGAATGTTCAGAACACAGAGTATTGAAATACAAAATCATAGAGCTGGAGGAAATCTTAGAACACAGAACACAGAATGCCAGAGCTGGAAGGGCTCTTAGAAGATAAATTATTGGAACACAAAGAAAAAAATATTAGGACCAGAAGGGACTTGAAAATAGAAGAAAAAAGAATAGTTAATATTTATATAGTAGTTTAAAGTTTGCAATAAGCTTTACACGTGTCTTTTGATATAATAATACTACATAAGGCAGGCAACTGAAGCTAAGTGCTCAAGAGCATACAACTATAAAATTTCGGAGGCAAAATTTGAGTTCAGTTCTTCTGGAGTAGCAAAGTGGTACAGTGACTAGAATGCCCAACATGGAGTCAGAAAGACTCTCTTCCTGGATTCAAATCTGGCCTCAGACATTAGCTGTGACCCTGGCCAAGTCACTTAACCCCCCTCAGCCTCAGTTTCCCATCATCTGTCGAATGAACTAGAAAAGGAAATGGCAAACCATCCCCAACATTTTTTAATTTCAAGACGAATATTCTATCTACTGCTCCCCCAGTTGCTTTTAACCTAGGATGTTAGAACCAGAAGGGCCCTTAGCACATAAAATATTAGGCTATAAATGAAAGTGTTAGCCAGTACTAGAACCGACAACACAGAATAGCAGTGCTACTTTAGATCAGAGAATGTTCTGGCACAAAGTCTGGACAGATTGTTAAAGTTAGAAGGAAGCTTAGAATACAGAATATTAAGGCCAGATTTCCTTAACATAGACTGTCACCTCTAGTAGGACCCCTTTTGGTTTTTAGTCAGTCATATCTAACTCTCTGTGACCCCATTTGGCGTTTTCTTAGGAAAGACACTGGAATAGTTTGCCATTTCCTTCTCCAGCTTACTTTACTGATGAGGAAACTGAGGCAAGCTGGGCTAGTGACTTGCCCATGGGTCATACAGCTAGTGAGTGTCTGACTTTGGGTCTGAATTCAGGTCCTCCTGATACTATGGCCAGCATTCTGTCCACTGCACCACTGCACTGGGCTTTTAGCCCATAGAACCTGGATTGGACTTTAAAGACCATGAAGGGTCTAATCTAATCATTTTACAGAAGAGGAAATAGGTAAAAAAAAAGGAACATGATTAGACACCAGGTTTTTCTACGTCAGTGTCATTATTTGTTTTACCTAGAATGGTCAGGAGAGGCTTCATGATGGAGACAAGCTCTATTTTATACTCTGCTTGCTCCTGTGTCTCAGGCCTAAGAGTTATTAATGCTGCTGATGCACATGTCAGAAGGGGTCCGCCTACCTATGATGGTGGGTACCCAAGGCCAGCCCCCAGGAAATGCCTCCAAAATAGAAAAACCCCAAAGCAGGGACAATTCAGTCACAGAATATTCCTCGGAAAAAGGGGGAAGTAGGACAAGGAACAAGCATTTACTAAATGTTTTACAAAGTTTATCTCATTTGATCTTCACAATAACTGTGTGAGGTTGGTTCTGTTGTTATCTTGATTTTACAGCTGAGGAAACTGAGAGAGTTAAGTGATTACCTGGGGATTACACTGCTAGTAAATCTGGATTTGAATTCTAGTCTTCTTTACTCCAGGTCCAAAGCTTGATCTGCTGAGCCTCTGACGCTTCTATTCAGCCCTTAAGCAGGAGTCAGTGTTGGTGGTACAGGCTCTTTCTGGTCCACTGAAATGCTGGGCAAAGGCATGACTAGGAATTTTTTAATGTAAGACAAAGTTGTTCAACTTTGCAAGGGCATTTCTGAGGACAGTAGGATAATCAGGACAGAGAAAGGAGTGGCCTGGCTTTTACTCCTGCAAGAGCTTGAGAGAAAGGCATGGAAGCTGAGGAGAAACATGAGGCAAGGTGCAGGGATGCCCTCTAGGTATGGGCACCTGAGAGGAAAAGCCTGTTCACCTCAAGCTGGCTCTCCAACCAGGACTTTGCCTCGGAAACAGTTAAATTTAGGGGGACATTTTGTCCAGATCCCTTCACCTAAACTACCCCAGATTTATTGGAAGATAGGAAGGAGGTGACAACAATGATTCTTAAAACCTTTCTAGGGTAATGAAGACAGCATCATGTAGCGGAAAGCGTGAGAATCTGGGTTCCTGGCTTCCATCTAGTGCTGTATGACCTTAACCAAGTGATTTCCCTCTCTGGGCCTCAGTAAAATGAGGGAGTTGGAAAAGATGGTCCCTAAGATCCCTCCTAACTCTTAGGTCCTTTCTGGCGCAGACATTCTCTGCTATCAGATTCCCTTCCACCTCTGACAGTCTTTAATTTTATGATTCCCCTCCAAGAGATTCTGGTAACTAAGAAAAGCACTGGGAGCCTGCAGACAATTTAATGCAGGCCATGGTCTGTTTCCTCTAATGAGAATTCTCATTTTTACAGCCACACAAAGACTTGTTCTTAAGGCGCTTGGGGGCCCAGCAAAACACAGATGCTGCTGGATAGAAACGAACCTTCCCTCCCCCTCAGCCTGGCAGGGGTGAGGGAACTGAGAGGGTAGACAATGTTGTCTGCCTGGAACATTTTCAGGATTGGGGGAAGACACCCCCCAACTCCACTAAGGGCCCCTGAGACCCATGCAAGCTAAGAAACCTATCCAACAGATTATGGAGGAAAGAGAGAGAGTAAGACTCTCTCAGACTGAAAATTGTTGGGGATAGAGAGGGCGGGGAGGGAGAAGGAATCAGAAGTCTTGGCTTGTCCAAGTTGAGTTATTCCTCCCTTTTTCTCAGCTAGAGGGGAGAGACTACAGGAGGCAGAGAAGAAGGGCTCCCTTCTCCCCCCTCTTTCTCCAGGGCTACTAAGAAGCCAACAATGTGCCTACAACTCCTACCCACCACCACTCTCCCAGACTTGAGTGCTCCTGAATATGGGGCTGCCATCTCCCTGGGCAGCTCTCTCCCTGGGCTTGGGAATGGGGAACTGGCTGTTGTTTTCCAACTGTGTGAACCAGCAGCCGGTCAGCTTCCCTGGCAGAGCCCCAAGGTTCTGAGATCCACACCCTGTGGGCCAGAGCTGAACCTTGGGGATAAGGGGGGGGGTTAGTGATCCATGTCCCTAGTTTCCCTTAAAGAAACAGTTCAACCCCAAGCTAACAAATGAATCACCATTTCCACCTCCATTCTCCACTCCCCATACTTCCATTTCCTTCCTGGCTACTGCTTTTCTGGCTTCCTTCTCTACCAATAATCCAATTTAGAGATAATCTGGTCCAATCTCTTAACTTTATAGATGAAAAGACTTAAGACTAGAGGGAATTGTCCAAGGTGGGAAGAAGCAATGCTAAAATTTGAACTCAAGTTCCAATTAGAAATGTAATGCTTTTTCGCTATTCAATAAGGAGAATGAATTATTTCCAATAAGTTACTTCTAGCCAGTTGGGTTTTTTTTAAAATCGCTTTACAGACCATCTTTGACAGATTACAGAATAATCTTCCTAATGCATGGCTCTGTCTGGAGTCTTTAGACTGCCATTCAATGCCCTCCCTCCACAATCTGGCCCCAATCCAAAGGCTGCCAGGGGACACAGTGGATAGAGCACTGCACTAGAATTAAGAATTTTGCTCAGTCATGTCTGACTCATTTTACAAATGAGGAAACTGAGACAAATAGGGTTAAGTGACTCACCTAGGGTCACACAACTATTTGAGTGTCTGAAGTTAGATTTGAAGTCATGAAAATGAGTCTTGCTGATTCCAAGCCCAGTGCTCTATCCGAACCACTGAACTCTCCATGTGAGGTTTTCTTAGCAAAGATGCTAGAGTAGTTTCCTCATTTTATAGAAAACAGTCAAGGAAGGTTAAGTGACTAACCCAGGATCAAACAATAAGTGTATAAGACCAAATTTTAACTCAAGATGAGACTTCCTGATTCCAAGCCAGGCTCTCTATTCACTGCACCACCAAGTTAGTCAGGAATCAAATTGATCCTTTGATCAAATTCAAATCCAACCTCAGACTTTTACCAACTATGTGATCCAGAACAAGAAACGTTAACTTCTGCCTGCCTTAGTTTCCCCATCTTTAAAATGAGAATAATAATAGACCTCCCTCCCTAGGGTTGATATGAGGATTAAAAGAAATAACATAGTATGGTGTTTTACAAACTGTAAAAATGCTAACTACATTATTATTACAATCTTTATATAATTATTATACAATCTTTATTTCAATGAAATTGGGCTCCTAGCTGTTCCACAGTCTCACCTTGTTACCTCCCATTTTGGTAACATTAGCACAGGTAGACTGCCTGGCCTGAAACACTTTATGCTGGACCCCACCCATTTCTCTACCTGTTGAAAACCATCCCTTCCCTTAAGGTGCTACTTTGCTCAGGTAACCTTCCATGGTCACACTATCCAGAAGTGATTCTTCCCTCCTGAAATCTCTCATCCCTCTCTAACACTTCTCATATTCTGCTTCATACCATTGTTTTTGTTTTTTTCTGTATGCTGCATCTCCCCATTAGACTATAAATTCCCTAAGGAGTTAGTTCCTCCTTTTTTAATCTCCAGTGCCAATTGTTTGTTTAATTGAATAGACTTTCTAAGCTGGCCCTGCTTCTGCTAACTCACCATGTGAGGGGAAGAAAATAGGGAGCAATGCATGTAGAGATAAGGGACAAGCTAGGCCAGAAAACTGGAGGAGTGCACTGCAGAAATAAGACTAAACCTGGTATGTTCATCTCAACTCTCAAAAGTCCAGTTGAGGGAGCATGGGTTAATTGCTTTACCTCCCTGGGGGCTCCAGCAACATTTAGTTCTGTAAAATGAAGGATTTGTGGGGAGCAGACTCTGGGAGCTGGAGTCAAAAGAGGTTTCATACACTGGGCTGAGTTTGAGCTGTACATTGAGGAAAATTGTGGCTGTGCAGTTGTTTCAATCGCTTTCCACTCTCTGGGACGTCATTCGGGGTTTTCTTAGCAAAAATTATGGATTGTTTGTCATTTCTTTCTCTAGCTTATTTTACAAATGAGGAAATTGAGGAAAATAGGGTTAAGTGACTTACCTAGGGGCACACAGCTATTTAAGTGTCTGAGGTCAGATTTGAATTCCTGAATTTGAATCTTCCTGATTCAAAGCCCAGTATTTTATCCACTGCACCACTGTACTGTCCATTTGAAGGAAATCGAGGATTCTAGGAATCTTCTTTGCTAGCTCTAATGTTCTCTGTTCAATGTTCTAAAGTCCTTTCTAGCTTTGGCATTCTTTGTTCCGAGGTTCCTCTCAGCTTTTGTAAGGGCCCTTCCAGTGCTGCCATTCTGTAACAGCCACATAAACACGGACGGGGATGAAAGATGGAGCATTGTTCCTTCTCTAGTTCAAGGAGCCCTCAGTCTGAAGTCTTGGATATTTGGGAAATCCAGTGGGATATTCATGCCTGTTATCTTCACCTCAGAATAACCTTTGGATTTAGGAATGCAAGACTCCAGCCAGATTAGCTTTAACTGAAACCCAGCCCTCCCACACCTTCCTCAGGCCAGCAATGTTGGGAGCCTGGCTAGCCCTGCCCAGCCCCCCTGCAGCCTCTCTTCCTCCAAACCATTTGACCCCACCCCTGTCCCCCCAACCTCTCCCTCATTTCCTCATTCCTTCAGTCCAAGTACGTCAGATCTGGGAGAGACCTTACCATCCATCTAACTTGATTTCCTCGCATTAGAGAGAAGGAAACTGGAATTCAGAGAAAATGAGAACACTGCTGGCACTAGAACCCAGATCTGACTTCAAGCTCATTGATTTTTCCCTCTACCACATTTCCTTGTCTGGCCCACTCTATGGCTGCCCCTCCATGCTCTCTGTCCCTTGTCTTCTCTCCTGGTCCTGCTTCCATCTGTCTCTAATTCCCATTCCTTGTTCCTTCTTTTATGCTCCTTCATCTCCATGTCTCCTTCTCATGCCCACTGGGTGGTCTAATTATTGGGTGGTCTAATTAGCTGATTATGCCCAGGGTTAGCTAGTTCTTGCTTTTTTGAGCCTCTCATTTGAGGGCCCTAGGGGTCACAGAAACTTAGAACTAAAAAGGGAAATTGGAAGGCATAGACCCTGCCCCTTGGTTTTACAGGGAAGGAAACTGAAGCCCATACAAGGGAGTGATTTGCCAACATCCCTCAGCCAGTAAGTAGAAGACCTGGGATTCAAACAAGAGCAAGTGTCCAGAATTCTTTCAACTATTGGCTTTGGACTGGCTTGCTGGTAAAAATTTCAACATTCTGGGTAAGAAAGACAGAAACTTTAGCCTACAGAAAGGAATGACAGAGAATAAAATTAAAGAGATGATCATAGAATTAGAAAATGATAGTATCTTGGAGGCCACCTTATTCAAACACTGCCCAAAGCCTGTTCTCTTCTATAATATTCCCAACAAGTCACAGAGAAGGTCATTTCACCTCTGTCTTGAGACTTTGCACAAAAGATTTACTATTGGCCAAAATGCAATCTCTTCTCTGCTTCATGGATGCCCTAAATCCCTTCAAAGGATAGCCCAGGAGCTACCTCCTATGCCAGACTAATTATTAGTACTGGATCCCCATCCTCTATCTTTCTGTCTCTGAATCTGTCTGTTTCTGTCTCTATCTCTGTCTCTCCTCCCTCTTGTATGTCTCTCTTCCCCCCTTCCATTTCCTCACCTCTCTTTGTTTCTGTCTCAGTCTCTCTCTTTCTTCTCTCTGTCTCCCTTCCTTTCTCCCTCCCCTCTCCCTTTCTCTCTGTCTTTTTTCTTCTCTCTTTGTTTTTAATCACTTATCTAACTTTCTTGACTTTTTGTCACTGAATGCTCAGCATCTAGCTCAGTGCCTTGTAGATAGTAATTGATAAATAAAAGATTGGTAAATGAATGAACTCATTATTCCCATCTCCCTATTTCCATTGTAGGCAGCTCTAATTATTACAAGTTTTGCTATAAATGGAATTCCAATCTCTTTCCATGGAACTTCCACCCACAGCTACTTTTGCCCTTTAGACTCACACAGCACAAAATTAATAATGTCTCTTCCACAAAAACAATCCATCACATACTAGAAGACAGAAATCACATTCCCCTAAATCTTCAGATTAAAAATTCCCAGATCCTTCAACCAATCTTCTTATGACATTGAGCTACAGTTCCTTCACCATCTTCACTTCCCTCCTTGGAATATACTAGTTTGCTAATGTCCTTGTTAAAATGAGGCATCCAGAATTGAACAAACTAGCCTAAAAGTGGTCTGCTGGGGCCAGAGGACAACAGGATGATAACATTTCATGTGTTTGTTTGGCAACCATGCAACACTATTGGTTCATATTGATCTTTCAATGTACTAAAACCTCTGGTCTTTTCCACAGACTACTGTCCCAAGACACACCCAACCCCACTTCCCAGTTGATATTTTTATACCAAAATACTGAACTTTATGTTAATCCCTATTAAATGTCATAAAGATATTGTCCACCATAGACTATATGTACCTTGACTCTTATTTATCATATTAGTTATCTCCCAGCTTAGTGTAATCTATAAATTTAATCATTATATCAATCTATGCTTTCATTCAAGTTGCTGATAAAAATGGAAGAACATAAACTCAAAGAGCTTCTTCCTCCAGGATGATATAGTTCTATAAATAATATTCTTTGTGTCTTCATCTAGTTCCTGAACCCTCCACCTCTTAAGCAGCCTACATATGATCCAAGAAATACCATGAGAAAATTGAAATGCAGATATTCTATGGACATAGCATTCTCCCTATTTAGTAATCTGGTAAATGTGGCAAAAACAAAAACAAAAACAAAAAAACTGGAAATTAAGCAAGCCTTATAGTATGTCTTGTTCTTGATGAACCAATGATAACTATTAATGATCATTCTTTCCTCATAGGATGGAATAAAGAAGAAGAAAGAGGAAGAGGAGGAGAAAAAAAGAAGAAAAGGGAAATGATGAAGGAAGAGGAGGAAGAATAGGAAGAGGAAGAAAAGAAGAAAGAAGGAAAAGAAGGAAGGAAGGACAGAAAAAGAAGCAATCAAGTAGTATCTATATATGCTAGGCACTGTGTTAAGCTCTTTACAAATATTATCTCATTTGAGGCTCACAACCACCCAATAATGGTGGGGACCGTTACTTTACAGCTGAAGTAGCTGAGACAGGTTACCCAGGGTTTTGTCCAGTCTATCTCAGGGTCACATAGCTGACAAATATGAGAGACTATATTTGACCTCAGCTCATCCCAACTATAGATCCAGAAGGATTCTTAATATTGAGTCTAGGGAGAGATTTCAGAAGATCCAAAGACTTAAATAGGGGACAAAATTGCATCATCATTTTCACTAAACTGTAAATAAAATTTCGCATTTCTTTCAATGATGAATTAAAACACACACACACATACTATTATTTGAGGAGTTTAGAAAGCCACAAGGGGCTAAAAGAAAACTGAAGTGTTTCACGAACCACCCCAAAAGACAGATAAGAAACTAAGGAAGCAGTTTAGTGACTGCTAAATAGGAAATAAGAAGTTCAGGGTACAGATGATGGGGGTGGGGGGAATTACATGCACATACACACAACACATTTCAGCTTTCATTTAGCCCTGGATTCTTAATATTCTTTGTGGCAGTCTAGCAAAGCCTATGGACCCGTCTTCAAAATAATGTTGTTTTTAAAAATTTATCATTGAAAGAAATGCAGTTGAGCTCACTCTCTCATATACACATGTATGTACATGTATACACACACATGCAGTGTCCAATAATCTGTCACAAGAAACTAGCTCTCTCTTCCTCCTCTTTCCAGATCCCCCCCTTTCTCCAAAGAAAGCCAAACACTAACCTCTCTCCCCTTCTTCCCCTTAAGCTAATCCATCTTGTTTCGTTGCATAACCTTGAGAATGAAGTCCAAGATGCAATCTTTGTGTAAATGAGTCTCTGGGGCCATGGCAAGCTTGTTGGAGGAGAAGAGGAAGCATGGCGATACAGAGAGAGAACACTGAGCTTAGGATCTTGTGCCCTGAGTTCAGGCCACTTCCAAAGGACAAGCACTGTGGTATATTAGAAAGGGAGCTGAATTTGGAGGCAGACCATCTGGTACCTGATCCCTAGCCTTCCTCTGCTTGGGTGGCCTTCAATAAATCACAACATTTCTCCCTAGACTTCAGTTTTTTCCTCTGAATGACAAAGAGTTGGACTAGACAGATAATCTCTAAGGTCATTTTCATTAGACCTTCTGGTGATTCTGACACCTGATGCCCAGATGATGGGCTCTTGGCTAATCTAGTGTCATGGTCCCGGCCCTGACTCAGAA
This sequence comes from Sminthopsis crassicaudata, assembly GCF_048593235.1. Taxonomy (NCBI): domain Eukaryota; kingdom Metazoa; phylum Chordata; class Mammalia; order Dasyuromorphia; family Dasyuridae; genus Sminthopsis; species Sminthopsis crassicaudata. Next base: position 513,116,839 of record NC_133619.1, read on the forward strand.
AAGTACCAATGGGAACCCAGGGATTCATCTGATCTGGTCCCCCTCCTCAAACCCAGTCACATGAGGCCATCTGTCTGGCACCCAGTGTTCTCTGGAAAAGAACAAAAAGTTTCTCTGGAGTAGGACAGAGGGTAAGAAAAACCCAGGAGGACAGAAGGCAGCTGTTCCCTGGGAGATGACCCCAAGGCAGAGCTTTCTGGGGAGGAGGGAGTAGAAATAACAGAATCCAACTGTTCTCATCTTGAAAGTGTTTAAGTCCAGTAACCTCTAACCAGAGCAACATGGGCAAAGATCTGTCTTGAGAAAAGGAGGAGGAAGAGGACTGGAAGCTGGCCCTTGTCCTCAGGGAGCCCCTAGCTGATGGGAGGTGGGGGGAGGGGATCACAGCCCCTGCCTTCAGGAAATCTCTAAGTGGGGAGACATACATGGTTCTTGTCTTCAGGAAGATCCTGGTCTGAGGACGAGATAGGACCCTGCCTCCCTACCCCAAAGAAAGGTCAAAGACAGAGAAAGGGTTACAAATATGAGAGCCAGGCAAACAGCAAGCCCAGAAGCCCTACAGCAGTCCAATTAATTAGAAAAAGGTCTCAAAACTGCCAAACTGAGAAAAGAAATCAAGGGTCCCCACATGGCTCTTCTCTCAGAAAAATGCAGCTGGGATATGAGGCCCAAGAACTGAAGAGATTCCTTGGTCCCAAGGCCCAGAAGCCTCCTGGAAGGTCACTCCAAGCCCTCCCCTCTTTCCCTAAACACATAACCTTCAAGCTGTTATCAGAGAACTCCTTTTTCATACAGGTTTCCAGGGAAGGAAACTCATCAGCCCCACTCCCAGCTAACTCACTCCAAGGGAGACAGTGAGCCAGAGTGGAGACAGACTCAACCTGGAAGCAGAGATCTGGATTCTCTTCTAAGGGCTTTGGGCTCCTCATCTAAACAGAATTGCCCTCCGAACTCTAACTGAGGAAGTCCTGACTTCTCACTCCTCCCTGGGGGTCAGAAGGCCTGGGTTCAAAGTCAAAGCCTGGCTCTGACACTGACCCATTCCTCTCTCTAGGTCTTACTTTCCACAACTGTAAAATTAACACTTTGAACTAGATGATTACTAAGGTACTTTTTAACCTCTAAAACCTATGATCTCATAAATCCTATCTCTTCTACAAAGAGAGAGAATGGGGGAAGAGAAGGAAGGCTAAAAGAAGGAAGAGGGGAGGGAAAAGGAGACAGAAGAGAATGGGGAAATAGTGATAGAAAGACAAAAAAGGGGAAGGAGAAAAGAAAAGAGGGAGAGGGAAAAGGAGAGAGAAGAGACAGGGAAAAGAGGGAGAGATAAGGAAAAAGGGGGAGAGAGGAAAGGAAATGTAAGAGAAGGGAAGAGAGTAGGACAGAAGGAAAGAAGGAGAAAACGGGGAAGCAAGGGATAGTAATAGAAAGAAGAAATAGACCAAGGTAGAAAGGCAGAAAAATATTTATAGTCAGAGAAATGAAGAAGTGGAGATGAAGATAAAAATGTAGAGAAAAAAACAGTGACAGAGAGCCTACAGTATGACATGGCTGCCATCAAGCCAATATGATTTGAGCCCAAATTCCAGGAATAAAAAAGTCAGAGACCTGCTATCTTCTGCCCTGGTCAGACCACATCTGGAGTACTGTGTGAGGGACCACTTTTTCGGAGAGATACTGATAAGCTGGACAGCATCCAAAGGAGGATGACCAAGATGGTGATAGGATCTTAAGATTATACCGTAAGGATCATCAGTTGAAGGAGCTGGACATTAAGCCTAGAGGAAAAAAAACAGACTTACAAGGAAGCTGCAGAGCTGTTTTCAAGAACTTGAAAAGCTGCCATGTAGGATTAGATTTGTTCTGCTTGGACCCAGAAGACAGATTTAGGAGCAATGGGCAAGAATTATGAAGTAACGGGTTTGAGCTGCTAGGAGAAAGAGCTTCCTAACAATTAAAGCCTCCCAGAGTGGAACGGGCTTCCCTCAGAGGCGGGGGCTCCTCTCTCATTAAAGGTCTTCAAGGAAAGCTTGGGTGACTCGGCAGGGACATCGTGGAGGATTCTTGTTCAAGTACGGCTTGGACAGGATGGTCGCCGAGGTCCCTTCCAACTCTGAGATTCTGTGAGAGAAAGGAGGCAGGAAGATGGAGACTGAAACAAACGTACAGCAAGGGAGAAAAAAGAAAGAATAAAAAATGGAAATACACAGAGAGGAAAATGAAGAGCTAGAAACAGGGTAAAATAATGTAGCACCTGAACTTCTGTGCTCTAGAGGAGAGAGATAAGCCTCCCTGCCCTTTCCTGTTTCCTAAATATGGTAGGAACCACCCCCACAAGGTCAATTCTTGTTTGTTTGAGTACTGGTTGCTGAGTTGGAGTGACCTGTTGTGTTGCCTTGGCGCTGATGGGAAGCCTAGGTAGGCAGCTGGGATGTGAGGGTGAAATCAGAGAACCTGAGTTGCAATTCTCTCTCTGACACCCAATACCTGGATTTTGGACCAGTCCCTTTGCCTTTCTGCAATATCAGTAAAATTACCCCTACACCTCTTATATGCTCCTTATTCCCTCTACTCATCCGGCCTCTAGACAAGTTTACTTCTTGTCTAAGGTATTAAAATAGTCTCCTAATTGCCCTCCTTGCCTCATCTCAACACTCTCCAATTCAATCAATGAGTCAGTCAACAAGCATGTATGAAGTACTTTCTATATGTCAGGTAGAGCACTAAGCCCTAGGAATTCAAAGAAATGAGGGATGAATTTGGCACCTTTAAGGAGCTTATATTGAGGGGAGACAATGTGTAATTATCCAGTTATGTATAAGATAAAGTGTATATGGAGGTAATCTCAGTGGAGACTGAGCACCAGGAAAGGACTAGTGAAGGAGGTAGAATGGGAATTAGTTCTTAAAGGAAGCCAGAAAACGAAGGTGAGGAGCTAAGGAGAGAAATCTAGCCAGGGACTGATTTCAGAAAAGCCTGGAAAGATTTACATGAGCTGATACTGAGTGAAGTGAGAAGAACCAGGAAAACATTATACAGCTCTTCTCAGCAATGTAGTGATCCAAGATAATTCCAATAAAATTGGGGTGGAAAATGCCATCCACATTTAGAGAAAGAACTATGGAGACTGAATGCAGAACAAAGCATACTGTTTTCACCTTTGTTTGCTTATTCTCTCATAGTTTTTCCCCTTTTATTCAGACTTTTCTCTCACAACATGATTAATACAGATATATGTTTAAAATGAATATACATATATAACCAATATCAGTTTGTCTGTATCTTGGGAAGGGGGGGAAGGGAAAGAGAAAAAAATTAGAACTCAAAAATCTCACAAAAATTAATGTTTAAATTAATGCACTATCCTTCAAAGGTCAGCAAAAACTTTTCCCTTTCTTTGTAGCTGTCAATGCTCCCCCTCAAAAATCACCTTGTATCTATTTTGTAGATGTGCCTGTTGCTTCTCCTAACAGAATGTAAACTCCTCAAAGAAAGGGGACTGCTCTAGTTTGTCTTTTTTTTTTTTAATCCTTTTTTTATCCTCAGCACCTGGCACATAGTAAGTACTTAATAAATACCAGATGATAAACTGATTGATTGATTGCAAGGCCCTGTGCTGGGTAAGAAAATAATATAGTTTCTGCCCTCAGGAACTCCCAGTCTAGAAGGGGGAGTCAGAAATAGGCCCAAACACCTGAAAACAAAATACACAGAACTCTGAGCCCTAAGAGTACCCTCAGCTGTGGGAACTCCAAGGGGAGAAAGGAAGGTCATTTCCAGCTTCCAGAAATCAGGAAAGGCTTCCTAGAGGAGGGAGCATTGTGTACAAGATTTTAATAAAGAGAAAGGGCATCCAAGGCAAGAAGAAAATTTCAGAGGGCCAGGGTAGTTCAGAGACAATAAGCCATCCAGTTTGCTTAGACGGAAGGGTATGAGAAAAAACAGTGAAAAATAAGTCTGGAGAAAGCGAATGGAGCCAAAGTAATTCCAGCTGAAGAACTGGCCAATGGGGGATAGAGAGATGTTACCAGGGCAGGCTCCTGAAAGAAGGCAACACAAGATAGAGGAAATATAGAGTCCTCTATCCCTCTGATTGGGGCAAATCAGATACTTCATCTAAAAGTAGATATTAAAATGCTTGTATCCCCTACCTCACAGGATTTTTGTGAGGAAAATGCTTTGAAATCAATATAGAACTGAGAAGTTACTATGATTGTTGTTTTCATCATTGGCTTATTGTCTATGATCAGAGATGACTTGCTTACGCAATATGGGTTGTGGGAGTGTGTGGTGATGTGTGTGAAAGAGGAGGGGAGAAAAAGACAAACAGAGGGAGAAGGAAAAGGAAGGAAGAGGAGGGGGGAAGAAGAAAGGATGGGAGGGAGGAGAGAGAGGGAAGAAGGGAGGGAGAGGGGGAATGAAAGAAAGAGGGAAAAAGAAAAAACAGAGAGAAAAAAGGAGGAAAGGGAAGAGAGGAGGAAGGGGAAAAGGCAGAAAGCAGGGGGGAGAGAGAGAGATGGGGGCCAAGGAGAGAAGGAAAATGGAGGAAAGGGAAGGGGAGAGGGGGAAAGAAAAAAAGAGGGAGAGAGAAAAAGATAGACAGATCTTACCTCTACCTAAATGGCAAGTTCCCCAGGGCAGAAACGATGTATTGTTCCTCTTCCTTTTGTCTCTCCATTCACTGATAGAGTGATCTTAATTCATTAGGAGCAAGTTAGGATAGAGGAAAGAACACTGGATTTGAAGAGGATTCCACTCTAGACTATATGACTTACTATCTACTCTAACTCCAGTGCCTCCCTATCCAGAACCAAATACAAAATTCTTTTTTGTTTTTTAAATCCTTCATAGCCTACCCCACTCCACATCCTTCCAATCTTTTTACAATTGACTCTCCTATATATACACTGTGATTCAATAACACTGGTCTCCTCAATGTTCCTTCAACAGCACATCATATCTCCTAAGTCTGGGGGTCTTCACAGAGGGCTGCCCCTCTCTCCTTCTCAGCTGTGACTAACTTCCTTAAATCTCAAATCCTGCCTTCTGCTAAAAGCCTTTCTAATCCTCCTTAACCTTTGTGCTTTCCTTCTCTCAGGGATCACCTCCAATTATCCTGTCTATAGCTAGTTTCTACATAGTTGTTTTCTTTCCTTTTTTTTTTTTTTTTTTTTTTTTGGCAAAGCAATGGGTTAAATGACTTCACATAGATGTTTTCATGTTGCTTGCCCATTAAGTTGTAAGCTCCTGGAGAATGGGAACATTATTTGTTTTTTTTACCTTTTTTAGTATCTCCAGCACCTAACACTGCCTAGCACATAGTAGGTGCTTAATTAAAGCCTGCTGGTTTGACTAAACCTTTGACCATGTCATTTAAAACTCTGTAGCTCTTTATGTAAGATGTGATGGATGGACTTAATAACTTCTAAGACCTTTTCCAACTCTAAAACATAGGATCAGGGATTTATTTGAGATTGGAAAGGACCTCAGAGACCATCCAGTCCAAGCCTCTCATTTTATAGATAAAGAACTGAAGCCAAAAAAAATGTTACGTGACTGGTTTTAAGGTCAAGCAAAGAAGTGGTGCAACTAGAACTGAAATCCACATTCTCTGATTCCACATCCAGGGCATCTTCCACTCTACCAGATCTACTCTCAAATGTTATGACCCTAGCCTGATATCCAGGACAAGATAAAAGAATAGCTCCTTGATATATTCACCTAGCAAGTCTTATGCACTTACTGCCTGCCTAATTCATGATTCTAATGAGTTGGAGAAACAGTCCCATCCTCAAGAGGTTTTATATCCAGGTCACTACCAAACCATTCTTCTATTTTCTAACACTTAAAATTTGGAAGTTCTTTCTTATGTCTAATCTTTATGCTTCTTGCTTTGATCTTTTTAATAGTGTTTTTTTTCCAATTTAAAAAATTGGAATAGTAAAAGGAAAAGGAAAAGAAAAATTGGAATGTAAAGATAATTTTAAACATTCATTTTTTTAGTTTTCAATGATTTTTCCCAAGTACATATAGTTTCCAACATTCATTTTTGTAGGTTTTTATGTTCCAAATTTCTCTCTCCTCCTCCCCAAGACAGCGAGTAATCTGATATGTGTTAAATATGTGCAATTCTTTTAAACATATTTACATATTTGTCATGTTATGCAAGAAAAATCAGACCCAAAGAGGAAAAAATGTGAAAAAGAAAAAATAAACAAACAAGTGAAAATACTATGCTTCAATCCATATTCAGTCTTCACAGTTCTCTCTCTGGTTGCAGATGGCATTTTTCATCCCAAGTCTATTGAAATTGCCTTGCCTCACTGACTTATTTAACATTCATTACAATTTTTTTGAGTTCCAATTTTTCTCCCTCCCTCTGCCCCTCCCTAATCTCTTCCCTAATAAAATATCTTGCTTTAATCCTGAAGGAAGTTAAAGGGGGACTGGGATTGGCCAACTCTCCATGATCTGACCATCACAGACCTCTTCAATCCTTATTTCCCATAGCCCCCACTCACACTCAGATTCTTCTTCTAAAATTCACTTACTGATACATACTATATTAGCTGTAGTATAAAAAAAATTGGCACTTACTAGTCTAATGAAAACTCAGTCTTACAAGTTAACTTAATCAATCTGAGACTCAGTTTCTTCATCTGTAAAGTGAGAACTTTGGACTAAATGATCAGTACGGTCCCTTCCAATACCCAAATTGAATTATTGTATTTTTTTATCTCATTCCCCACTAAAGTTTCCCACGAAGCCCATCCCAATCTCAAGAACTTATTCCATGTTGTTTTCCCTACTGATGCAAATCCTGCCTATCCTTTAAACCCTAGTCAGGGATTCCTCCAGAAGGCCTGACTATTGACTTTCATCCCTCACCAATTTGAGCTCCTCCTCTGGGCTCCTAAAGAACTTAGACAATTGAGACAGCTAAGTAGCACCAGCCCTGAAGTCAGGAGCACCTAAGTTCAAATCTGACCTCAGACACTTAACACGTCCTAGCTGTGTGACCCTTGGCAAGTCACTTAATCCTAATTGCCTCAGTCAAAAAAAAAAAGCTTTAGACAATTAGCCCCTCATTAATAGCTGATATTTTGAAAGAGTTTCTATATATTTCTACATATTAGTTCCTTTGGGTCTCACTACAACCCTCAGAAGTAGACACTGCAGTCATTATTTTCCCTGAATTAAAAAACTCAGGTTCAGAGGGGTTGAAATGATTTGACCTAAGAGTTGTCATGCAGCCTCTCCTATTAGATATTAATTTATTCCGTATTTAGCATAGTGTCTAGAACATAGTAAGCACTCAATAAATGTTTATTAACTGACAGGTGTTCATTATTTATTTTATTTATTCTTCAGGTGCCTGCACTCATCAATTTAATACTTCATCTTACTGGTATCTAAAGTTGCTAATGTATATAAGCTGTGTCTCATTTTCTGATTGTTTAAGATGTGTGTGGATGTGTCTTATATACCTAATTAGATTACTGTTGCTATTCAGTCATTTTCAATCATGTCTGACTCTTTATAACCCTATTTGGGTTTTTTTTTTTTTTTTGGCAAAGTTAAGTGACTTGCCCAGGATCACACAGCTTGTAAGTGTCTGAGACCAAATTTGAACTGGGGAAAATGAGTCTCCCTGGCTCCAAACCTGATGCTCTCTCCACTGCACCACCTAGACAATCTAATTAGATAATAGAACTATAGACCCTGCCATCTCCAGGCTTCCACCCCAGAAGACAAAGGCCAAGAGAAAGAAAATGATGGAGAAGTTTGATAAGTAGTAGAGAAAATATGGTGCAGTGGGAACAGCACTTACCTAGGAATCTTGCCATTGTCATACTGTGTGATCTTGATGCAATCACTTTCCTTTTATGAACATTCTAGGCTCCAATAAGTTAAAAAATCTAATTTGCAAGATTCTTTCCAGCTCTGACATTTTATGTTCTATGATCTCTTTCAGTTCTAGGTTCTAAGGCCCCTCCTAGGTCTAGCATTTTATGTTCTAAGGTCCCTCCCACTTGACATTCAGTGTTATAAGTTCCCTTCCAACTCTGACATTGTATCCTAAAGTCTCTCCTAGCTCTGACATTCTCTGATCTAGGTTCTCTTCCAACTCCAATATTCTGTATTCCAAAGCCACTTCCAGTATAACATTCTCCATGGAAGATCCTTTCCAGCTCTGACACTCTAAAGAGAATTCAACAAAGAAGAGGTAGGGAGTCATGCACCAAAGTTGGTTGGCCCAAGATGGAGGCAGACAAAATTAGTTTTGCTTCTGAGCTTCAACACTGTCCATCCCTGGGATGTGCTCCAGCCAAAACCACAGGACTTCCCCATGATCCTGGCCAAGCCAGGTCACACAGGACTCTAGTGCCAAGGGAGAGAGCAGCAGCCAAGGTTCCTGGAGCATTGCATCCTGGGCTAGTAACTTTTAGCAATGAAGATCCTCCAGAAAATGTCAGCAAAATCAGCAGCAGAAGAAACCCCCACCCTCCCCACTCCTTACTGATCCATTCTCCAGCTGGGGCTACTGGCGCACAGATGTCTTTCCTATTCTATAAGAAATTCCCCAACATTTACTTAGGTCACTTTACTCTAAAAGCCACAGAAGTTCCTCCTATAGCCTAAATTTAATTCAATACATCATAGAACAAAGCCATTTTTCCTTCCCAAGATTGGGGAAACCATGGGTCAAAGGCAACACATATACTATAGGCAGTCCCAGGACATAAGTTTTGAGAAAAGTGTGAGCAATCCTAGGAACTTAGGGTGTAATGGAAAGAGTTGCTGGCTCCAGGGGTCAAGAGATCTAGGCCCTAGTACTGAATCTGCCACTAACAAAGTATGTGACCTGGACAAGTCACTCTCTCATTGGGTTCTCTCTCAGCTTCATCTTCTATAAAATAAGGAGATTAATCACTGTCCTGCCTCAAGATCTCCATGGGTTGACTTGAGGTTCACTGCCAATGAATTTGAAAGTGCTCCATAAAATGGCCCTCTCCAATAAAAGTAGCTTATATTCCCACAACACCTGAGATTTGCAAAGAACTCATAACAACTAAGCAAGGTAGGGGGTCCAGTCACCCGCTTTTTAGAGAGAAAGAAACTGAGTCTCCTACATGAACTGATGCTGAGCAAAGTAGCAGCACCAGGAGAACATTGTACACAGTAATAGCAACATTATGCAACGATTATGACAGAGTCGCCCTCCTCAGCAACACAATGATCCAAGACAATTCCAGAAGACTCATGATGAAAAATGCTGACAACATCTAGAGGGAGAACTATAGCTTCCAAATGCAGATCACAGCATGCTATTTTCTTTTTGGTTTTTGTTGTTATTTTTTCTCTCTCACAATTTCTCTTTTTGTCCCGATTCTTCTTTCACAACATAACTAATGTGTAAATGCATTTAACATGATTATACATGTAAAACATATCAGATTGCTTGCTGTCTTGGGAAATGGGGAAAGAAAAGATGGAGGGAGAAAAACATAGAACTCAATCTTACAAAAATGAATGTTGAAAACTATCCTTACTTGTAATTGGAAAAATAAAATAATATTAAATGAGGGGGAGGAAAAGAAACCGAGTATCAAGATCACAAACCCTTCTGATTCTAAGGCTATGGCTTTTTTTTTTTACCAAGCCTTGATGTGATGGAGTATAGTCACCGTCTCTGTCCTCTCTCTAGCACCCAAAACAAGGTTGGGCAAAAAGCAACTGGAAAATATCAAATCTGCACCCCCTTGCCAATGATATGCACCCTTTATAAGCCTCAGTTGTCTCCCTCTATAAAATGAGGAGATGGGTTTAGATTATCTTTAAGTATGAAGGAGGGAAAGAAGGGAGGGAAGGGAGAGAGGGAAGGAAGGGAGGGAAGAGAAGGGAAGGAAGAGAGGAAAGGGAGAGAAGGGAGGGAAAGGAGGGAAGAAAGGGAGGGAAGAGAAGGGAAGGAAGGGAGGAAAGGGAGGGAAGGGAGGAGAGGGAGGGAAGGAAGGAGAGGGAGGGAAGGGAGGAGAGGGAGGGAAGGGAGGAGAGGGAGGGAAGGGAGGAGAGGGAGGGAAGGGAGGAGAGGGAGGGAAGGGAGGAGAGGGAGGGAAGGGAGGAGAGGGAGGAGAGGGAGGGAAGAAAGGGAAGAAAGGGAAGAAAGGGAAGAAAGGGAAGAAAGGGAAGAAAGGGAAGAAAGGGAAGAAAGGGAAGAAAGAGAAGGAAGGGAAGGAAGGGAAGGAAGGGAAGGAAGGGAAGGAAGGGAAGGAAGGGAAGGAAGGGAAGGAAGGGAAGGAAGGGAAGGAAGGGAAGGAAGGGAAGGAAGGGAAGGAAGGGAAGGAAGGGAAGGAAGGGAAGGAAGGGAAGGAAGGGAAGGAAGGGAAGGAAGGGAAGGAAGGGAGGAAAGGGAGGGGAAAGTAAAAGAATAGAGGATTTCAATAGAATATAAGCTCCTTAGGACCAAGGACTATTTCATATTCTGACTTGGTCTCTAACATCTAGCACAGTACCTTGCATACAGTAAGTACTTAATACATGTTAGTTGAATTGAATAATCTAAAAATGATTCCAACACAATAAAGCAATAGAGGATTTTTGTTTGCTGGAATTTCACAAATATGGCCCAGATATATGTGTTGAGTTCTCCTTAGTCAACAAGTCTTAGTTCACCCTATCTTTCTCTAGTAACTGAACCCCTCAGACCTCTTGGTAGTTAAGAGGGACTCAACTAGGTGCCCGAGTTAGAAAGCACCTCCTCTCTACATGAGCTATCTCTGTGTTCACAACTCTCTTCTTAGACTTAGTCAGAATAACAATCCCCTCTTAGAGGCATAACTTTTCTGTCCCAAGGCCTCTTCTCTAGATATATATCCTCTATTTCCTAGTGACCTCAAGGATCCCTGGGTTCAGTGATCATCCCAATACAACTGACCTGTCCAGAACCACAGTTCTGATCCTCATTTTACTCCTGAACATCAATCCCACCTCACCCACTGCTTTCTGTATATCTTCCACCTGGATGTCTCATTGCTATGTCCCACCTCAATATGTCCAAAACAGAACTGATCATTTTTCTCCCAAAACTCTCCCCAACCCCAACTTCCCCACTTCTACCTAGGGCACTCTCCCTCTCTTTCTGCCAAATCACATCCTCTCAATATCTTCCCCATGTGTCCTGTTCTCTGGACTCACACAGCTGCCACTCTATTTCAGGCCCTCATCACCTCCTCCCTGGACTACAGAAAGTCATTCAACAGGTGTTCCTATTGACTGTCTATTCCCTTTTCTATATCACTTCCTGACTGCTGCCAAATCAACATTCCAAAAGCAAAAATTTAAACATATACTCCCTCAAGTGTCTCCCATGGCTTCTTGCCTCTGGGATAAAATACAAAACCATTACTTGACATTTCAGATCCTTCACAATCTGACTCCAACCTTTCTTTCTAGATTGAGTGCTTATTATTTCTAAGTGATCCTGTCTATATCTTGTTTGTACATCGTTATTTGTATGTTGTTTTTTCCCCCATTAGCTCTTAGAAAGCAAGATTTGTCCTATGCTTTTTTGTATCTCCAGTGCCTTGGACAGTATCTATCACAAAGAAGGCACTTAATAAATGCTTGTTAACATTAATTGTTGTTGATATGACCACATAGTGTACATTTCTGCTGAAAGGGATTATTTGCTTCCCATACATGGCATTCTCCCACCTCTGGGCTGTCCACATTATTCCCCTTGCCTAAAATATTTTCATTCCTCACTTCTGCCTCTTGTGGTCCCTGTTTATTGCCATTCAGATGTCTCAATCATGTGACTTCAAGAACAAGGGGTTCCTTTTTGAAGGAAGCTAGAGGGAGGCAATCTGAATTGAGCTACTACCCAGGATCACACAGCTAGTAAGGATCTGAGATCAGATATGCAGTCAGGTCCTCCTGACTCTAGAGCTGGTGGTTTGCTACTTCCCTTTCCAGCTCATTTTAAGAGATGAGGAAACTAAGAGAAACAGGGTAAAGTGACTTGTTCAAGGTTACACAGATTTGAAGGCCAGATTTGGACTCTGGAAGATGAGTATTCCTGACTCCAGGCTTGGCATTTGAGCTATTGGGCTAGCCACAGTCCCTAACTCCCTTCAAAGCCCAGTCCAGAGGCCCCTTCCTACATAAGGCCCACTTCTTAGTGCTAGGCCTAGCCTCTCCCTTCCCGAGATTATTGCACATATATTTTATATTTATTTGTGTACATATTGTCTTCTCCTAGCAGAGATTATTTCATTTTTGTCTTTTTCCTTGTTATCTCCACCACCTAGCCCATTGCCTGGTACAAGATTAGTGAATTTAAAAAAAACTGTACTAAATTGAGTTGAATAGTGGCAAACACCAAGGTCTCTGGCCTTTCCCTTGGCAGAAAGAGCATCAGGCTTATAACAGATTGGTATCTATCTAGGACACTTTAACATAGTCTCATTTGAGTAGGGAAACAGAGGCTGAAAGGTTGACCAGGCCTGTCACTCTCTCCTTGCTCAGCTTCCTTCAAGGTACAGCTAACTTCTCATCTTCTACAAGAAATCTTCCCCAGGCCTCCTTCATCTTAGTCTCTTCCCTCAGATGATTATGTCTAATTTAATCTTAATATATCTTGCTTGTATGTGGTTGTTTGTATGTTGTCTCCATCATTGAGCTGTGAGTTCCTTAAGAGCAAGAATTGGGTTGAGTTTTTTCACCCCTTTATTTTGGGCATCCTCAGAATTCATCACAATGCTGGGAACATAGTGGGCCTTTAATAAATTGCTATCTGACTGATTGAGTGACTGAGGAGAGGAAATATCTTGTTGAAAGCCAGGACTAAAACCCAGATAACTTTGCTCCTAATACAGGCACTTTCTACTAGACCACATTTTTAAAAATCTAGTTCCTCAATTCCAAAGACCATGAATTCAGAAATGGTGAGTACTAGGGTCTGAGATAGCACAATGCAGAGGGAGGAGCCTGGGCAAGGGAATCAGGAAACCTCACTTCTAGTCTTTGCCTAGCTGAGAAACATTGGGCTAATCATGTCTCCTCTTCAAGTCTCAGTTTCTTCATTTTTAAAATGGAAGACTAGAACAGATTTGACAAAATGGGAAGCATGGAAAATCCTGGCTTTGGGGTCAAAGGACCTGAATTCAAATCCTAGTCTTGCTAAAAGGACATAAGGTCCTGTTACTCAATTTGACTGTTACTCAAAGGTCATATTACTCAATTTTTCCAGATCTCAATTTATTCCTCTGTAAATGAAGTTGGAAATGATCACTTGTGGTTCTAAATCTATTACCCTACCAGACTACAGCCAGCAAAATACAAAAAGGATAGGGCTTCTCAGAACTATAGCAAGCTTACATTATGCAATGCCATACCAACTTGCCTGCTGCCAAGAAATACCAGAAAAATGTGAGCACTAATGGATGAAGGGATGTTTGTCAACTGCAAAGCCCTTTGGGTTACAGTTCAACAGTGGTAAAAAGAGCTCAGGATTTGAAATCAGAAGACAGGGATCCTCCTGCTCTCTTATCTGTTATCCTGAGCAACTTATTTCTCCTGCTCAGAGCTTTATTTGCCCCATCTGTAAAATAGGAATAATAATTTTTCCTTACCTGCTTCCAAAATGGTTAAGAAAATCCTCCAATAAGAGTTAAAGTGCTTGAAAAAATGCCAGCCCTAAGCATCACAGTTCACATATCTATAGATATTATCTCCCTTTTACAGATTAAAATTCAGACATTTCAGAGATAGAAACTTGCCCATGGTCACACAATTAATAAGTATTAGAACTGGAATTTGAATTCAGATCTACCTGACTCCAAAACCAGCACTCTTTCCCCAATGCCAGAACAATCCAAACTAATTAACTATTAATAATCAACAAATAAGTATTAGTAACAATTAGTAACAAAAACACAAGATACTCACAAAGGAGCTTTATATCCGAAGTTCTCAAATTTTTTGGTCTCAAGACCCCTTTAATACTCATAAAGATTGTTGAAGACCCTTCTCACAAAGCTTTCATAGGAGTCATATCTATCAATATTTATGGTATTTAAAATTAAAATGTTTTATTGTGATAAGGAAAATCATTTTGTCCTCAAGGAGCTCCTGATAGGGAATTAGGGACCCTGGAATTTTAGAGTTTACTGCAGCTGTTGCTACAAGTCATCATTTAGATATCAGGCCCCCACCACTGTCACTGTGAGTTCAGTGAAGAGCAGGAATCTGATCTCCTCTATCTTTGGCCCCTAGACAATCCCTTCTCTCTATGCAACCTCTAATTTCCATTACAAGGCCCTGAAAAGTCTAGAACTCAGGCAATGTTTTGTTGAAGGAACTGAAAAGAAGAAAAAAAGGGAGAATAAGAAGAGAAAGACCAATGAGATCTTATGAGGATGAGGGGGTTAAGAGACTGAGGTCAAGAAAAAGGCCTTTGAAAGACCATGGAGAGAGGTAGGTGTCAGGTGTATAAAGGGGAACAGAGAAATACAATATACTTAGAAAGGTCCCTCTGCTTGCAGGCAAAACTTGGGTGCAAATCGACTCTAAACTCTAAACTCAGACTTTAAACAAAGTCATTTTTACCCTTTCGGCCTCAGGTTCTCCACCTTAAAATATGGATGGTAAGAGAGTGGACCTTGGTTTGTCTGTTTATTTGCTCTTAATAAGATGGAAGATAAATCACTTGACCCCCATTCTGGTCTATAAAATGACGGGGTTGAACTAGATAATTTCCAAGGCAGCTCTAAATCCTACAATACTACTGCTACCTTAAAGGTGTGTTTTCAAGAAAATACTTTAGAAATATTAAAGCGCTATTAAAATGTGACTATTGTTCCTATTAAAAAGGAGAGAAGGCAGTACAGAACGGGAAAGCTCAGAGCCCAGCCTCGTTCCAGACTTTCTAGCCCGTTCCCATCAATAATGTCCCCCCCCCCCCCACTGTCTCCGTGGAGGGGAAAGGGGGTGGGTAATAGAACCATTATGTTTTGAACTGGAAGAGACCTTGGAGATTACCTGGAACGAAGCCTCTCGTTTAACGTAAGAGGACACTGAAGACCGACCATATGTCAGGCGTCTTGTCCAAGGTCAAACAGGTAGTTCCTGGTAGGCCAGTTCCAATTCCACTGACAGCAAGTCCAGTCCCGAAAGCCTGACCCCCCCCTACATCGAGTTACCCCGCTGAGCCCCAAGCCCTGCCCTTTTCCGGGCCTCCAGAGGGAAAGGGCACCCCGGCGACATCGAGGAAGAAGGGGGACTGGGAGGCTGCAGTGGAAGCGGCCAGCCCCGCACACACTGGCAGTCTCGGCGGGGGAAGGGGGTGCATCGGGGACTGTCACTCTGCGACACCCACTTGCTTGGGGCTTCCCTCCTAGGGAGTGGGGGGAGAAGACGAAATTGAGTCAGAATGGGACCTTTCCACCCAATTAGTCATCTAGCCAACAATCCACGGCCCCGAAAGGGCTACATATGCGGGAGGAGGTCTGGGGGAGGGGGAGAACCTGGGCAGATGCGAGCCGCGGAGAAGTCGGAGAGCCGCGCGGGGGAGCAGGGTGGGATACAGTGAATGCGGTGTGCACGTCAGTGAGTGATGAGGGGCGAGCGTTAATCAATGCGCGGCTCGGGAGGTGTAAGGAGGAATGTGTGCCCCCTCCCCCAATTCCATTCCACCAGTAACGGAGCTGATCCGACGGCCCGGAGCCCGAGCCGCAGCCCGCGGCGATCTCCGGGCTCCTCCGGCAGCATCCAGAAATCCCCAGGAAGGGCCGGGCGCCTCCTCCCCGTCCGCTGCCCAGCTGCCCCCGCCCGGCCCGACGCCCCCGCGCCCCCCGCAGTGCCACTCTGGGCTAGCGCAGGCCCCCGCGTCAGCCGCGGCACACTCACCGCGTCCCTCGGTCGCCCATGATCCCGGCAGCGGCGGCGTCAGAGCCACGGCTGGAAAATCCCCGCGCGGGCACCGGGAGGAGCCACTGGCTGTTCTCGCTCTCCTCCTCCTACTTCTTCTTCTCCTCCTCCTCCTCCTCCGCTTCCTCCTCCGCCCCCGCCTCCGTCCCTGCCCCGCCCCCGCCTGCTCCCCTCCCTCGCCCAGCACCCGGGGCCCTGCCCCGCCACAGACCCAGCTTCGGCTCGGGCTCGGAGCCGCCCGGGGCCGGCAGGCAGGAAGCGTGCATGCGTGGGTGCGTGGGTGTGCGTGTCTGGGTCTGGGTGTGTGTGTGTGCGCGCGCGCGCCGTGTCCGCGTGTCTGTGTGTGCGTGAGTCTGTGCACGGGGGCGGTGTGCACCTGGGGGGCGGACTGTGTACACAGGTGTACATGAGTGTGCACAAGGATGTCCGTACTTGTGTGCGCGGGCTGTGACTCGGGCGGACAGGCGGCTGCACGCTGCGCCCGCGGAGAGGTCTGTTGTGTGTACACCTGGGATTTCGGGAGGAAGGTGTGATCAAGCTCTTCCGTCCCTCGCTCGCCAGCCAGGACAACCGGAGGCAGGGGTCGCGACTGGGCGCTGGAGAATCTGAGACCCGACCGTCCTGGCCGGTGCCCAAACTCGCCGGCCCTGCCCTCCCCTCGGCCAATTGCAGGCCTGGCCGGCGGAGGAGGGCGGAGGCCGGGCCGGGGGCGGGGACCGAGCGCGGAGTTTCTTCCCGCCCTGGCCACCTCCCTCCCCGCCCTCCTTTGGCCCCACCGAGCCGGGAGCGCCCTAGGTAATTCTCCCACTTCTCTGAGCACGCTTTCCGGTCTGCACCCCAAAGCTCGATAACGTCCCAGGCAGGACTGGTGTGCGGGACACAACCTGGAAGAAGAGGGGGCCTGGCAGACGAAAAGAGTGGAAAGGGGGTGAGAGAAGTGGGAGTAAGGTCCTCCCTTTCTGGGATAAGATTGGGGAGGAATTGTGAGGGAAAAAGGTGAGTGAGACACTGGACTAGGTAGGGGTCCAAGAATTTGAGTTCTAATAAGACTTTGCAAGATTTGCCATTTGACCTTAGGGAATTGGCTTCACCACTGTAGGCCTCACATAGTACTGAGAAATCATGGACCCTCGAGGGGATGGGACTGTAAGAAAATTACATTTTATTCAAAGGAACAACAGAAAAAAAAAGAATTCAAATGTATGTGTGGAAAGGGATGTAATAGTAACAATCTAATCACATTGAAAAAGAATGTATAAAGCAATTAAAAAAACTAAAGGCAAAACCATGACAAATTTTGAATTATTCTGTTGGGGGGGGTTGGGGTAACTGGCCTCTCCTTGCTTGGGGCCCCTTGGTATTACTTCAAAGTACTTCACAGGTCTGGTTTGGTTATGACAATCAAGGGTATCCTGAAACTAAAGCCATGCCTTTGGTTCCCAGCTAGGGATCGAGCTTATCTGGGGAACATACAGCCTCATTTCCCAAAATAAGGGGAGGCTGCACTCAGGATAGGGCTGACTGTCCCCTGAGCTCCTCCTCCAAATCTATACACACACACTGAACTTGCCATGGAGGGACTAATTACTGCACTGATCAGAAGAGACAAGACAGAGATGATTACAGGGTCTGCCAGGTGGGAATCGTTGAGGTAACTCATTGTTGAGTTCAACAGAAGTGATCTAGGCCTTTGCTAAAAACCACCTGGGCAGAAGGAGGAAATAGATGTTCAGTGAGAAATTAAATCGGATGCTGTATATCCTATCCTCAACCCAGAGTGTGCAAAAGGGAATAGGGAAGAAAGACAAAAAGGGTCAAAATTTGGGGCATACATCGTATAGATAAGGAATGAATTCTTCCCTCAAGGAACTCCTAATACAGTAGTTGGGATAAGACAACTTGGAAAAGGATAATACACATCACTTGAAAAATGTTTCAGAGAAATGTAAAATGCAGCCCAAGGTCCACGGAGGGAGGGTGTTGCCATCTAGAATAATGAGAGGATGTTTCATGAATAAAAAGTTAAAGATGAAAAGATAGGCAGGAATTAAGTAGATGAAGTTAGAAACCAAAGAATAGAAGATATTTTGAAAAAAGAGAGCAATGTGAGTTATCATTTAGTCAACAGACATCAAGCATTTACTATGTGCCAGATACTGTGCTTAAGCAAATAGGAATATATAAAAAAGGGACAAAAATCCTTCCTTCAGGGAGCTCCCAATCCAATATCTGTATGGTATTGGAAGCAACAAGGATTAAACTGTCTAATGTGGTTGGAGTAGTTTGTGGGAAAGTTCTATAAAATGAATCGGGAAAGGTAGGGTAGAGGGCTTAGAATGCCCAGAATAATTTGAACTTCAAGTGGCTCAGTGGACAGAGTGCTAAGCCTCAAGTCAGAAAGATTCATCTGTCTTTTCTTTGAACCTTTCTAAGGTTCAAATCTTGCCTTGGATACTTAATAGCTATTTGACTCTAGCTGATGAATCACTTTACCCTGTTTTGCCTCAGTCTCTTCATCTGTAAAAATGAGCTGAAGAAGGAAATGGCAAACCATTTCAGTATCTCTGCCAAGAAAACTCCAAATGAGATCACAAAGAATCAGCCATGCCTGAACAAGAAAAAGCCACAGTGAGCTCCTGAATGTTTTTGAAGCTGATTGGTGAGAGCCATATGGGACAGGGATGACTGTGGATCCAAATAAAGGGGAAAGCAAGGGTAGAAGGGTAAGTCTTTCACTTTTTAAAAATTATTATTATTTTTTTTTTACCTCATTGCCCATAAGAAGCATCTGCTCAGGAGCTCAATGTAACAGACAGAAGTATCTGACCGGGAATTGTGATAACTTAGGTCTTAGTCTTTACTCTCACCTTTCTTTATCACAAAATTATGTGTTTCAAGTTATGACACTTAAAAAAAAATAAATTGAATCAGATCAGAGATCTCTGGGCCAGGAGCCAGGAAGATCTGAATTCAAATCCTACTTTAATCACTAACTGTGTGACTCTGAGTAAGTCAGTTAATAATTCTCTGCCTCAGTTTCATAATCTGTAAAATAGGGATAATGATAGCACACACACACCTCTCACGATTATTGTGAACTTAAAATCAGACAGTATTGGTAAAGCACTTTGCAAACCTTAAACTGTGCTACATAAATGCTGGTAATTTTCTGGCACCTGACTCACAGGATTGGTGTAAAGATGGAATGAATATACCTAATATGAAATCATTTTGAGAACCTGAAAGAGCTATAGAAATGCTGAGTATTATATCTCTGTGGGGCTCTTTCAGCTCTGACATTCTATGAATTCCTAAGCTTTAGAGTAAGAGAAATAAGTGGGAAGGGAGAGTGGGCGAGAAAGAAGAAAGGGGGAAAGAAAGAGGGATGAGGAGGGGAAGAGTGGGAGAAGAGTAAGAGTGGGAGGTGAGGAGAAAGGAGGGGAAGGATGGGGGGAAGGGAAAAAGAAAGGAGGAAGGAGAGAAGAGGAAGAAAGGAAAGGAGAAGGCAGCTCTAGGGAGGATAGAGCCCTGGACTTAGAGTCAGGAAATCCTGAGTTCAAATCCAACCTCGAATACATACTAGCTGTGTGACCCTGAGTAAGTTACTTCAACCAAGTCTACCTGAGTTTCCTCAGTTGTAAATAACAATAGCACCCACTTCCTAGAGTTGTAGTAAAGTGAAGTAATGTGAAGTAAAGTGAAACAAAGTTGCAAATCAAGAGAAGTAATATTTTTAAAGTCCTCAGCATAGCACGAAGAACATAGTAAACATTTAATAAATGCTTAATTTTAAAAAGAAATAAAAGGAAGGAAAAGATAGATGGAAGAGAAGAGTAAAGACATAGAAGGAGTTGGGAAGAGAGGAGATGGGAGAGGAGAAGAAATTAGAGAAGAGGAAAGAAGGAAGGAAAGGAGAAGAGAGGAAAATAGGGAAAGGAAGGGAAGGGAAAGAAGAAAAGAAGGAAGGGAGAAGAAGGGGGATGAAATTGCTTCCTGGAAGCACTTGATCTTTAATGAGAAAGTACTCCCTGAATGGGAAGAAAGCCCAGGGCTCAGCTCCAATGCTGGCCCTGGGCAGATGTCCCACTGGGCCTTCCCACCAAAGGTATTTGGCTAATTGGCCCTGATTAGTGCCTAATATCTGATTATTATCTGGAGGAAGAGAAGCCATCATTTAGACTGATATGATTAAGGCTTGGTAATAAACATCATTTGTAATTACATTCACATACAGTTACCTCTGCTGCTTGTCTATAGAGCCAGTTAATTCAATCGGGGATGTGATCACTGTAAGATGGGAGGAGAAACAAGAGGGAGTTGAAAACTTGACCTGTGTCCCAGTAGTCAGTCCAAAATGCTGAGCTCTAAGCATGAAATCTAAATGACCTTTCTTTGGCAGTAGCTGTCCTACATGGTGGCCTTCTTTTTATCCTTGTAAGGCCATTAAGTTAAATAGGAAAGGCTACAACTTAAATAGGAATACCAAGATGGGAGTTCAAGAATTAAGGCTCCACCACTAATTTGTATCGTAAGCAAGTTCCTCATCTCCCCTTAGTCTCAGTTGCTAGCTCTAAAGATCATCAAATTCAGTCTCCCCATTTTACAGATAAGGAAACTGAGACCCAGACAATAGATGGCAAATGATCAATACAGGGCTTGTGTCTAAGTTCTCAGATTGAACACTTTCCATCCAATCCTTTCAGTCTACGTTTTAATGCCCCTTCTGACATTCCATGTCCCAGGGCAGCGATGGGGAACATCTGGCCCACAGTCTATATAAAGCCCTCAAAATTTGCTAAAGCAAACAAAGGTAGGGATGAATTGAAAGCCAGGTAAGTTGATCATTTTACATGGCCCATGAATGCTATTATAAATATCCCAACGGCCCTTAGTAGAAAAAGGTTCTCCACATCTGCCCCCAGGTCACTCTAACTCTGGCATTCTTTGTTCCAGCATCCAGATTCCAAGGTACTACAAGCAGCTCTGCCTAATTTTGGGGGCCTTCATTAGTTGGATTGAGGTAGCATGGAGACAGGGGTAAGGAGGGGAGAAGAAGAAACCAATTGCCTCATAATCATGGCAATAGTAGGGTAGAGCAGAAGAGCATGGACACATACTTACTTGGAGACCTTGGCCAGAGAACCAGGAATTTGGGGAGAGGAAGGAGTCCTCCTGGCTAGCAAAGAGTTTTGTAACTGGGTGGCTAGCTGCCCAGGTTAGAACTGCCTTCTGCCCCCAGATCCTAACTAGGCCTAGACTAATGAAACGTAGGTAGGTAGGTACAATGTAACTAAGTGAACGGACCCACTAGTTCTTCAAGAAAAGGAAGGGACCATATCCTATCTGAACATCATGAAGGAGAAAAGGGGGTGTCAAGGATTGGCTCAGCAGCTGCCCTACCCTCATGTTCACATCCATTAGTGTTCTTGGTCTCCTTAGTTATTTATAGGATCATAGGGAGAGCCAGAAAGACCTCAGGAGCCATCTAGTCCAATACCCTCATTTTCTACATAAGGCAAATGAGGTCCGAGGAGGTTATTGGATTTGTTGTTGTTCAGTCATTTCAATAAGTGACCCCATTTGGGGTTTTCTTGGCAGATATACTGAAGTGATTTGCCATTTCCTTCTCCAACTACTTTTTTAGATAAGGAAACTGAGACAGTTAAGTGACTTCTCCAGGAACACACAGCTAGTGTCTGAGGATAGATTTCATGTCTGCCTGGCTCTCTATCCACTGGGCCACCAAGCAACCCCTAATAGACTTATCCAAGATCCTCTAAGTGGCTTTAAATAGCAGATCAGGGATTTAAAATATGGTCCTCTGAATCTTTCCATTGAAACTGTGCTGCCTCTTTAAGACTTTTTTGATCTTTTTCCCCTTCCCAATCTACCCTATATCATACTTGTCCTATCTCCCTAATAAAGTGGAATTTCTTTTTGGGGAATGATTCTGGTGAACTGAATTGAATTGGCTAGAAAGCACAAACCAAACACTGAAAGTGTAATGCCAGAGAAACTGAAGCAAAGACAGAGACTGGTTTATAATCCTTTAAAGTGGAGAGTTTTGTTTATTTGTTTGTTTGTTTTTTAGACTAACTGACCAAATGGAAGTCATGTTCAAAAATCATTCGGCCCTGAGGAACTGAGGCCGGAAACTTGCATAGCAAACTCGGGTTTGCAAACTGAATACATGATCTGAGCATACAATCTTACAGGAGACACAAAGATAGAGGAGGGGGGTGAGGATACTGGGTGAGTGGACAAGCCATAATTCCAGGATAAGATAGGATAGGATAGGATAAGAGTCAAGATAAGGAGGTCGAGGGAAGAAGACAGTGAGATGAGGGGCCATACTCAAATGGAGGGGCAATTATCCTAGCAAGGATCCAGATAATGCACCTGGATTTTATGATCAATAGTATGTAAAGTGGCCAGAGCTTCAAGGTTTTTTCCTGACTCAATTCTCCCAGTCCTTATGGCAAGGAAGAAGGGGGAGGGTACTAATAATTTTATTCAGGATATAGCAATTCAGGGCATGACAAGAAAGGGGTATCTAGGTCTATGTTCTTGGGTAATCACATAATCTAGCTCTTGTGGCCATCAGTCAGTCAACAAGCATTTATCAAGCAATTACTAGGTACCATGTTTTGTGCTAAACCCCAGGAACAAAAAGATAAGCAAAAACAATTTGTGGCCTCAAGGATCTTACAGTCTAATATGGGGAGAGGGAGGGAGTGGAAAGAAACATAAATTATTTAGATATGCACAAGGTACAGAGTAGATGGAAAGTGATCTCAGAAGAAACAACCCTAATAGATGACTAGGGCAAGAGGTGGGAAGGAACCAGGAAAGCCCCTGCACCCCCAATCCAAACTCCTACCTAAAGAAGATCTGGAAGGAAGATAAGAAGCACAAGTAAGAACTGGAAATGAAGTAGGGTGCCCATCCAATGGGAAATAACTAAACAAATTATGATATACAAATGTAATGAAATATCACTATTCTCTAAGAAATGGCAAATGAGCTAAATATGGAGAAATATGAAAACACTTTTACACGTATGCTGATACAAAATGAAATAAGCACAACCAGGAAAGCAATACACAAAATGATTACAACTAAGGAAATGGAAACAAAAAGGATAGAAACAATGCTACAAAATTAAAATGATGGAATATAGCCCCCAAAAAATAAATTTGAGAGAGCTCCTCCCCCATTTCTTTACACAGGTGGAGGGGGTGCCATGCCCCACTGCATATAACTTTTTCAATATGTTAGTTGGTTTTAATTTTTTCTTCCTCCTTTTCAGTCTTTATTTTAAAAGATGGATGTCCAGGAAGGAGTAGGAAGAAGGATTAGTGGGAAATCTAGGTAATAATACATACATACATATATATACACACACACAATTAAAATGTATTATTTTCAATGTAAGCAGAAGTCCTTGGGCTCAGTTTCTCCAATTTTAAAACAAAAAAAAAATGTTTAACTAAATGGCTTCTGAGATCCCTTCTACCCATTAATCCATGATCCTATGAGTCAATGATGTAAGATAAACTGGGGCAGCAACACAGCTCGGTGAATCCTGGAATCAGTAAGACTTGCCTCTGACACAAATGAACTGTACATCATTGGCAAATTAATCCCAGCACTTAGCACTGTACCTGGAACATAGGCTTAATAAGTGTTTGCTGAGTTGAATTGAACTTACATTTACATCAAACACAAAAAGTATTTCACTTAATGTAGAGAGAAAATGGTTCCCTTTATTTGCCACTTTGGGGGAAAAAAACAGATAGTGCTACTGCTTATAATTTGGATTTTAACTGACCTTGAATTTGATGTGAGTAAAAATCCCTTGTTTTGTGGAAGAGCTCCTGAATAATCTTTTCATAGGCATTTTAGCCTCTAATGGTGTTTGCCACTACAACAGAAGGAAAAGAAGGGAAGAAGGATTTATTAAACATTTCATATGTGCCATGGGCTTTTCAAATATTATCTCAATCTTCACATCAATCCTAGGAGGTAGATGATATCTCCATTTTATAGCCTAGGAAATTAAGACAGATTGTGTGACTGGCCCAGGATTATACACCTAATAAGTTTTTGAGATAAGATTTGTTTTTAAAGATTCCAGATCAAAGTGCTAGCCACCTTACTACCTGACTGCTCCTGGAGTTTAAATGGAAAAATTCTCTATAGATCAATAAGCATTTATTAAGTACCTATTATATGTTGGAATTAGACTAAACATTGGAATAAAAATTACAACTAAAGACAATCCTAAAAGAACCCATAATATAAATGTAGATCATATATAAGCAAGCTAAATATAGGATAAATGAGAAAAAATCAATAGAGGGAAGTTTCAGAATTTAGCCAGATTGGGAAAGGCTTCCTGGAGAAAGTGGGATTTTAGCTGGGACTAAACAGAAAACAGGAACCAGGAAAGAGAACATCACAAGCATGGAGGAGAGCTAATGAGAGTGCCCTGAGTCAAGAGATGGAGTGACTTGTGTGAAGAACAGACTGGGGTCACTGAGGAGGAGCAGGGAGGATGGGAGATGGAAGAAAACTAGAAAGGAAGGGAAGGGGCAGGTTATGAAGGGTTCTAAATACCAAACAGGATTTTGTCTTCATCCTAGAGATGATAGGGAGCCAATTGAATAAGGGATGTCCTGTAATTTAGGAAAATCACTGAATGCAAGATGGGCTGGAGCAGGTAGAGAGACTTGTGTCAAGCAGAGAAACCAGCAGGCTCTGCAGTAGTCCAGGAAGGAGGTAATGAGCCTTGCACCAGAGTGGTGGCAATGTCAGATGAAAAAAGAGGGCATACTCAAGAGATGTTGCAAAGGTATACTCAACAGGCTTTAGCAACAGATTGAATATGGGGATGAGACAGTGAGAAGTACACACACACACACACACATTTAATGTCAACCTTTCCCCCCCCCCCAGAGTTCCTTCTGAGAAAGACAAAGCAGGTTATATCCATGGCTTTATTCCTCCTAAGTAAGAGGATGTGTATACATGGAAGCACAGTTAGAACTGAGCCCAAGGTGGGCATGTGCAATAGGAGTCATAAAGGAAAAAATCACCAGGTGGGTGGGTACTATTACATAGTGGTCTTTATCAGATCATCTCTGCACTAAATTGTTTTTCAGAACTGGGATTGCTATGAATCAGTCTGAATTGTTATCTGGTATATCAGGGAAAGTTCTGGGTTCAATATGTCAATACTACAAGGAACTTCCAATACACAAAAACTACAAGAAACTTCTGATGTGCCCAGCAAGGAATGTTCACTTTTATTTGATTCCCTGGTCAGTCTGGCCTCTTCTGGACAATAAAGAAGTTTGAACAAATCAATGTGATTAGTAAAGTCATTAACCATTCTATTTTCACAATATATATGTATGCACACCCATACGTGTGTGTGTGTGTGTATTATAATGTGTGTATGAATCCTGGAATCAGTAACTCTTGCCTCTGACACAAATGAATTCTATGCTACTGGCAAATTAATCCCAGCACTTAGCACTGTGCCTGGAACATAGTGCCTGCTTAATAAGTGTTTACTGAGTTGAATTGAACTTACATTTACATCAAACACAAAAAGCATTTTACTTAATGTAGAGAGAAAATGGTTCTCTTTATTTGCACTTTTGGGGAGAAAAAAACAGATAGTGCTATCAAGATCTTTTTCAAATAATCTAACCACACGTGCCCCAATTTGTATATGTAGCACTCATTCTTTTAAGCTCAAGATTAAAACTCTATGGTCCCACTAAATTTCACCTCAATATTAATATTAACTTCAATATTCTGACTGATGAGATATTTGGGGATTCTGTTTCTGTCTTCCAATGTATTCATTATATCTAGCTTTGTATCATTCAAAAATCCAATAAGCATGCCATTTATTCAAGTCATTGACAAAATTGTTACATAGTGAAGGGGAAAAGACAGCTCCCTGGAGCACTCCACTAAAAACCTTCCTCCATGTTGACATTGAGTTGGGCCTGGCAGTTCAACCAATTTCAAACCAACAATACTGTTTGATTCATTTTCTCTATCTCCTTATCCTTCCTGCAAAAACAACTTAGGACATTGTCAAATGCTTTGCTAAAGTCTAGGCAAGCTATGTCAACAGCTATCCTTTGATGTTCTAATCAAGTAACCCTATTAAAAAAGGAAGTGAGCTTTGGTCTACCATAAACTTGCTGAAGTCATGTTGGCTTGTTGTGTTTACCACTTCCTTCTCTATATCCTCACTAATCACCCATTTAGTAACACATTTTATAGTTTGGGTTGTTTTTTTTTTTTTTTCAGGAGAGAGTCAAGTATATATACTATACTTTTTCGATTCTAGTCTCTTCCTGCGTTGCAAGATTGGGATATCTGACCTCCAGTTTTCAGAAACTCAGTTTAATAACTCAATATGCATCTATTAAGCACATTATGTACCAAGCATTGTGCTAGGTACTGAGGATTTAGAGGACCCCTAAAAAACATTTCCCGTTCTTAAGAATTTGTCTTATGATCAACTGCCCTGTTAACATAATCATTTAGAACATTACTTCCTGTAGAGGAGCACAGGATGTGATAGAGAATATCTCAAGACTTGTCAAACACTGTTATCCATTTCTAATGTTTTATGATAGTTTTATATGATACTGCCCAAACATTATTGTGGAATTAGGGCTAAGATGGAGGAAATGAAGAAATACAACACATACAGATAAATGACTATAAAAAAATATGAAGTCATTTCTTATAGAAACTTCTTCATCCTGGAAAATCACTTTGATTTATACTTCATGAGTACTTTGTGCCTTTGGGACCCTTCCCTTTAATTGGAGAGTGAGGGGATCCTCTCAGAACTTCCATTTAAGAAGACTACCCTTCTCTTTATTTTCTAACCCACTGCCTATTTTTGCACTTCTCCATTATGCCTCCCCACCATCTATTTTCTCTTCCTGCTTCTCTCCTTTCCCAGAACTCCCCGCTTTTCAGCTCCCTTTTTTGTGTTATCTTTCTGCATTAGATTGTAAGCTCTTCGAGAGGAAAGGAAGGACTGTCTTTTTCCTATTTGTATTCCTAGTGCTTGGCACATAGTAGATGCTTATGTTTATTGACTAATGAATGTGTACCGAACCACTTTGTCAGAAAACATATACAATAACCCAAATTCATAGTTCCCCATCTCTTTACTGAGAGAACCAGACACCATTTTCTTAAACAACTGTTTATTTCCCAAATCTGCCTCATTCTTTTGAAGGCTTTGCCTTTAGAAGGAAACTACAAAAAATACTACGTGGACTCCCAAGGTCTAAAGGGTTTTGCCCAAGTCTCCAACATCTTTAGAAATGTTTTCTAGACCCTTTAAGAAATATCATTCATAATCCCATAAAACATCAGAAATAGATAATAGTATTTGCAAGTCTTGTGACTTTCTCTGTCACATCCTGTACTTCCCCAAAGGAAGCAAGCTCCTAAGTGATTAGGCTAAGAAGGCCACAGACCAGAGCTTCCTCTACTATCTCTGACTGCCTGGATTGCCCAAAATACCCTTTTGAAAAGACTATCTTGCTACTGTCAGTGTTCTTTCAGTTTTCCTTCCTCAGAAACTCACTAATACCCATGCAGCTCATCTGAGGGCTATGAGGAGGTACAAATCTCTGAGGAGGTTTTGGAGTCTCTGAAATGAGCTTTCATACTGGATTTTCCCCTGGATTGAATTTTTTTTATGATTTCAGAGAGGAAAGGGGAACCTGAGAGATAATATAGACTCAAATTAGAGCTTAATAGGAAAAAAAAAGGCAAACAGGGGAGAAAACAGATAGAATAGAGAGATGGAAAGATAAAGAAATGGGAAGAAAGAGTAGTACAGAGAGAGAAAAAAATCATGCCATCATAGAATTCAGAGCTGAAATGCAATCTTGGAGATCATCTAGTCCAAGATGCTGGTTTTATAGATGAGAAAACATTCAGGTCTATCAAGAGGCAATCACTTCCCTAGGGCAATAAAAGAGAGAGTCCTATGAAAAACAGAAGGATAAGATAAGTAATGCAGAAATCAGGAACAACAAAAACAAAAGAAGGAAGACAAAGACAGGGAAACAAGCGAGGCAAGAAGAGAGAATATGAAAGGAAAAATTGAAAGAGGAATTTAAGAAATGTAACAAGAGAAAGTAAAGGAGAGAGACAGGAACTGAGAAAGAAAAGAGAAAATAAGAGTTTATCTGACATGAAAGACAGAAAAACCTGTTCAATAAAAGTCACTTTGGTGGCGTCCAGGAAATTATTATTATTTCCCTCCATTCTTTTCCCTGTCATCCAAGGAGGTCTGGCATCCATAGCCTGAGGGTGAAAGGATAAAGAGGAGAGACTGGGTGGAAGGAAAGAGTACATGGAACCCAATGAGAGGATAGTGGGAAGAGTCCTCAACGAGAAGGATTAAGATTTAGGCTCTGTTATTTATGAACCCTAGGATATTGGCAAAGTCTCTTCCCTCCTCTAGTTCTCAGTATTCTGTAAAATAAAGGATCTGAGGATTAGATAGGACCTCTTGAAGCCTCCTAGTCCAACTTGCACCTGACTAAAAATCCCTTTGATAGCTTCTCCAACATATGCCTTTATCCTCTACTTGGAAGCTCCAGTGAAGAAGCCCAGCAAGGAACTAGAAACTGAGTGGATGCTCATCAGTTGAAGAATGGCTGATAAGTAGTAGAATATTATTGTTCAATAAGAAATGATCAGCAGGCTGATTTCAGAAAGGCCTTGAGAGACTTACATGAACTGATATTAAGTACAATGTGTAGAACCAAAAGAACATTGTATACGGCAACAAGAAGATTATATGATGATCAATTCTGATGGACGTGACTCTTTTCAACAACGAGATGATTCAGGGAAATTTCAATAATTTTGCAATGGAGAGAACCATCTGTATCCAGAGAGAGTACTGTGGGGAATGAATGTGGATCACAACCTAGGTATTTTCACTTTTTTTGTTATTGTTTGCTTACTTGGGTTTTTTTTTTTTTTTGTGGGTTTTTTTTTGCATTTTTTCTCCTTTTGGTCTGATTTTTCTTGTGCAGCATGATAAATGTGGAAATGTTTAGAAGAATTGCACATGTTTAACCTATATTGGATTACTTGCTGTTTTTTGGGGGGGGGATGTGGGGAAGGAGGGACAAAAATTTGGCACATAAGGTTTTGCAAAGGTGAATGTTGAAAACTCTCTTTGCATATATTTTGAAAAATAAAAAGTTATTGTTATTTTAAAAAGGAGAAGGATAAGGAGGAAGAGGAAGAAGAGGAGGAGGAAGAGATGAAGTAGAAGCAGAAGAAGCCACCACTAGGACTTCCACTCCTATACAACATTAAATTGGTATTTTCCTATTCTAAATTGCTGTTGTTGTCAGGGAAATAATGCCATCCCTGCAAATGAATTGCATTGAAGTGAAAGAGGGCTGTACAAGGTCACCTGCCTCACTTTTCCCTTCAGAGCTATCAGGGTCCAGTGGCCAGATATAGATCAGGATGACTGGAGAAGACTCTGGATGCTAAGATTTTTAACAGATCTCAGTTTGACTGAGACCAGTAGTGCTTTACCCATATATTCTTCAGCCCAGTGACAACAGTCCCTTGCTGTTCTTCACATGAAACTCTTCATCTTTTCAGTGTTTTCATTGGCTGATCCCACCAAGGCTGGATGCTCTTCCTCTCCATCTCCACTTCCTGGCTTTATTGAAGTTCTAGCTAAAATCCCACCTTCTGCAGGAATTCCTTCTTGCTCTCCCTTAGTGTTCATACCTTTTCTCTTTTGATTATCTTCATTTTATTCTATCTATAGCTAATTAGAATGCACTTGTTTTCATATTGAGTTCTTCATTAGACTGAGTTCCATGAGATCATGAGCTATTCCCCCCCTTTCTTTGTATTTTCAGTATTCTCAGCTGGCACACAGTAGATGCTTAATAAATATTTGTTGACTAATATAATAGCCACTGAAAAGTATCTATCTTTGCTTTATCTGGAACCCCTGCCTTCCTCCCCCCCCCCCAACTCTTAGAATTTCTAGCTTCTTTCAAAGCTCAGATCAAGGGCCACCTTTTCTACAGAGGCTCTCCCCATTGCCATTGTTGTTGTTGAGTTATTTTAATCATGATCAACTCTTCCTGCCCCCATTTGGGGTTTTCTTGGCAAAGATACTGGAGCGGTTTCCCATTTCCTTCATTTTACAGATGAGGAAACTGAGGCAAACAGGGTTAAGGACTTGCCCCAGGTCATACAACTAGTAAGTGTCTGTGGTCAGATTTCAACTCCAGGCTCAGTGCTCTGTATACTATGGTGCTATTTAGCTGCCCTACTTCATCTTAATAATGCCCTAATCCCAAATTATTTTCTATCTACTTTGCATATATTTTGTGTGTGTGTGTGTGTATATATATATATGGTGATACATGTGAATATGTATGTATATGTAACTACACATACACATATTCATACTTTGTGTGTATCTGTACATATATTTTGTGTGCACATGTAAATATGTGTGTGTAAATATACATATACATACACACACATAGATAGTTTCCTCTCAATGGAATGTAAACTTCTTGAAGTTGGAGACAATTTTATCATTTATTTATTTTATTTTTCTTTCTATTTGTAGACCCAAGGTCTGACACATAGAAGCTGCTTTATATATGCTTGTTGAACAATATGCCCCCTTCCTCTCTGACATTCTGTGATTCTGTGATCCTTCTCAATTTAGAATAGAACCCACTGCACTGCACCCTCTGGTGGCCAAAATGGACTTCATCATCTTCTGCAGGCAGGTCAGCCTCCATCCTGAGCAACAATTCTTTCTGGAACTAGGAGCTAAGTTTGAATAACTAGTGTTCTCCTGGAGTCAGATTGGGACCCCAGAGGGGGAGGAATGATTCTTTCCCTCTAGAGGGTTGAGTCAGGTTTTACCCCCAGGGAAGTAATTTTTTATCTTACAACTCTGATCACACACTGCTTTGCATGATCTATTTTTGCTGCCAGACTATGTGACGTTAGTCATCTATCAACCCTCAAATTTCAAGATATGGCTCTGTTTATAGGCACTTGATGAATCCTGGATGGATAGATCCAGGATGGATGAATGAATGAATATGTAGATGGCTAGATGGACCTATGGATGGATTGAGGCAACGAGAGGGTATAGTGGATCGAGCATGGGATGTAGAGTCAGGAAGATTGAGTTCCAATATTTTCCCAGACTCCAGCTATGCAACTCTGGACAAGTCACTTAATGTCTCAGTTTTCTCAGCTGCAAAATGGGAATAATAATAGTTCTTACTTTACAGGGTTGTGAGGATCAAATGAGCTGATTCATGTAAGGCACTTTGCAAATGTTAAATGCTATATAAACGTGAACTGTTATTGTAATTATAGGTAGATTAGTGAAGGGTTAGTGAAGGGTGAATATGCCCCTCCTAATTTGGGGCTGAGGTTGGGAAAGGTACACAAGTGCTTTTACTTAGATAAAGAGAGAATGCAATGGTATGAAATGCTTTTTACATCCAAAAGAATCCAGCTCATGTCTCCATACAATGGCTTTCTCCTGTACCTGAAATGTTCCTCCTCCTTTTCATTTCTGCTTCTAAGAATCCTTGATTCTCTTTGAGATTAATTGAGGTGTTGGTCAAAGGATATGAAAGGCAAATTTCAAAGGAAGAAATCCAAATCACTAATAATTAGAGAAATGTAAATTAAAGCAATTTAGTTCTACTGTATACCCATCAGATTGACAAAGATGATCATAAAGAAAATCACAATTGATGGCCAGGAACTGGAAACTGAGTGGATGCCTATCAGTTGGGGAATAACTGAATAAATTATGGCAAATAAATGTAATGGAATATTATTTTTCTATAATAAACCATCCGCAGGATGGTTTCAGAGAGACTTATATGAACTGATGCTAGTGAAGTGAGTAGAACCAAGAGAATATTGTACACAGCAACAAGATTAAGTGATGATCAATTGTGAAGGATTTGGCTCTTTTCAACAATGAGATGATCGGGCCAATTCCCTATAGATTTGTGAGGAGAGAACCATCTGCATCCAGAGAGAGGACTATGGAGAATGAATGTAGATCACAACATAGTATTTTAAGCTTTTGTTTACTTGCTTTTTTCTTTTTTTTCCTTTTTGATCTGATTTTTCTTCTGCACCATGGTAAATGTGGAAATATGTTTAGAAGAATTGTTCATGCTTAATCTATATTGGATTATTTGTTGTCCAAGGGAAGGGAGAGGTGAGGAGGAAAGAAGAAAAATTTGGAACACCCTTTGCAAGGGTGAATGTTGAAAACTATCTTTGCATGTATTTTGAAAATAAAAAGCTATTATTAAAAACTTTTAAAAGAAAATCACAATTATTGGAATCTGAAGTCTGGCTTCTAACCTCATCATTCAATTGAAGTTACTCTTTCCAAAGTGGCCTTTTCCTCACCCTTGACTTTTCTACATCCTTTGACACTATCAAACATCCTCTTCTTAATTCCCTTCTCTCTTCCATTGCATTGGGGCCATCTCCAGTCATCCTAATCTGTAATCTGGCCACTGGACCCATATGACTCTGGAGGAGAGAGTGAGGCAGGTTACCTTGCACAGCCCTCCCTCACTTAAATCCAATTTATTTACATGTCATGGCACCATGTACCTGATGTCATGGTGTTCTTCAAGAACAAAGAACAAACAACAACAAGTTTTCATGACACTGCTCTCCCCTGCCTCTCTTCTCACCTGTCTAATAACTTCTCTTCAGTCTCTTTTACTGGATTTTCATGCAGGTCATTCCCACTAACCATATATGTCCCCCCAAAGTTCAATCCTGGGTCCCCTCCCATTGATTCAATCATATTCTCTATAGGGATGATTCTCAGATCTATTTATCAAGCCCTAACCTCTCAGATGACCTCCAGTCTTGCATTGACTATTGGAATTTTGAGTACGACAAACATCTTTAAACTCAACAACTCCATAACTAAGCTCATTATCTTTACCCTAAACCCTCACTTCCCCCAACTTCCTTATTATTATCAAGAATACCAGCATCTTGCCAATCACCCCATCTCACAATCTAAGTCTGATTTTCAACTGCCTTTTTTTTCAGCCTGCCCCCATCCTATCTGTAACCAACTCTTACTTAGATTATATTTCCACAGGTAAACACCTCCTTCTCTCCTCTAATACTAGTGGGTCTGCCTTTTCAAGCCTCTCACTCCAGTCCATCCTACTCTTAGCTACTAATGTGATATTTCTAAAGTGCAGATCTGACTATTTACCTTCTCCCCAGTCCCACTTCCCTCCTCACAGAGCCACTTCAGTAGCTACCTATCACCTCCATTTCCCTGTTTGGCTTTTAAGCCTTTCATAACTTGGTCCCTTTTCAATTTTTTAAATATTTTATTCCATTCCTGGATGTCCACCAAATGGAGAATGGTTGGGTAAATTGTGGTATATGAAGGTTATGGAATATTATTGCTCTGTAAGAAATGACCAGCAGGAGGAATACAGAGAGGCTTGGAGAGACTTACATGAACTGATGCTGAGTGAAATGAGCAGAACCAGAAGATCGCTATACACTTCAACAACAATACTATATGAAGAGGTATTCTGGTGGAAGTGGAAATCTTCAACATAGAGAAGATCCAACTCACTTCCAGTTGATCAATGATGGACAGAAATAACTGCACCCAGAGAAGGAACACTGGGAAGTGAATGTAAATTGTTAGCACTACTGTCTATCTACCCAGGTTACTTATACCTTCGGAAGCTAATAATTAATGTGCAACAAGAAAATGGTATTTACACACATATATTGTATCTAGGTTATATTGTAACACATGTAAAATGTATGGGATTACCTGTCATCGGGGGGTAGGAGTGGAGGGAGGGAGGGGATAATTTGGAAAAATGAATAAAAAAAATATTTTATTCCATTCCTTATACATTGTCATCCAGTAATACTGACGTCGTGCTATTCCTCACTCAAGACACTATCTTCTAACTTTGAGCTTTCATTCGCTATCACCCATGTATGATATGCTCTCCAATCTTATTCCTGTAATCTTGCTTCTCTGTCTTTCTTTATTTCGCAACTAAAATCCCACCATCCATAAGTTTTTTCCCATACCTTTTACTGCTAATAACTTCCTTCTAAGATTACCTCTAATTTTTCCTGTATATATCTTTCTTGCACAAAGTCCTTTGCATGTTGTCTTCCTATCCAATTTTGAATTCCTTCAAGATCAGGAGAGTTTTTGCTTTTCATTGTAGTTCTAGGGCTTAGCACTGTGCCTGGCACATACTACAATCCTAATAATTGTTTGATGATTTCAATTTTCTGGAGGGGCCATGGAAAATAGGAAATGAATTGTTGGACCAGCCATTCTGGAAAGTGATTTGGAACAATTTACTGTTGGTAAAGTATGCATGATCCACCAATACCACTATCACACATATGCCCCCAAAGAGATCAAAAAGGAAAAAAAAAACATTCTCCAATTGATGATACATGCATTTTCCAGTTCTTTGCCCCCAGAAAGAGAGCTAAAATGGTTTTCAACATTTTGGAACACTTATAGAGCAGTGTTTGTTTTTTTTTCTTTTTTCCCTAATCATCTTTGGAAATAAATTAGTAGTGGTATCACTGAGTTAAAGTATAAAAATATTTCTAGTATCTCTTTTAGTAGTAACAAAAAAACAGAAACTAAAAGGGTATCCACCTAATATGAAGCTAAACAAATTATGGTATATTAATGTAATAGCCTATTATTATGTCAAAAGAAATTATGAAAAAATTTCAGAGGCAACTGTGAACATCTGTATGAAGTGATACAGATTGAAGTGAATACAAATAAGAGAATTAATATAATGACAACATGATAAAGAATAACAATTTTCAAAAACTTTGGAATTTAATTGATGTGATGATAAGCTACAAGTCCAGAGGCATGAAAGTGAAGCAAGTTATTTATTTCCTGCCAGAAAGGTACTGGATTCAACATTTAATATGAGACATTTTTGGACCTAGCCATTAAAGGAGCTCACTTTGCTTAACCATGCATATTGTTTCAAGGATTTTGTTTATCCTTTATTGTTGTGATTCAATTAAGAAAGGGATGATGAGAAAAAAAATAAATATTGTTAATTTAAAAAATATTTCAGAGAAGGAAATAAGACATTCAAGTATCATCTGGTGCCTGAAGCCATCCCCAGTTTTTCCTTGTTATGAGAATTTTTTATTTTTTTATTTCTTTTTATGTCTGTATTACTTAGATTAGGGTCATTTTTCCTAGTTAAGAGGTTATTGAACTGGCTAAAACCTATCCTATGGGACCTTAAGGCCTCAAATTTTCCTCAGATAAAGAAAAAAGGAAGCCAAGATTTCACAAAGTAATTTGACTTGCTTTATCCCAATGAGCATCAACTCTGTAGTTATCTTTGAATGTTGTAAATCTTCCTTCTCAATTATCCCATTGTGAATCCTCTAAATATAGTTTAATCTGGAGCTTGACTTAGTTTACCTATACAGTCTATTTAAGTAGGTTTTTTTTTTTCCTTAAGACACATATGATGTTTTGGTTCTATTTAATTAAATTTGTTCAACTTTTATGGCCTAAAAGGACATAAAAGATTGCTGGATATCAAAAACTATTTCTCTGTTTCTCTGCCATAATTTTGTCTATTAAAAAATCTTGTTAGGATCTTAATCTTTATTCAGGGTTACCTCTTGGTTTATGTAGAAGTATGATAAAACTAGTTTTTTTCTTTACTTCTATGATTTTTGCTTTGTGGTAGATTAATTTAGCAACAGAAACCTACCACATGAATTTGGTAGGAGATATTTCTCACATAAAAATACCACCAGGGCAGCTAGTTGGGTCAGTGGAGAAAGCACTAGCCCTGGTCGGGAAAAGCTGAGTTCAAATCTCAAAAATCTGGTCTCAGAAACTTAACACTTCCCAGCTGTATGACCCTGGATAAGTCACTTAACCCCAATTGCCTCAGCAAAAAATAAAAAATACAAAAATTTTCACCACCCTCAAGCTACCATCACCTCTAAAGTTACTTTGTATCTACTCTATATCAGGTTTCTATCAGTTTTATATAGCTATATAGATTGTTACTTTTATAGAGGGCAGGGACTGTTTTCAGAGTTTCTTTGTATCCAAAATATCTAGCACAAACAGTCCCTGACCTCAAGGAGCTTATACTCTAGTGAGGGAGAAAACACACAAAAGGGAGCTGAAAAAGTAGAGGAAGAAGGGAGAGATAAGGAAAGATAGTGTTGAAGTCTAGCAAATAAAGGATGGCTGGCTTGAATTATGCCTCCCAAAGGGAGGCTCCTCTAAAAACTCACAAGAGGGAAAAGTGTCCACAAAAGAAGTTGATAGTTTTATTATTAAATGGGTGAAAGGTTAACAGCTTTTGTCAACATATTCATTACTTTTGTAAATATGTTCTGAATATGCTATTATTATTAATAGAGGAGAGTGGAGAAGACCTATCTGTAGATAATGTGCATGATTACAATGTAAACTCTCTGAGAGTAGAAATTGTTTCACTTTCATTCTTGTCTTCTAAACCCAAATTTGGTTTAGTCCAGCAGGTTCAAGGGTTTTGTTTTTGTTTTCTTTTGGTAGTTTCAACATGCACTGGTGAACCATAAAATCTAATTTAAAACTGCTTTAATAAACAGTAAAAGCACATAATCAAAATATATTAAATCCAATTTTCCTTGTTCATTCATTCAAGAAAGCAACCATTTTTCGGTCAAAAATTTTTTTTTTTTTTACTTCCTCATGTCAAAGTGAATTCTTCAAGTTCTCAGGTATTTAAAGCAGTAGGCAAGTATGAGATTGGGCAGGGGGCACAATTCATAACCCACAACTAACCCCAGGGCCCAGTCTTCCCCGCCCAATTCAACTCAAACACAGTTAGACATAGCCTTTAGCAGTAAATAACACAGTATGCACTTAATAAATGCATAAGGGCAGCTAGGTAGTGCAGTGGAATAAAGTATAGAATCTAGAATTGGGAAGATTTATCTTCCTAAATTCAAATCTGGCTTTAGACATGTATTAGCTTTGTGACCCTGGACAAGCACTTAACCTTATTTGCCTCAGTTTCCTCATGTCTAAAATGAGCTGGAGAAGGAAATGGCAAACCACTTCAGTATCTCTGCCCAAAAAAAAACCCAAATAGCAACACAAAGATTTGGATTCAAGACTGAAATGACTGAACAATAGCCAACAATAAATTCATATTGGTTCATTGCTATAGTTGGTAGTCTATTTATTTTTAAAGCACTATGTTCTGAAAGAACTTTTAGTGTGGATCTGGAAAAACTCAATAGGGAACAGATAGATAACTTGTCTTCAAATAATTCCTCTTTACCCCAGAGGAAACTAGTAGAACACAGGTGTTCACGCCTTCCTTGACTTCTTAGGAAAAGGTGTGAATACCAAGGGAAATGGGGAGCCAAACCAGATATTGTCATCAGATTTCCTCTGGGCTAAAGGATCTTATACCTTACCCAGAGTTCCCCCACGATCTGCAGCCCTTTAGAGAATATCCTATGGAAAGAGATTAGACTTGTTCCATTTGGTCCCAGAAGCAAAACCAGGACGTATAGGTGGAAATGACAAAGGAAAACTTCTTAACAATATGAACTGTCTAAACATGTAATGGGCTTCCTGGAGAAGTGTATAATAATAATAATAACTAGGATTAGTATACTTAAAGGTTTAGTAATCAGTATTTATAGAGTACACTTCGAAATTTGCAAAGTGCAGTATCTCTTTTGACACTCACAACTCTGTCAGATAGGTGCTATTATTATCCCCATTTTACAGATGGGGAAGCTGAGGCTGAGAGAGGGTAAGTGACTTACTCAGGGTCACAAGTCTGAAAAAGGCTTTTTTTTTTTAACAATTTCTTTTTAAATTTTGAGTCCCAGATTTTCCTTTTCCTTTCCATCCCTCCCCCATCTACTAAGAAGGCAAGCAAGATGATATCAATTATACATGTGAAATCTGGAAAAACATATGTCCAGATTAGTCATATGGGGGGAGCAAGAAAATTTAAATGAGAAAATTATACTTCAATTTGCATTTCTTTCTCGAGGTGGATAGCATTTTTTTTTCATCATGAGTCCTTTGGAATTGTAATGCATCATTTTATTGATCAGAATAGCCAAGTCTTTAAGAGTTGATTATCTTTATAACTTTGCTGTTACTGTATACAATGATTTTTCTCACTTCACTTTGTATCTTGTATCAGTTCATGTAGGTCTTGTCATGTTTTCCTAAAACTACCTCCTTCATCATTTCCTATAATACAAAAGTACATCACAATCATATGCCACAACTTGTTCATTTCCCCATTGATGGGCATCCCCTCAATTTCTAATTCTTTGCTACTTTTTGCTATAAATATATTTTTTTTTTCTTTCTGAGGCTGGGGTCAAGTGACTTGCCCAGGGTCACACAGCTAGGAAGTGTTAAGTGTCTGAGATCACATTTGAACTCGGGTCCTCCTGAATTCAAGGCTGGTGCTCTATCCACTGCGCCACCTAGCTGCCCCCTAAATATTTTTATACAATTGAGTCCTTTTCCCTTTTTTTAACCACTTTGATATATAGACCTAGTAGTGGTATAGCTGAGTCAAAAAGCATGGATGGTTTTATAGCTCTTTTTGACATAGTTCCAAATTGCTCTACAAAATACACAATTCATTAGCCTCAGTGTTTTTCCTTCAAGCCTCTCCAACATTTACCATTTCTATAGGTGTGAAGTGGTTCTCCAGAGTGATTTTAATTTGCATTTCTCTAATCAATAGTGATTTAGAGTATTTTATAAAACTATAATAGCTTTGTTTTCTTCTTCTAAAAACTGTTTGTTTATATCCTTTACCATTTCTCAATTGGAAAATTTTTGTAAATTTAACTCAGTTCTATATTCAATATATATTTGAGATGAAACTTTTATCAGAAAAACTTGCTGTAAAATTTCTTGATATTACTTTATTGTCTATGATACTTTTCAGCAAAAGTTTTCCTGATTGTCTCTTTTAATTAGGTCTATTTTTGTTTTTGCTTTGTTTGAGATCATGATTGCTACTCTTCCCCTTTTTACTTCAAATGAAGCATTTTAGATTCTATTCCATTCCTTTATTTTTTAATATTTTATTTTTCCTCACTTGTATGACATTCAGTTTTTTAAAGTTTTGAGTTCCAAATTCCAAATTCCAAAGCAAAAAAATAAAGTAAAAATAGTATGCTAGGTCTGTATTCATATGACATCAATTCTTTAGAGGAGGATAGCATTTTTCATCATGAGTCGTTTGGGATTGTCTTGGAACAGCTGAGAATTGCAGTCATTCACAGTTGTTCATTATATAATATTATTTTTACTGTGTATAATGTCTTCCTGGTTCTGCTCACTCCACTTTCATGTAGGTCTTTCTGTGTTTTTTCTGAAATCATCCTACTTTTCATTTCTTATAGTACAATAATATTCCATTGTAATCATATATCACAATTTGTTCAGCCATTTCTCAATTGGTGTTTTCCTAGTTCTACATGCTTCACTCAGCATCAGTTCACGTAAGTCTTTTCAGTTTTTCTGAAATTTGCCTGCTCATCATTTCTTATATAACAATATTCCATTACAATCGTACACTACAACTTATTCAACCATTCCCAAACTGATGAGCATCCCCTTGATTTGCAATTCTTTGTCACCACAAAGAGAGTTGTAATAAACATTTTTGTACATGTGGGCCCTTTTTCCTTTTTTATGATCTCTTTGGGATATAGACTCAGTAGTGACACTTCTGGATCAAAGAGTATACACTATTTTATAGTCCTCTGGCATAGTTCGAAATCTATTTTCCCATTGGTTGGGGAGTGACTAAGTAGTTGCAAATTGACATAACAGAACATTGACTACATAGTCAGGAGAAATGAAAATATAATTACAAAGAAATGTGGCAAGTATGATGAGAAATGACCCAGAGGAAAGAAGACAGAACTATGGCTTTGC
This sequence comes from Sminthopsis crassicaudata, assembly GCF_048593235.1. Lineage (NCBI taxonomy): Eukaryota > Metazoa > Chordata > Mammalia > Dasyuromorphia > Dasyuridae > Sminthopsis > Sminthopsis crassicaudata. Next base: position 513,156,884 of record NC_133619.1, read on the forward strand.
CTACTTAGTCTCCCATACCTGAAATGCATTCCATTTTTGCCTCAGACTTGGTACCCAACTTAGAGATTACCTTCTACATAAAGTCTTTCCTGACCCCTCAGATGTTAGTGCCCTTCCTAACAAGCTACTTTGTATTGAAATATTTTGTATGCATCTGAATTTGTTCTAAGACATACATACATATATGTGTCCACTCATATACATACATATAAATAATAGAGATTAACCTACACATAGATATAGAAAGGCATATGGATATAAACATAGAAATGGATATAGATACAGACATTGACATAGTATATATACTTGCTTTCTCCTTGACAGTACTATGGCATTTGAATCCCCAACTCCTAGCATAGTGCCTGGTAAGCCCTTAGAAATATTTACTGATTGTTTCACTAAAAAGAACACTCACTGCAAGGGAAATAATAGTAGCAGCAGCAAAAGCAACAAAACAAAAACAAAAACAGATAAATACATGGGGAAAAGGGAGGAGTTCAGAAATGGACATGTGAACATGACAATTTTATTACTTGCTTATTAAAATTAAAGCATGCATACACAAATCAAAGTTTGCTCTTTTTTTTACAAATATATTATAAATAAAAAACTTTTATGGTTTCACTTACAAGTGTTTATGGCCTTTTAAAAAATTATATTTTTAGTTTTATTGTGAAGTTACAAGGAAAAGAATGAGCATTTCCATAAACACTGTGGAACATAAAAAGAGGATTTCACATGAAACAGTGAATCTACATTTCATAGCTTTAAATAGTATGTAGTTTATTTCAAAAGTCTTAGTACAACTGTAACCTTTAATATCTTAAAAACTAAAACTTTTAGGACACCTTTTATAACAAGTCAACATGTTAATTTCAAATTTGTTTCTCCATGATTATCTTTTTTTAGAAATTCCATTCTCTTTTATGCATATAAAAATTTCCAATAGATCTCTTTTTTGCCATCACATTTGCTGCATTCCTCCAACCTGGCACAAAGCAAGCACTTGATTAATGATTATTATTTAAGGTGTGGGTAAGAGGGAGCTTAATGGTATTAAAGAGAACTCAAGCTGGGAGGATGGAAGAGAAGGACATTGAAGAGGGAAACTTAGCTCTAACAGCATTTGAGTCACTGACCCCCCCCCAATTTTGTCCCACTATGTGCCTAGGAATGGCATCAGTGGGCCAGGACCATTTTCCTAACACTGTTTTCTTCCACTTCTCCCCATCCCTATCTGACCCTTCCTATGATCCTGGGGGTCATTATCATCCATGTTCAGCCACCTCTCCAGAAGTATAAACCAGTCTTAGTCCTTGACTCCCTTCTCTTCTTACTCTCTCTCCAAAATTTCATCAGTTCTCATAGGTCTAATTACCATCTCTGTACAGATGATTCTCATATCTAGCCCTTATATTTCTCTAGAAATCCTGTCCATGAATCAGCAATTGCCTATTTTTACCCTACCTGTTCTTCTTTAGACATCCCACAAAAATCTCAAACTCAATACATACCAATTATTAGCTCTTTTTTTTAATTTTATTTTTTTATTAATTTTTATAATTATAAAATTTTCTTTGACAGTACATATGCATAGGTAATTTTTTTTAACAACATTATCCCTTGTACTCCCTTCTGTTCCGAGTTTTTCCCCTCCTTCCCTCTACCCCCTCCCCTAGATGGCAGGCATTCCCATACATATGAAATATCTTATAATATATCCTAGATTAGCTCTTATTAAGTGTTTACTATAGGCCTGGCATTGTGCCAAGTAAGTTCTGAGAATATAAAGAAAGGCAAAATTAATCCCTGCCCTCAAGAAGCTCACATTATAATAGGAAAGAAAGCTTGCAAATATCTAGGAAAATACAAGCTATATATTGGGTAATAGGAGGTAATCTTAGATGAAAGATACTAGTAAGTGTCCCCTTCTGAAAGAGGGAGGAGTAAGACAGGAAGGAAAGGGCCAGGAAAGGCCTAAATGTCTAAAACTGAATTAATTAGGTCTCTGACCCCAAAGCCTAACTTCCATATTTCCAGTAAAGGACACTAACCATCATTCTGGTCAGCTAGAATTTCAGCCTCACAGTAATACACAGTTCTTCATCCTCACTTACCCATATTCCATCTCATCAGGCACAGTCTTGCCTAATTCCATGACATCTCTTGCATCGGTTCCCTGCTGTTCACTCTGATGACCACTGTACTATTTTTGTTTCTTGACATCACTCAGTCCCTTACAAATTGGACTTCATCCTTTCTCTTAACCAAATCTTTGCTCATAAAGATGCCAAATTGATATTCCAAAAGCACCACATCATCCTCCCCACTTGAAAGTTTTCATGGATTGCTACAGCTACCAGTATACATCAAAAAGTATTTATTAAACGCCTTCTATATGCTAGATACTAAGTGTCAAAGAAACGCAGAAAGGCAAAAGATAGTCCCTGCTCTCAAGAAGCTCAAGTCTAATGGGGAAATGATATGTAAACAACTAGATGCAAACAAGCTACCTATAGGAAAAATGGAAGATAATTAACAGAGGGAAGGTGCTAGCATTAAGGGAAGTTAGTAATGGTTTCTCAAAAAAGAAAGGATTTTGTCTTAAAAGAAGCTATGAAAGCCACGAGGTAGAAATGAGGAAGGAGAACCTTCTAGGCCAGGGCCATAGCCAAGTGAGGAATAACAAAGTAGGACATGGAGGAGGTATAAAGTACAAGAAGAAAGGAAGGAAAGGTAGGAGGGTACCAGGAATAAAATGCAAAGTCCTCCCTCTCTTGGGCTCTTTAACCTCGTCACAAGCATTGACCTTACAGGTTCCAATTTATCTCTCCAGACTGATTTCATATTCCTTCTTTGCATTTCAGTCAAATTGGCCTATTTGCTGTTTCCTGTAGTCAGCATTCCTTACTCCATGTCTTTGCATGAGCTTTTTCTCATACCTGAAATGCTTTCCTTCCTCTACTGCCTCTTCGAATCATTCTCAAGCTCCCTTCAAAATCAATCCCGGAGTTATCAAGTTCTTTTTGTACTTCCCTTGTCATCCCTATTATATAAGATTACATTATATTTATTTCTCTATTTACATATTTATACCCCCAGTAGGATGGAAATAGATACAATTTCCATTTTTCCTTTGTATTCCCAACCCTCAGCAGTGTCTGGCAATAGTAATATCAACCCCTTAACACCCCTTAACAATAGGCATTCAATAAATGTTAGTTGAATTGAATTATTAACTAGAAAGTTCAAGGAATTGAAATGGGGTGAGATGGGCAGGTAGGTGCCACTGTGGATAGAGTACAAGATCTAAACTCAGGAAGACCCATCTTTCTTTTTTTTTATTTTATAATTATAAAATTTTTTTCACAGTATATATGCATGAGTAATTTTTTTTATAACATTATCCCTTGTATCCATTTTTCCAAATTATCCCTTCCCTCCCTCCCTCTACTCCCTCCCCCCGATGACAGGCAATCCCATACATTTTACATGTGTTACAGTATAACCTAGATACAATATATGTGTGTAAATCCCATTTTCTTGTTGCACGTTAAGTATTAGATTCCGAAGGTGTAAGTAACCTGGGTAGATAGACAGTAGTGCTAACAATTTACATTCACTTCCCAGTGTTCCTTCTCTGGGTGTAGTTGTTTCTGTCCATCATTGATCAACTGGAAGTGAGTTGGATCTTCTTTATGTTGAAGATTTCCACTTCCATAAGAATACATCCTCATACAACATTGAAGTGTACAGCGATCTTCTGGTTCTGCTCATTTCACTCAGCATCAGTTGATGTAAGTCTCTCCAAACCTCTCTGTATTCCTCCTGCTGGTCATTTCTTACAGAGCAATAATATTCTATAACCTTCATATACCATAATTTACCCAACCATTCTCCAGTTGATGGACATCCATTCATCTTCCAGTTTCTAGCCACTGCGAAAAGAGCTACCACAAACATTTTAAGACCCATCTTTTTTTTATATATATATATATATATATATATTTTATAATATTATCCCTTGTATTCATTTTTCCAAATTACCCCCCTCCCTCTATTCCCTCCCCCCGACGACAGGCAATACCATACATTTTACATGTGTTACAATATAATCTAGGTACAATACATGTGTGCGAATATCATTTTCTTGTTGCACAATAAACATTAGAATCCGAAGGTACATGCAACCTGGGCAGACAGATATTAGTGCTAACAATTTTCATTCCCCTCCCAGTGTTTCTTCTCTGGGTGTAGCTACCTCTGTCCATCATTGATCAACTGGAAGTGAGTTGGATCTTCTTTATGTTGAAGATTTCCACTTCCATCAGAATACATCCTCATACAGTATTGTTGTTGAAGTGTACAGTGATCTTCTGGTTCTGCTCATTTCACTCAGCATCAGTTGATTTAAGTCTCTCCAGGCCTCTCTATATTCCTCCTGCTGGTCATTTCTTACCAAGCAATAATATTCCATAACATTCATATGCCATAATTTACCCAACCATTCTCCAACTGATGGACATCCATTCATCTTCCAGTTTCTAGCCACTACAAAAAGAGCTGCCACAAACATTTTGGCACATATATGTCTCTTTCCGCTCTTTAGTATTTCTTTGGGATATAATCCCAGTAGTAGCGCTGCTGGGTCAAAGGGTATGCACAGTTTGATAACTTTTTGGGCATAATTCCAGATTGCTCTCCAGAATGGCTGGATTCTTTCACAACTCCACCAGCAATGTATTAGTGTCCCAATTTCCCCACATCCCCTCCAACATTTGTCATTATTTGTTCCTGTCATCTTAGCCAATCTGACAGGTGTGTAGTGGTATCTCAGAGTGGTCTTAATTTGCATTTCTCTGATCAGTAGTGATTTGGAACACTCTTTCATGTGAGTGGATATAGTTTCAATTTCTTCCTCTGAGAATTGTCTGTTCATATCCTTTGACCATTTATCAATTGGAGAATGGTTCGGTTTCTTATAAATTATGGTCAGTTCTCTATATATTTTGGAAATGAGACCTTTGTCAGAACCTTTGTTTTTAAAAATATTTTCCCAATTTGTTACTTCCCTTCTAATCTTGTTTGCATTAGTATTATTTGTACAGAAACTTTTTAGTTTGATGTAATCAAAATCTTCTATTTTGTGATCAATAATGATCTCTAGTTCTCCTCTGGTCATAAATTCCTTCCTCCTCCACAAGTCTGAGAGGTAGATTATCCTCTGTTCCTCTAATCTATTTATTATCTCCCTCTTTATGCCTAAATCATGGACCCATTTTGATCTTATCTTGGTATATGGTGTTAAGTGTGGATCCATATCTAATTTCTGCCATACTAATTTCCAGTTTTCCCAACAGTTTTTTCCGAATAATGAATTTTTATCCCTAAAGTTGGAATCTTTGGGTTTGTCAAAGATTAGATTGCTATAGATGTACCCTTTTTTAAGACCCATCTTTCTTGAACTGAAATCTGAATTCAGACATTTACTAGATTGTGATCCTGGGCAAACTACTTAACCTTGTTTGCCTCATTTTCATTATCTGTAAAATAAGCTGGAGAAGGAGAAAACCATTCCAATACCTTTCCAAGACAAACCCCAAGTGGCCAGAAGAGTCAGACACAATTGAAATAATTAAACAATAAAATAGATTCCAGAGATATCTGCCTAGATATTGAAGAAGAAACTCCAAAACTGGAAATCCTTAAAGGAGAAAACCTCCTTTGACTCCTGAAACCTATTGAATTCAATTCAAATTCTAGTCTTAACTAAAACCCAGAGAAGGGCCAATATGGGACTCCACCCATGAGCCCCTTTAGCTTGTAGCCAAAGCCCCCTATTATAAAAGAGCCAAACTAAAACCCTCTCTTCGAAAACATAGAAGCCCTACACTTGGCACACCAAGGATCTCTGCCCACTGTTTCCAGTGCCCTCCTCTCCTTATCCTCACCTATTTCCTTAATTAGACTTTAACATTACTTCTAATCCTCATAATAAACCTCTTTTATCAATCTAGGTTTTTGGGTCTGTAAATTCCTTTACAGAGAACTGCTTGCGCTGCCATTAGACCTCATTTAACTCCCTACTCTTGCGCCGAATTCCGAGGGGTTGCAGGGGGCTCCATTTGACTCTCTGCCCACCAGAAACCCTAATTTCATTTGGGTACCCCAAATCTAAACCTCTTCAATATGATCATTGAAACTTTGAAAACTGAGTTTACCAAGAGATAATGTGAGGAGAGAGAAAAGGGAATCCAGGATAAAGTCTTAAGGATATTCTTAGATGATGAGGAATAAATCAGAAAAAAGGAGTAAGAAGGAGCCATTAGGACAAACTGAAAGAAAATGAGAGAGAATGGAGGCCAAAGAAGGAAAGAAAGCCCAGGAGAGATGGGATGATAATAACTCTTGAAGAACAGGAAAAGAAGATGAGGATTGAGAAAAGGCCACTGGATTTACTTTGCTGCTTTTTGCTTGTTGTTGTTTTTAGGTAAACTACTAAACTTTGTTACAAAGGAAATTTCTGTAATATAAAAACAAATGTAGTGAAGAGAGGTGATCAGAAGATCTCCCCACTTTCAGCATAGTGGACAATGAGTGGAATGGATATAAAAGGGATAGACAGAGAATGAACAGAGCTAGGAACACCAGGTTTCAAGCCCTGCTTCTGTATGATCCAGACACTAGATAAAGTATAACAAAATGAGGGATATAGTTGTCTCTTTAATATCATGGAGGTTAGGAGCATGATGCCCTTGTGGTCTAGAAAATCTGTGGAAAATTTTTTGGCTTCCCTTCATATCAAACAAGAAGTCTGAATTTTTCCTTTGTCTTTTATGGAGTGTTTAATTGTAAACTGTAGTTTGCTATTAAAGAATAATATATACATTTTAATAAATAGTCTCAATAAATCACCCCTTCACCTCTAAACTGGAGGGTATTTATCCCACTAACTCTTAGTTAACAGCTAAACACCTAGACATTTGGCTTCAGTTTACGTATTTTATATACATATGTATGAAATGTATTTGTGAGTTTCTAAACTTTTTTCCTGTATTGGCTGGTGGTCTTCCTTTTGTAAAACTCCAAAAGATTCCCATTTAATTTTTTATGTAGACCAGCACTATACTGAAACTTCAGTGGGGAAAATCATGATGTGGAGTGATAACTATATAATCTCTCCCTAGGTACTCATCTAAGTAACTGTCTAAGACTCTTAAGCTGACCTACATTGGTAGAAGGATTTGTCTTATCAAAGAGTTCCCTATGTTAATGAAGTCTTCCCATGTTTCTTTGAATTCTTCATTTTTCCTTACATTATATTATATTCATATCCTTTAATTTTTAGCTATCCTCCAGAGAAATAAAAACAAAGTAGATTCTAATCAACTGAAGAATGGCTAAACAATTTATGATATAGGAGCACAATGCAATTGTAAAAAAATTATAGATATGATACATTCAGAGAAACCTAGATATGTTGTGCTGTGTGTGGCTCTTGTAGATTATATGTATTCACACAGATCTGTCTAGAATGTGTTTTCCAGGAAGTATGAATACAGATATCTCTAAAATCACCTCCTTTCATTTTTCTTCAAAGGAAAACTTTGATTCATTCCAGGAGGGAAAGTAGAAAATTGAGACCAGAGTCTGGCCACCCTACTTTCCTAAGAAGGGATGTGAATTCCAGACTAGAATCATATCTCTCTGCTCTCTTAAGTTGTTAGAGTAGGAGAAATAATGTTTTTCTTCCACTTTATTTATTTTTAACACACATTGCTTTATAAATCATGTTGGGAGAAAAAATCAGAGCAAAAGGGAAAAAACATGAGAGAGGAAAAAAAGAACAGAAAAAAGAAGTGAACATAGCATTGTGTTGATTTACATTTAATCTCCATAGTTCTTTTTCTGGATGAAGATGGCATTTTCTGAACAAAGTCTATTGGGACTGTTTTGGATCTTTGAACCACAGGGAAGAACCAAGTCTTTCATAGTTGATCATCACACATTCTTGCTGTTATTGTGTACAAAGTATTCCTGGTTCTGCTTATTTCACTCAACATCAGTTCATGGAAATCTTTCCAGGCCTTTCTAAAATCTAAAGTTTGCTTATCATTTTTTATAGAACAATACTATTCTATTATCTTCATATATCACAACTTATTCAGCCATTCCCCAGTTAATGGGCATCTACTCATTTTCCTATTTAGGAGAAATAATTTTAAGTTTCAAGCTGACTTCCAGTCACCATCTCTAAATAAGGAAAGTGTTCCACAAGTTGTATATGCAAGGCTTAACACCCTTTAAGTTCCACAGTAAATGCCTATAGTGGATAATCAATCCATTTATCCTAATCAATAGAGAAACAGAAATCAGAGAAGGCATACATATGAAAATATGCCAGACAATGTAGAGTGAATGAGCTCTTCCACTGGAAATATGATAACTCAGCTCAACCAAAAGAATATCTCAGATCTTACTCAAAGATAAATGCCCCAAATTTTCTGATTTAGAGGTATCAAACTCATTCTTTAATATAGAATCAAATGAAAATACCATTGGGATAAGAATATAATTATAAAATATAAAATAGAGCAAAATATAATTGGGAAATGTTTAACAAAAAAATCAATAAAATGACATTATAACATAGATGATGTTATTATGTGGTTTTCTAATAGGAATAGGTCCTAGTTGTCCTTTGACATCATTGCTGTATTGGGTTCTTAGCTAAAGATAGGGACATGATTAAAATAGAATAAAAGGAAGGAAGGAATTTGATAGGGAATGAGGATCAGGAAAGATATCATTTAAAACAAAGATTCTCCAACTGTGGATCACAACCCCATCTGGAGTCTCATAAATGAATGTGGGCATGAGAAAATTATGATTTATTATCAGTAAATGTTTGATTTGTATACCAATTTTATATACTTATATACCTGGAGTCACACAAAAAAATTTCTTGAATGAAAAGAGGTCATGAGTGGTGAAAGTTTAAGAAGCTCTGATTCAGAATTAATGTGGAAGTTGTCTTGAAGCAGGCAAGGAATTCTATCAGGCAGAGATATCAGGAGAGGAAGACCTATCTTTTTTTTTTTTTTTTTTTTTTTTTTTTGTGTGTGTGAATATCATTTTCTTGTTGCACAATAAACATTAGAATCCGAAGGTACATGCAACCTGGGCAGACAGATATTAGTGCTAACAAATTTTCATTCCCCTCCCAGTGTTTCTTCTCTGGGTGCAGCTACCTCTGTCCATCATTGATCAACTGGAAGTGAGTTGGATCTTCTTTATGTTGAAGATTTCCACTTCCATCAGAATACATCCTCATACAGTATTGTTGTTGAAGTGTACAGTGATCTTCTGGTTCTGCTCATTTCACTCAGCATCAGTTGGTTTAAGTCTCTCCAGGCCTCTCTATATTCCTCCTGCTGGTCATTTCTTACCGAGCAATAATATTCCATAACCTTCATATACCACAATTTACCCAACCATTCTCCAACTGATGGACATCCATTCATCCTCCAGTTTCTAGCTACAACAAAAAGAGCTGCCACAAACATTTTGGCACATATATGTCTCTTTCCGCTCTTTAGTATTTCTTTGGGATATAATCCCAGTAGTAGCGCTGCTGGGTCAAAGGGTATGCACAGTTTGATAACTTTTTGGGCATAATTCCAGATTGCTCTCCAGAATGGCTGGATTCTTTCACAACTCCACCAGCAATGTATTAGTGTCCCAGTTTCCCCACATCCCCTCCAACATTTGTCATTATTTGTTCCTGTCATCTTAGCCAATCTGACAGGTGTGTAGTGGTATCTCAGAGTGGTCTTAATTTGCATTTCTCTGATCAGTAGTGATTTGGAACACTCTTTCATGTGAGTGGATATAGTTTCAATTTCTGAGGAAGACCTATCTTAAGCAGATTATAGGATTCAGTATGATGACAAGAGAAATGGAAGCTGAAAAAAACGGAGGTAGCTTTTGTTGGCTGTCTGTCTATCTATGTGTGTTTACTGTAAAAGCCTTTAGTGATAATTGAAATTTTAGCCTTTTTCTCTGAAGGGAAAAAGTTATAGTAAAAAATACAATTCGTTAAATGGCTTTAGGTACCAGTAGAAAACTCAAAGAAGATGCAGAGCCACCAAGAAAGAGGAGAGGACAGAGGACAGCTTAGTGGAAACAGAGAAGAGAAAAGTGTGGCAAAGAGATCAGAGTAACAGAGAACCACATCTCTGTGTGACTCACCTGATATCACCAGAGGGCAGTGATGATGACAGCATTGGACAAGTGAATTGTCTCAATTCTGCATCTGTTCCTTGACCTCACAGATTCCCTTTTTCCGCCAAAATAAATAAATAAATAAGAAAAATGAGAAATATGAGAGCAAAGTTTATGGCCTACACAACAGAAATGATTGGAGAAATGAAAACTTAAATCCATGGTGGTAAGTCTCACCAAAGAAACAAAAGAAAAAATAACTGGTTGGAAATGCAAATATACAGATGAAAGATCACCTGAAAAAAGAGAAACAAATGTTATTCTGCCTCAACTCTACCCTCTGGCAATCCTGACTTCCTTAAAATCCCAGCTAAAATTTCACCTTCTATATAGAAACCTTACTGAAACTCTCTTGATTCTAATGTCTTCCCTCCATAGATAATTTCCTATTTATCCTTTATATAGCTTGTTCATAGAGACTTGTTGACCTATTGCTTCCCCCATTAATTTGTGAGTTCCTTGAGGGCAATAATTGTCTTTTAGCTTTCTTTGTACTCCCAAGGCTTAACCTGGTACCTGGTACACAGTAGGCACTTAATCAGTGCTTATTAATTGACTGATTGATATGCTTTGAAATGTTTTGAACTAATTTCTGGCTCTTTCCTGGACTTATGCTACTGTGTCCAAATCTGATTTTGCCTATGATAATTTTTCATTAGAATTTTTCTTGTTTTTAAATAATAATGAGTGACTGTAATAAACAATGAATCATTTTCTGTGACTGTTAGACTAAAATTTTGGAGGTTTTCTGTAGAAAAGATAACAAATGCATGATATTATTATCATGAATCAATATGTTATGACAAAACTGTAGATATTTGATAATATAAAACATTTAAAAAGGGAACATTATGCAAAATAAATGCCAAATAAAGATAATTTTAAATTTAAAGACATCACAAATATTTAATATTCAAAATTTATCATTCTTAAAATGAAATTTTAAAATACACAAAGCCTTCAGTGTCCTATCTGGTAATCTTGAGCTTTGTTTTATGACAGATATACCACAAGAAAAAAGAAAAAAAAATCTTCCATTTGGTGTTAATGCTAGTCAAATTTTTAAATGTGCACCCAAAAGCAACTTCAAATTGGATATTAGAGTATATGATACTTCATCCATAAAAATTTGTTTCTTTTAATGATGAATATATTTTGTCTGCTTGGTTCAATTTTGGTTTTGCTTTTTTTGTTTTGGTTTTTATTAAAACTTTTTATTTTCAAAACATATGCATGGATAATTTTTCAACATGACCTTGCAAAACCTTATGTTCCAAATTTTCCTTCCCTTCCTCCCATCCCTTCCCCTAGACAGCAAGTAATTCGATATATATTAAACATATTAACTATATATATATATACGTTAAATTCAATATATGCACAGGTATTTATATAATTATCTTGCTGCACAGAAAAAAATCAGATCAAAAGGGAAAAAATGAGAAATAAAATAAAATGCAAGCAAACAATAACATAAGAAGTAAAAATGCTATGTTATGATCCACACTCAGTTCCCATGGTCCTCTTTCTGGGTATAGCTGGCTCTTTTCATCACAAGATCATTGGGACTGGCCTGAATCATTTTATTGTTGAAGAGAGCTACAACCATCAGAATTGATCATCATATAATCTTGTTGCGTGAATAATGATCTCCTGGTCCTGCTCATTTCACTCAGCATCAATTCATGTAAGTCTCTCCAGACCTTTCTGAAATCATCCTGCTGATTATTTCTTAAAGAACAATAATATTCCATGACATTCATATATAACTTATTCAGTCCATTCTCCAACTGATGGACATTTACTCAGTTTCCAGTTTCTTGACACTACAAAAAGGGCTACCACAAGCATTTTTATACATGTGGTCCTTTTCCCTTTTTTATGATCTCTTTGGGATACAGACCCAGTAGAGACACTGCTGGATCAAAGGTTATGCACAGTTTGATAGCCCTTTGGTCATAGTTCCAAATTGCTCTCCAGAATGGCTGGATGTATTCACAATTCTACCAACAATGTATTAGTGTCCCAGTTTTCCCACATCCCCTCCAACATTTATCATTATCTTTTCCTGTCATCTTAGCCAATCCGAGAGGTATGTAGTGGTACTTCAGAGTTGTCTTAATTTGCATTTCTCTGATCAGTAGTAATTTATTTTTTTATTTTATAATTATAAAATTTTTTGACAGTATATATGCATGAGTAATTTTTTTATAACATTATCCCTTGTATTCATTTTTCCAAATTTTCCCCTCACTCCCCCATTCCCTCCTCTAGATGACAGGCAATCCCATACATTTTACATGTGTTACAGTATAACCTAGATACAATACAATATATGTGTGTAAATCCAATTTTCTGTTGCATGTTAAGAATTGGGTTCCAAAGGTATAAGTAACCTGGGTAGATAGACAATAGTGCTAATAATTTACATTCACTTCCCAGTGTTCCTTCTCTGGGTGTAGTTGTTTCTGTCCATCATTTGATCAGTAGTAATTTAGAGCATTTTTTCATGGGATCAGAAATGGTTTCAATTTCTTCATCTAAAAAAAATTGTTCATATCCTTTGTCCATTTATCAATCAGAGAATGACTTGAATTCTTATAAATTTGAGTTAATTCTCTATATATTTTAGAAATGAGGCCTTTATCAGAACCCTTGAATATAAAAATGTTTTTCCCAATTTATTGTGTCCCTTGTAATCTTATCTGCATTATTTTTGTTTGTATAAAAACTTTTTAACTTAATATCATCAAAATTATCTATTTTGTATTCAGCAATGAACTCTAGTTCTTCTTTAGCCATAAATTCCTTCCTTCTTCACAGATCTGAGAGGTAAAACTATTCTTTGTTCTTCTAATTTGCTTATAATATCAATCTTTATGTCTAAATCATGAACCCATTTCAAAACATTTCAAAGCATGTCAATCAATTAATAAGCACTGATTAAGTGCCTACTGTGGGAGTACAAAGAAAGCTAAAAGACAATTATTGCCCTCAAGGAACTCACAAATTAATGGGGGAAGCAATAGGTCAACAAGTCTCTATGAACAAGCTATATAAATGATAAATAGGAAATTATCTATGGAGGGAAGACATTAGAATCAAGAGAGTTTCAGTAAGGTTTCTATGCCATAGGGAAGAAAGAAAAGCCACCTTTCCTACCAGAGGAACCATCCTCTTCATCAGAAGAGGATGGTTCCTCTGGTAGGAAAGGTGGCTTTTCTTTAAATTTTAGCTGGGATTTTAAGGAAGTCAGGATTGCCAGAGGGTAGAGTTGAGGCAGAATAACATTTGTTTCTCTTTTTTCAGGTGATCTGCAGTCTTTTATTGTAGCTGCTGATAAGTCTTAGACAATTCTAATTTTAGCTCCAGTATATTTGAATTGTTTTTTGCTTGTTTCTTGCAAAATTTTCTCTTTAATCTGAGGGTTTCAAAATTTGGCAATAATATTGTGCTTTCCACATAGGATCTATTTGAGGTGATGATTGGTGGATTTTTTTCTATTTCTACTTTCCCCTCATGTTCTAGTACTTCAGGATAATGTTCTTAGATTATTTTCTGCATTATTATGTCAAGGCTCTCTTTTTGGTTAAAACTTTCTGGCAATCTACTTATTTTTCTCTTCTTGATCTGTTCTCCATTTTTCTTATGTTTCATAGTCTGTTCTATTTTCTCATTCTTTTTTTTTTTTTTTAATAAGAGGAATTAGTGTAAGCACCTCTAAACATGGCGTGGGGGAAATGGTTCCTCAAGTTTCCCTTCAATCTCCACTCTGACCAGGAATCTCAAACTAAGAGCTCCACCCTACTGCAAGTGTCCACAGCCAGCAGGCCTCTGCCCTGCTGCTTCTGCACTCAATGGATGCTAGTTTCTTTTCAGCCAGGGCTGAGTCTCAAAAGCACAGTTGGACCTGGTGTTCACAATCAGTCTAGGTTTGCTCAGAATTCCCAGGCTCAAACCCCAACTCCATAAACAATTTGGGAAGTGAGAGTCACTGTGGTTCCTGCTGAGACTCCAGCCACACCCAGATAGACAGAGAGGTCAGCTCTGGATGTTTCTGCAGTTAGCCGAGGGGTGTTGTACCTTGGACATATTAATCCCCAGCTCTAGGCCTTTCTTCAGATCTTCTGGGGTTGTATCAGAACAACCCCTGTTCTGCCCCAAGTCTTCCTGATTTTTCACTAGTCTATATTTGCCCTGAGGTGCAAATTTATTCTATTTGTAGGGGAAATAGGGAGGGCTTGAAATTTACCAACCTACTCCACCATCTTCCCAGAATCCTTCTCCAGGGTGATACATCTTTTTCCTACATTTAATCAGTTCATTTTTAATATCATTTTTAAAAATTTTTCTTTAAAAAAAATCAAAATTGTTTTTTTTAAACTAATGTAGTAGGATAGCAATGCTTACTTCATAATAAACATGTGACAAATTCACAGTTTCTGCCTACAATAATTAAGGATTATTGGATATACTACAGATAGCCTTTATTTTTGTTTTATTGTCCCTATTCTACTACAGTCATGTTATTCCTAGAAAAGCTGTCTGAATCAAGTGATCTATTCAACCTTCATCAGTCTTTTATTTTTATTCTTTTGCCATTTTCCTTAACTCCCTCTCCCCTTTCATTAATCAGTGTTATAATTTACTTTCCTCTGTATTTCTTTGCAGAGTCTTGCCATCAAAACCAGGTTTTCTGACAAGCTTCTTTTGTGCCTGTCTTTCTTTATATTTCCCAGGTGAAGAACTGATTTACTCTTTCCTTTTCCAAAGCATCACCTGTTGGCCGTTTTATCAGCAGAAGTTAACATGCAGAGGATTCATCATAATCAGTGTCAATTTCCATCTTCTGTTGCAAGATGATTGTGACCAATTCGTTATCTGAAAAGATAGTTTTATTGAATAGATGCTTGGGGGCTAGTCTTTGATGTCCTATGTTGGATTTCCCATGGCAATTCTTTACTACTGCTGTGGGTTCACAGGCACCTAAGTTGTTTTTCTGGAAGGAAGACCATAAAACTTTGGCCTGGGTTCACAATAGCTAGAGGTGTGCCAGGAAAAGTCATGGGCTGCCAGTTCCATATATCTTTATTGCCATCTTGTTCCAGGACATGCCCTAAAATTGGGCTATTATGAAAGGTTACCCTATCCATTGAGAATATATTATTCACTCTATTTCTCATTCCTTCTCTACTTTGTGTCAGCCTTTGAAAGATTGCTCTTTTGTGTTTAGTCAAGTCTAGCCTCCATTATTTGGACCAGAGAGAAGTGCTCATTGACTGAAACTTGAGACATTAGCCCTATGTCAGATATACCACAGAAAATAATTTTCATGTAATCTCTGGTGAAGAATTCTGTCATAATTCTATTTTGTTGGATCTAAGAGTTTATGATAATAATTAATTACAAGGATATAGTCAGGTATATATGACTTAATCACCTTTTTTCCATACTACACAATATAATAAATCACTTTCATTACTTTTTCTCTATTAGGTTATAGTCTTCTCATTCAATGATATAGATTAGCATCTTCTGCCAATTTAAGATCTACACAAAATTGTCTTATTTCTTCTATTAGTTGTATTGAAATTTATCTTGTCTTTGAACAATCAAAATCATGTGACCATGAAAAATGATTATTGTTTAACCTTTCTATAATTAATGTTTTTTTTATCTTGAAAAAATGAAATACTTATTTGTTGTAACAATCTCCTTAAAATGTTATCCTCATAGTTTAATGATGCTTCCCTTTAGCATCTTGGATCTGTGAATTTAGGTACCAGTGATCATATCCCAGGACAGTATTCTGTATTTCGGCTTGCCAGATAGAATGAGTTCTTTCTTTGAATTCTGCAGTAATTTGGGGATTTCCAGGTGTTGATCTAATTACTTGAGGAATCATAGAATCTCAGCATTGGAAAGACCATCTTGTCCAACCTATATCTGAACAAAAATCATCTCTACAACATACCTAGATTATCCAGCCTTTGCTTAAAGACCTCTGAGGAAGAGAAATCTACCATTTCCTCTAAGCCCCTTCCTCTTAGATAGCTCCCATTAGCAGAAAGTTTCTCCTTATATGAAGTTTAAGTCTGCCTTTCTTGAACATTGACGATTATTTCTAGTTCTGCTCCCTAGGACAGAAATATAAGACTAAACCTGCTTCCACTAAGTCTAAATACAAATTTAGGGGCAGATTTTATTGCAGTTCATTTAAAAGTTGTGAATGATTTTTCATTACCCTATTTGGGTTTGGTTTTGTTTTGTTTTGTTTTTGGCAAAGATATTGGAGTGTTTGCCATTTCCTTCTCCAGTGGATTGCTTTTTTGGGAGGAGGGAGGGTCAGATCTCTTTATTATGACTTGTCCATCTTGGACAACCTTGTATAACACAGTAATTCAAGCTCCTTTGCTAAGAGAAAATGGTGATCTAGGAGGAGTTTATCAGCTAAGATAGAGAGATCTATGTCTCATTTAAAGGGAATTTCCTTGAGGTGTCCAGTGTAGCAAACTGGTGTTACAAACACGATCAAGGTGTCAGCTCATCTGTATGTGGGCTTTCCCCAAGAGTTGTTCTCTTCCTTCATGAACCTTAAAAAAATCTGGAAGTGTGTCTTCTCTCTTGAAGCTAGTAATCTGAAGACCAGGATCTCTCACCTTTCTCAAGCTTTTGCCAATTCCATGTCCTAGATAGATGTGGAACATTGAATAATCAATCTCCACCAAAGAAAAGTCTTTTTTTTGGAGGATTACACTAAAAAGATTTATAAGAACTGATTCTGAGTGAAGTAAGCAGACCCAAAAGAACAATTTATACAATAGCTATAAAAACATAAACGAAAATAAGTACTCTGATCATTTCTATGACCAATGATAACTTTAGAATCCTGATGACAAAGCATATCTTCTACTTCTACAGAGAGAAAATGGACTAAAGGTTAAAAAAAAAAAAAGAGAGAGAGAGAGATATTTTTAGACAAAGACAATGGGTTAAATTGTTTTGTTTAACTATATTCATTTATCAAAAGGGGAAAGTCTTATGTCTTGGTGGAGAGGGATAGAGGAGGACACAGATTTTTAAAAGTAAGAAAAGAACATTAACAATGTTTTAAAAAAAATACAGAGTTGAAAAATTACTTAAAGGAAGAAAGGAGCTCTATGAGACAGAGGAAGTGTATTTCAAAGATGAGAAGGACTGGCAATTAAAAAGCATAGGCACTGTAGTTGTTCTGCTTCTCAGTGTTCCCTTCTGAACTTCCTTCTGCTCTCTTCTGTGTATTTTATTTACTATTTGTTTATATATTTTAAAGATTTTATTGATATCTTTTCTTTATATAATCTAAATTTCCCTTATATTCCTTCCCATCTTCTCTCAAAGAGCAATTTATTATAGCAAATTTTAATAAAGAAAAACCACAGAAAAAAATTCAGCAAATGAATCAATACAGTGAAAAAAATAGTAAACATATGCTGTTCTAAATTTGAGGACACCCCCTCCAACAAAGTAGATGAGAGAGGTATCTTTTCATATCTTCTTTGGGACCAAACTTATCCTCTGTAATTTTTCAATGCTGTATTTTTTAAAAATGTATTTCCCATGCAGATGGAAGGTGGTTAATTAACATTAATCCACATTTTCTGCAGTTCTTAAGATTGCCTTAGATGACTTGGATTTCTTTGTGACAGCCTAAAAAGGAAGGGTGGGGTAGTATAAGTATCTTTATACCCATTTTACAGAGAAAGAAACTGAGACTCAGAAGTTCAATCTACCACAAATATCGGTATCATGATATGAATCTGCCTCTGATTCCAAAGTCAGCATTCTTTCCATTTGAGCATGATGCCTTTCAATAGTCAGTGGTGTCAAATGCTGTAGAGGCTTAGGAGAAAAGATGACTGAAAATGGGTCATTGAAAGTTCCATTCAGTCCAATGACAGGAGTAAAAGACATATTCTTCATAAGGAGAAGGAAGAAACAAAGGGAGCTTGTTTTGATGAATGGAGAAGAAATGGTTGCCAATATATGAAAAACAATAAGAGTTTTGCAAGAGATATAACCATTCCATTTTAGAATTGATCATAAAGGAATAAAAATAACTAGCTTTAAGGTTTGCAAAGTGTTTTACAACAATCTCATTTACTCCTCACAAAAGCCTGATTTCACAGATGTTGAAATTGAGGCAAAGAAAAGTCAAGTCATTACCCAGAGTCATACAGCTAGTATATGTCTAAGACAGGAGTTAAACTCAGATCTTCCTGATTCCAAGTACAACTCTATTCACTAAGCTGGGCATAGTCTCATGTGTAGCCTACCTTTAGAGAAAGCAGAGTTCAGAATTAAGAGAGAATATTGATTATGTTACATTAAAAAGATTTTGCACAAACAAAACCAATGCAGCCAAAATCAGAAGGAAACCAGGAAACCAAGGGAAAATTTTATAGCAAATTTTTCTGACAGAGGTATCACTTCTCAAATATATAGAGAACTGAGTCAAATTTATAAGAATATGTTACCTTCCCCCATAGATATATGGTGAAAGAATACAAACAAGCAATTTTTAGAAGTAGAAATCAAAACTATCAATAATTATATGGGAAAGTGCTGAAAATTACTAATAATTAGAGAAATGCAAATTAAAACATCTTTGAGGTGTCACCTTACACCAAAACGATTAGCTAACATGACAGAAATGAGAATGCCAAATGCTGGAGGGGATATGGAAAAATAAGCATGCTACTGAAGTTTGGGGCAGCTAGATGGTGCAGTGGGTAGCACACCAGGTCTGGAGCCAAATATGGCTTCAGAAACTTACTAGCTGGGCAAGTCACTTAACCCTTTTTGCCTCAGTTTCTCATCTGGAAAATAACCTAGAGAAGGAAAAAAATATCTCTGCTAAGAAAACCCCAAATAGGATCATAGAAAACACTAAAACAATAGAACAACAAGAAAATACTGCTGGTAAAGTTGTGAACTATTCTAACCTTACTATAAAACAATTTAGAACTATTTCCCAAATACTATGAAATTGTGCATACCCTTTGGCCCAACAGGGCCATTATTAGTTCTACCAAAAAGATTCAAGAAAAAGAACCTATATGTACAAAAATATTTGTAGCAGCTTTTTTATGGTGGCAAAGAACTAAAAAATGAGAAAATACTCATCAATTGAGAAATGCCTGAACAAGTGATGGTATGTGATTGTGATATACCATTGTATTATGAGAAACTCTTAAGGAGATGGTTTCAGAAAAACCAGGGAAGACATATATGGGCTCTGGCAAAGTGAAAAGAGCAAAACCAGAACATTGTAATAGCAATATTGTATTGATGATCAGTTGTGAAAAACTTGTTTACTCTGATGAACACAATGATTCAAGGCAATTCCAAAGGATTCATGATGAAAAATTCCTCAAAGAGAGAGCTTATGAACTCTGAGTGCAGACTGATGCATTTTTCACATTCTATTTTTCTTGCCTTCCTTTTTTTTGTTTGCTTGTTTGTTTGCAATATGGCTAAGGAGGAAAATTTTTTGCATGACTTCATTTGTATAATGGGTTATATTGCTTGCCTTATCAAGGATTGGGAGGATTCAAGGGAGGAAAAGAATTTAGAGTTGAAATTAAAGTAGACAAAAAAAAAAAAATAAATAAGAGAAGATAGGTAAGACCTAGATCCTAAAATGCTACAGGTCAAGTCCATCAAGGAAGGGTAAAACATACTGTCCACCTCCTGATGGAAAGGTGATGGATTCAGAGTGAAGACCAAGACATAGGTTTTTGTTTGTTTGTTTTTTCCTGGCTAGAAAAGAAACTGAGGTCTGAGGAAAACCTGAACTTAGAAACCCACTTCATTCTGGGCCATCATCAGTTATCTTGACTTTTATTCTGCCATTAGACTTTGATGACTAGAGAAGAAAGTGAGATGACGATTTTGTCTTGCTTGAATCCAATCCACACACAAATTAAAACATCACCCTGTGATATAATTGGTCGTCTTTGGAAACAAAAGACCAACAACAACAACAACAACAACAACAACATATTTTCTGGGTATGACCAAAGTCAGAATTGTTTCACTTGACCATACATATAAAGAGGGAAAAAATTCTGAAGAATGGAACTCAAGAAAACACCAAAAGAACAAATTCCAATGAGAAGGAGGAAAAGATTATTATCTAAAAGACTGTTCATGACGCCCACGGATCTGTTGAAAGGAAAATTCTTCATTTGGCTTTTCACCCTGATTAACGAGGCAAACACAGAACAAAGAATTAAAGGAGGTCATTATAAGTCCATCAGCAGCAAGTTCACTTTTTAATTCTCTCTGTCCTGTGTTTTGCCTCATTTAACAGCATTTTCCCTTCAACCATCAGCCAACTTAAAAATTTAAACAATCATAGATGACGGAAGCAAATCAGGAAATGTAGCGTGAATAGAAACAAGGCTAGTCCTGTAAACATTCCTGAGGAACTCACACTCCTAAGGAGCTGAGGCCAGTCAGAAATTGAAGTGAGGGTTGCTAAAAGCAACCAAGAACTATGCTGTGGTCAGCCAGATCAGAGAAGAGACTGGCCTGCTGCTCAGCTGGGGCTGATGGCTCATGGTGTTAATGGACCTCATTTGCATGACTTCTCGGGTCCTCCCAGCAGATACACCAGGCTATAAGAGAAAACAGGCCTAATTGCCTACCTCTCATTTTTACTTCTATTTTCTCTATCTAGAGCTGGGGTGTGGTAATTGTTTTTAAATATATTTTCATCATTTTATTTCAACATAATTGGTTTTCTTTGTAACTATCTTATTTGATACATATCTGATAATGACATTTCTATAGTGCCTTAAAGTTTTCAAAGCTCTTTACAAATATTATCTCATTTGATCCTCATCACATCCCTAAGAGGTAGGTGCAAAATACAGGTGAGAAAACTGAGATCAAAAGAAGGGATTTGTCCAAAGCAACACAAGTAGTAAGTGGCAAAGTCAGAATTTGAACCCCATCTCTGGCTCCAAATTTAGAACTCTTCCTACTGAGTTCCACTGAGGACCTGGAGCAATGAATGAGTAGTAGGAGGAGTGATGGCAGAGGGTTTGGGGGAAATACCTTCAGAAATGCAGAAATAGGGAGAAGAGGAACAGGAACAGAGTATCACTGAGATGGGCACCAAGAGCATCCTACCCCATTTTTGCTCTTTGCAGAGGTACATGTTAATCCAGGAACTCTGACATCAAAATTATTCAGCCTTATTCTTTCAACTGAGCCCCTTGCAACTGAGTCACCCCTAAGGACTTCAGTTCAAGGTTTATTTCGCCAGAAAGCCTTCTAGGAAACTATAGGGAAATGAGTGTGATGGGGAAGACTAGTCCTTCCCTAACTTGTCTATACCCTTCAAAGACTGCAATTCAAATCAAGAACAAGCATTCACTTTTTGCTTGTCAAGTGACAGATACTTTGCTAAGCATGATTTCTCAAAAGTAAGACAGTTCTTTCCCTCAAAGAATTTAAATTCTAATGGAGAAGACAATGTATATATAACATACAGCAAGATATATACAAAAATAGATATTAGAATCAAGATACCTTTAATGGACAAGGCATTAACCACTGAGATCAGGAGTTGAAAGGAGGTGAAAGAAACTAGCGATTCCAAGAGGTGGAAGTGAGGAAAGAAAGGACATTCCAGGAAGGGGCAACAGCTAGGACAAAGGCTTGGGGAAGGGACATGTGTGAAGAACAGAAAGTAGGTTTGGACCTCAGAGTTCCAGAAGATGAGTAATATGTAAGAAAACCAAAATGATAGGAAGCAGCCACATTGTGTTGAGTTGTACATACCTTATCCAAAAGGTCAGAGAAAGTCACTGGAATTTTTTGGGCTGTAGGTAAACTATTGATCTATGTCAGAATTTCTTTCAATGAATTGAAATCTTTCTAAGTTTTCATAAGTTGAGATTTCTCCTATTGTAGTCATTGGTAATTTTCTGTTTGATAGCTAAAGGTGAGAGAAATAAGTATTTCTCTCTTTATTTTTCTCTTGTACTAATAACTAATTTTTGAATCAGAACCAAGGTTTTTTTTCCCTTTTCTATTTCTTCATCCAGAAATCAACCTGCATGGGAAATCTTTCTTAAAGACTTATCCAGAACAAAATCAAATCAGACAATAAAAGAAATTCTAAGACTGGCTAGAATCTTGATCATAGTGTTTTTAATCAGATAGGTCTGGAATATTGATTTTCCCTTGTCAGACAGACATTGTGATATTCATTCTCTCATGAGTTGTTAACCGGAATTAATTGCCACCCTCAGAAATACCTGCTTTTCCAAGAGTTTATTAACTGTAAGCCCATTGCCATAAGGGTTGTTTGGTCTAGAAGAGAGAGTTTTTTATTAATGAACTTGTGGCCTTATTAATAAAATGGTTAAATGCCTCTGAGACTTATTAAATATTACAGAGGGAGCTTTTTGTTTGTGGCCTAAACAAAGATGGTCAGCAGGACTTGGTCTTTTACCCCTTGCACCTGTCTGTACTCCATGGCTTCCTAGTTCTATAAGTGACCGGTGGCTGGGATTTTACTAGTTCACAGGTAATT
This sequence comes from Sminthopsis crassicaudata, assembly GCF_048593235.1. Taxonomy (NCBI): domain Eukaryota; kingdom Metazoa; phylum Chordata; class Mammalia; order Dasyuromorphia; family Dasyuridae; genus Sminthopsis; species Sminthopsis crassicaudata. The sequence continues at coordinate 513,179,757 of NC_133619.1, forward strand.
TTAATTGGTTTCTATCTTATTTGGGGAAATTTGACAAAGAACCAGGTGATAGAGCTTTGATTATATAACTGCTTCGAAATGATATTTTAGGAAATATCTTCTTTCAGGAAGAAAGATTTCCTCTAGAAGAGAAGGGTAGGCAGTGGATAGAGCTCTGTCCATGAAGTCAGGGTGACCTGAGTTCAAATACAGTCTCAGACACTGGACGCTTACTAGCAGTGTGATCCTGGGCAAATCACCTTGCCAAAAAAAAAAGTAAAGAGACTTTTTCTTGGCTTAAGTGTACAGTGTGGGAGAAAAGGTGACTAGATGACCTTTGGAGGTCTCTTTCTACCTAAAGATTCTGTGATGATCAATGATGCCACTGGAGAATTATATAGTCTCAACCTCTGGATTATGAGAGACAAATAGTAAGGGCCTAATCAAGAGAACATTTGGCCAGGATGGAACAGTAACGTTGATGAGGTTGGAGGCTGGCAAAATCTGTGAAGTAGTCTTGAGAGGCCTGGGGTAATGGTTGCTCTGACAGCTGCCTGAGGGCTTCTGCTTTTAAATTAGAGTGGCTCAGAACTCGTTGGTATGAGCCAGGATTTAAAATAGATGGTACTTGCATGGCAGCCAAGAATTTAAAATACTTTCCTTAGTTTCTTACCAGGTTTTCTTACTGCTGGTCTCTTAAGCTTCTTGAGATCTGAGGTTTTATCTTATTCCTCTTCATATTCCCAGTGCCCTTATTCACGATAATACTGTAGTTAGTAGGTATTCAATAAGTATTTGTTCAATTGAATGGAGATGCCTAGAAGCCCTGAACTTCCTTATCTTTGAGATAATCTCCGTGGGTCAGGGACCCTGGAAATAAAGAAATTCTGACAGTGTTGATCTTAAGGTCATAAATATCTCTCCCTTTAATTTTTTCTCCTATAGGAAATGGGTATGTTCTATCATATAATCCAAATGCATTTGGTTAATGAAGCCTTTGAGGCCGGAAGATTGGCAACTTCAGAATTCACAGAGGTAAATATCTAGCACCCAGCATCACCATAAATGTCACAGCAAATTATTATGCTTTCTTGAAATTCATGGATCAGTGAGTGTGAAATGCTGGCAATGAGACTATGGAGTGTTCCCAGAAATGAAATGGAATATAGATGCTTTCCTCCTGGCTTTGTGTAAAGAGGTGGGTGATAGAATGGACTTGGATGTGCAGGAATTCAAGCTTTTGCCTCAGTTTGTGGCTAAATGCTGACTTAGCAGGGGTGACAAAGTGACTTTTGTTCTCAGTAACTTCATATGTTAAAAATTATTGAGAATTGGTCCAGAGAGGTTTTGTTAATGAGGTTATATTTATAGAGATTTACCATATTAGAAAGACAAACTAATTTTGAATTTGTAGACCCTCTGAAAGCATTTCAGAGACTCCCAGGATTTTCTGGACCATGCTTTGAGAAACACTGACATAGTAGTTTAGAGTCAAGAAGATCTGAATTCAAATCCAGCTTCATATGCTTTTTAGCTGTATAACCATATGCAAGTCACTTAACTTCAGCTTGCCTCAGTTTCCTCGATTGTAAACTGTGGATTGGCATAAGAATCAAATGAAAAAAAATTTTTGTAAAGCACTTAATAGTTATCTGCAAAAAAAAAGTTAACTGTAACAGTTAACTACATAGTATCACATAAATGCTTTTCCCCTATTCCTCTTTTCTTAATAGTGTGGTGTGCTATTGGGGAAGTAGGATTGATCACTCACTTTTACAGAATGGTTAAGGTAAGTGTATGAGTTCCTTAAAAATGGTTTCTGAAATGCCTGTGGTTTTTATTTGCAAATAGGTTTTCTGAGAGCATTCTCACCCTCGCTACCAAAGAACTCAAGTCATATGTCACTAAAAAAAAAAAAAAAAAAGAAATTAAAAAAATTCTCCCCTCTTCCTCATATCATATCACTTATATATCTTCATCACTATTTCCTCCTTTACCTCTTTCTCACATGAAGAAGTGATCTCCTTTTTCAAGGATAATCCCTTTACACAAACTCTTAATCCCCATTCCCTCCCATTCTCTATATCAAATTGCTCTCTCTATTATCTCCACTCTCACTTATTTTCAATTTCTTCCTGTTTATTAGTTGCTTCTCTCTTGCCTACACATGCTTCCAAGTCTTCCCCATTCTTAAAAAAAAATCCCCCATCTGACCATCCTTGAGAAGTACTGTCAAGGGGGCCCTCTAACTTGTCTTTTTGATTTGCCATATTTTCCAGAAATAGTGGCCCAGAGTTTGCAGAAAGTCCTTTCCCCTCCCACTCCCAACTCCTCACAGCTGACATAATTTGTTATTGCACCATAAATTGAACTTTCTGTGCATTCTTGGACGTCAAAACAGGCACTACTCAATCTGCACAAAACTGAGAACCTGTTTCTGCAACAGACACCCTTGTAGATAAGCAGACCATCCTATTTTCATAATCTAGCAGTTCCCAAGGGAAAAGAATGCTGCTTTTGCCATCTTAGTTGCCCTTAATTAATTCTTGTTAATTGTGTACCTTTAAGAACAGCTGCTGTGGTGAGTGAGATAGAGTGGGATGGAGAATCACTTAGGGAGGATGAAAGAGACTGCTCTCCAGCAGTGAGGACCACCAGAGGTTCAGAAGCTGCAAGAGTGAGCAAATTGCTGATTCTATTTTTACCAAATCCAAGCTTGAGAGATGCATCCCAGTAAGTTAATTGACTCTCAAGACAAAACACTGAGTCTTACAAGCAAAGAAGCAACTCTGTTCACAGGTCATGATGTATTTACAAATAAATTTGCAACTATTTTTTACCTCAATTGAGGGAGAGAGTTCCAGATCTTACCCAAGAGGAACTCGATATAGCAAGGCTAGAGAAAGGGACATGATTGAGACTACCAGCTTCTTTCATGTCAACTTCTTTCCAAGGATTTTTTTCCCTTTAGCATCTTGAAATGGAATTGAAATTATCTATCTTCTCTGTCAAAACTGAAAACTAGAAGTGTGCAAAGTCCAGAGAGATCCAGCAAAAAAAAAAAAAAAAAAAAAAGCTACAAGACCAAAGTTAGCCTCTATCTGGCACAGGTGTAGGACATTATTCTCTACTAGTAAGAAGAAAGACCCATACCAATGGGCTGTGAAACTAGGGTAATATTACTATAGGTTTCCAATTTCAAGTCACCTTTCTGTCTCTCAGTCCATGGAGAGCCAAATTCTCCTACCAGTGGTCACTCATTCTCAGTAAGTCCTCTGGTACAGAAAGGTACAAATGAACTAAGGGAATAAAAATCAGTATAAACTGAAAGAGATCAGGCAAGATTTCCTAAAAGAGGTATCAGCTTTTTGTTGAACTTTACAGGATGGTTAGAAATGTGATGAGAAAGAGGCATTCCAAGTTTAGTGATTGGAAAGGGTGGTAGAGATGGCATGTAAATGTGATGAATGAAAAGTTAAAGACAATTTCTGGAAATTAATAATCAATTTTATTAATTATGGCTAACAAATAATTAATGAAATGAAGGTCATTGGCTTTCTTTTTTAACCAAAGATGGGCCCCTGGAGAATATTCAATGCTTAAAAAGCCTGTGGAAAAGGGGGTATGCCTGAGGGTGGAATTCAACTCTGGTTAACAATCAATGAAGGGCAGACATCAATGAAGAGATGGGCAAAAAGTTTTCAGCTCTTATGTGACCCTATCATGAAACCCAACTTCCTTCAGCTCTCTAAACAAAGAATCCATCTTTACCCACACTATTTTAGCTGGTTTTCCCTTTATAAGTGGGGTCACCATTATAAGTCTGAAAAATAGTGGCTTATTTTCTCAAGGAAGATTTCACCTAGACTGAAATCACATTGTAAGGTTTTCTGGTTAGGTGGGGATCCCACACAAGATTAAAAAGCATGTACTCCAAGGATTTGGACAATCTCATCTATCAGCAATATCCTTTAGAGGCTGGCTAAATAATTTTTAGGAGTTGGTTTCTGAATGAGGAAATAGGAAAGGAAAAACCTTAATCTTAATTTAATAATTGCTTATTAATATAAGAGGAAAAATAATAATTTCCATGGTTGCCTCAAAAAGTACTTCTAGGGGAATAGTGAGATGAAGTCAAAAAAGAAAATAATTCTAGCACTTATATGGCACTTTAAGGTTTGTAAAGCACTTTACAAATAATATCTCATTTTTTATCCTTACAACAACCCTGGGAGATAGAGGTTTTATTAAGCTCTGTTCAAGCCTACACCAGAGCTTAATCACTTGCTTTTGTGCTGCCCTAACCCTCTCCTCTCTGTCCTTCCACCTGCAAAGTACTGCTAGGTCATTAATGTCAATCTGAATAATATGAAATTTGATTTAATATGAATTATAAAGTGAGACCAAGTATAATCTAATGTAACCCAAATTCAACTAATGCAATGTATGCAAGCTAGGATTTTTTTTTAAAAGCTCTTAACAAAATTGACAAAAAAATACTTCAGATGGTTGTTGTTCAGTTGTATCCAATTCTTTGTGATCCCATTTAGGGTTTTTTGGAAAAGATTCTGGAATAATTTGCCATTTCCTTCTCCAGATATTTTACAGATGAGGAACTGAGGCAAATGAGGTATAATGGCTTGCCAATGGTCAGCCAGGTAATGTTCATCTAAGTTCACATTTGAACTTGGGAAGATGGGTCTTCCTGACTCCAGACCCAGTGTCCTATCCACTGTGACACTAAGATACCCCCAAAGTTCTATGTACCTACTAACAAATGTATGTATATTTCAAAGAAAGAGAAAGTTCAGTCTGTTCTGCTAAAATATTTTGCGATGAAATGACATTTTGTTATAGCTTCAGTAAAGGATTACTTTTAGATACGATATTTAATATTTTTTAATTTTAATTTTAAGTTTTGCTTTCTATAACTATTATTTTGTAATAAACTTGAAATAATTTTTGTCATTCTTATAGTAATAAACAGAGCTTTAAAACTTTTTTTAAAATGTCATTGCATATTTCTATTGGATTAGAACAATGACCATGTTTTAAATAAAATCATAACTTTACATAATATGACCACTTCACAGAATTCTCTATTCTCACTAATCAAGATCAATCTCTGAATATAGTTCATTCCCCAGGGCTTGATTGGAGTGAATTGTCCCTCTTCCTTTTAAACTGCCAGAAACCTATAGCTCCTTCAATTTTTAGAGAGCTTCCTGATGCATAAGAGTAACTTTCATAAACCGGCTCTGTGGGAGATAATGACTTAGTAAGAGGTGCAATGCCCAGGATGTGGGAAAGGGAGGAGGTAACCTAACACAACATAAATAAAAAAACTATTGGGCTACCCAAAGGGATGTCTCCATTGCTATCTGAAGAGCTCTTTTGTATGGAAAACTGGTCGGCATTTTTTTTTCTTTTAAAAAATTTTTGATATCGTAAGTTTTTAAATTTCTTCCAGTATTGTCCCTCAAACCCCTCTCAAAAAGCTATTCCATGGAACAAAAAAAAAATTTTTTTAAGAAAAAAAGTTGGGGGGAAAGATGGGAGGTCCATGGATGTAGTTCAATGCATATATTTTTGGACATTGTGCATTGATTGATTTTCCTGATTTTTTTGGGTCACTTCCCCTTTTCCTTGAAAAAAAGCATTTACTATATAAATGATTCTCTGGGAAAGGGAGGAGAAGGGATCCTTGGAAAATTATCTAAAGATTTAAAAAAAGATATCAATAAAAATCTATTACATTTTTAAAATGAAAAGAAAGGAGGGAGAAAAATAACAGTCAAAATAGATATTTAACCTGTGGATCTCTTACTTCTTCTCATCTTCAAAGGAGTTTCTCTTACTTCTTCAAAGGAGTTTCAAAAGATATCTTCTCATATTTCTTCTTTGGGGCCAAATTTGTTCTTTGTAATTTTACAGCATTCACTTTTTAAAAATGTTATTATTGGTCTTTTGCTTCTTTTTACATAACCATAATTTCCCCCTGGTATTCTTTCCTTCTTCCCAGAGTCATTCCATTTAACAGATATGCTATATCTGCTATATAAGAAGTATTTTTAAGCTTAAAAGAAGAGGGGAAAATTAGCTTAATGTATCAATACATTGAAAAATTCTGAAAATGTGTGAAATGTACAACACATAAACTTCCCACTTCTGTACAAGGGTAGAGAATATGAGTATCTTCTAATATCTCTTCTTTCAAGAAATGCTTGTTTATAATATTGTTAACATTCATTTGGATTTTTTATGTGTGTGTGGTTGTTCTATTTATATTGCTTTGGAAATTGTGTATATTATTTTCTTAGTTTTGCTTACTTCCCTCCATATCAGTTTATGGAGATCTTTCCATAATTCTCTATAGTCATCACATTCATTGTTTTTTACACCATTACATTTATGTAACTACAATTTATTTAGTCATTTCTCAATTGATGGGCATCTACTTTGTTTTCAAATCTTTGCTCTGTGGCTATGAATATTTTGATGTGTATTGGACTTTCTTCTTATTAATGGCTTTCTTGGAATATAATTCTAGTAATGGAAATCCAGGTCAAAACATAGATTTTTAGTCACTTTTTATTTACTCAATCACAAATTTCTTTCCAAATTAGTTGTATAAATCTATCAACAGTAACCCTTAGTGTGTCTGTCTTCCCACAGCTCCTCCAACACTGACTGTTCCTATCTTTTGTCATCTTTGCCAATTTGCAAGAAGCAATGTGAAATCTCACTGTTGTTTTAATATACATTTCTCTTATTACTAATTGGAGCGTTCTTTCGTTTGATTATTAATAGTTTGTCCTTCTTTGGAGACTTGTAGCTAGCAGCACGCATTGGGGATATTACATGACAAAAACAGTAATTGACTCTGGGTCAGTTGCTGAAGGGCTGCTCCCTAGAACAGGGACAATCACCACCATCTGCTGGAGGAAATTCAGCAAAGCAAGATCCATCACATATTTGCTCAGTGATGTCAGTTTCTTCCTGACTCATTTGGGGTTTTCTTGGCAAAGATATTGGCTTGGGTTTACCACGTCTTCCTCCAGATCATTTTACAAATGACAAAACTTAAGCAAACAGGGTGGGATGACCTGCTCAGGACCATGCAGCTAATGTGTCTGAGGCCCAATTTAAGCTCAGTTCTTCCTGACTCAAGGTTCGGTGCTCTATCCAGTGCTTCATCTGCCAGGACAAGAAAATGATGGAATCCTTTCATTCCCTCTTCCTCCTTCCCTCTTTTCTTCTACCGTCCTCTCCCTCAACCTCCCCTTCCTCTTTTCCTTTTCTTTTCCTCTCCTTTTCCTCCTTTCTTTTCTCCCTTCCCTTCTTCTTCCATTTCTTTCCTCTCTTCTTTCCTTCCTTTCTCCCTTCCTTCCTCCATGTCTTGGGCTTCATAGGCTACATTTCTTTAAGAACCATGCCTTACCACGGGGTGATTCAGGCCAATGGTCTTGTGATGATGAGAACCATTCAGTGGTCCTCAGACTTTTTAAATAGGGGCCAGTTCACTGCCCCTCAGACTGTGGGAGGGCCGGCCTATAGTAAAAACAAAAGCTCACACTCTGTCTCCACCCCTCAGCCCATTTGCTGCATAAACGTCCTCTGCCGGTGCATCTGACCCTTGGGCCGTAGTTTGAGAGCCCCTAGGCCCAGAGAGAGACCTGTGGGAGCTGAGTGTGGAGCACAACATAGCATTTTCACCCTATTGTTTGCTTGAATGTTATTTTCTTTCTCATTTTTACCCTTTTTGATATGATTCTTCTTGGGCATCAGGATAATTGTATAAATACATATGTCTGTATGGGATTAACATATATTTTTACCATGTTTGACCGATTACTTGCCATCTAGGAGAGGGGGTGGGGAGGAGGAGAAATTAAGGCTAACAAGGTTGTTTCAAGGATCAACATTGAAAAATTATCCTTGCATATGTTTTAAAATAAAAAGCTTCAATAAAAAAGAAAGAAATTTAAAAATAATAATAATAATAATAGAAAAAGAACCATGCCTTAATTCCAAATCACAATGGCTCTCATTGATTGGCCAATGGAAGGTCCCAGGCCAACCTCCCATTAAGAAAGTGAGCTTTTTGAGGGCAGGGACTGGCACATAATAGGCATTCAATAAAAGTCTAATGGCTTAATTTGTGGGTTAATTAACTCTCCCTCCTCTTTCCAGGTATTTCTTTTAAAGAAAAAAAACTACATTTCCCATAAGTCCGCGCGCTGGGAAATTGACAAAAATTTCACTGCCGCTGCGCATTGCACTTGCGCAGTGACTGACTCTCCTCCCCCTCGGCTTTATAGTCACTTCCTCTGTTCAGCTCTCCCTTTCCTGTCGGTGCAAGATGGCGGTGCAGATCTCCAAGAAGAGGAAGGTGAGGCTCCGGGAGCTCCTGGGCGCCGGGGAGGGATTGCAGGACCGCATGGGTTGCCCTGGGAGGAATGGCCTCCCGTCCACAAGTCCTGGGCTTGCTTGGGCGGCACAGGGAGTCTCGGCGGAAGAGGATGGCGGTGGATTGAAGCTCCCGCTCTGCTGACTCCATGTTCCCCTCTGGGCTCTGGTGGCGGGGCCGGGCCCACGCTGGCCGGGGCCCGGCTCGCCTGTGGGGCGCCGCGGGGCGGGCCGTCCCGAGGAGCGGCCGGAGGCCGAGTCTCCTTCGGCGGCTTGGGCTGCGTGGGCCGGGCGGTGGCGGCGGGGCTGGGGGCCGGGAGGCCTGCACGCCTCCCTAAGGCTGTATGCAGCTCTAGCCCGCCCCGGGCCTTGCTCTCCCCCCACCAGTGCCTCTCTGGGGCCTCCTCGGGGCGGGAGCTTCCCGGGCGGACGCCGGGCATTTAAATACGCTCTTCTGAGGGAAAGGAGCGAGCCCGCGGCGTGCCGGCGCTGCTGCCCGTGGAGCTTCGCCCGCTCGATTCAGCTTCTACAGGTTGTGTTAGGAGCGCTCTACGAGGCAGCCCGGGCCTCTGTTGTCCATCCCGTCTCTAAAGGTTATTACTGCAGTGTGTGCCCCGGAATGCTGCCTTCTCTAATGACGTAATTATAGTGGCCAGCATTGTACAGTGCTTTGGGAGAAGGCGGTTGTTGGTTGTTGGGGGGCTGGGTGAGTGTAGCATGAAGGTAGTGGGACCTTCAGAGCCCTGGGACCACTTAACCCGCAGCTTAGTCCTTGTAACTAACAATAACTAAGGCATGTCCTCGTACCTCACGGGGAGCTCGTTGTGGGTAGTGTGCCTCGGTTTCCTCATCTGTGAAATGAGCTAGGAAAAGAAATGGTGAAATACCCATCTCTTTGCCAAGGAAGTTCACAACTGGGGAGAAAGAAGTGGACGCGGCTGAAAACCTCAAGTGAAATGGGCCTAACCCAAAATTCTTTTCCAGTGCCACAGTGAAGTCTGACTGAAAGCGGTTTCAGTGAAGGTGATTTGTAAATTGCTGACAATAGATCTCGTAGTAAATTGAATGACAAAGTATTTTGGAAAAAATTAGCAGAGCACATTGGATTGCAACCATACGTGGGCTGCAGATACCAAAAAAAAGAATGTTGTTTTTTATTATCTAGTCATCCTTATCTGTAAAATTCGTTGTATTTTAAAAATACAACTTTGTTTTGTTTAGTTGTCTTTGTTAATTTCATCGTGACTGCGTTTTTTGTAACCCCCATATTATGTGGGAAAGGTAGTGAGTTCCATGGGTCAGGAGAGACTAAGCCTCCCTCACTTTTGACTCTCCTTAGAGCAGTTCATCATGAGGTTTTGCACAGCCCTTGCTCATTGGCTACTGACACTTGAAGATGGTGTGGTGGGATTGGTCATTTAAATTGAGAGGTAAATTCCAAGTCTGACTTGAACACTCTCCACTTCAGCTTATAACCCAATCCTTTACTCTGGCTTGTGGCTTGTTCAGCCACTTCTGGTCCAGGTTGAACTAGTTCTGGTGGTGTGGTGCATGTAGTCTATCACAGACGGGATACTTTGTTTTTGGGTCTGATCAAACAAGTGTATGGTAGCAGCTCTTACCTTAAAGGGCTTGTTATAAGAATTAAATAGGGTGTTTGTCAATCACTTAGTGTTTTAAAAAAAAAAAAAAAACAAGTGCGACTTAAGAAAAACCCTTCGGTGAAGATACGATGACGAGTCTGACAGGAAGGGCTCTTTGTTCAGGTGCTCTATTCTGCTGCGTTCTGCAGACCAGATTTCGGACTCCTGGCTCAAAGTAACTTCCTAAAGAAGATCTAGAGGCATTTGTCTGAGAAGGGTTGATACACTTAAGTCAGCAGAGGTAATTCGTGTAGCATTATATCAATACAGGCCCTTTTCTCTTATACTTAGTTTGTAGCCGATGGCATCTTCAAAGCCGAGCTGAATGAGTTCCTCACCAGGGAACTGGCCGAGGATGGCTATTCTGGGGTGGAAGTGCGCGTTACCCCGACCAGAACAGAAATCATCATTTTGGCCACCAGGTAAGGAAGTCCTTGCTTGACTCTAAAAGTCTGACCATTTAGTGGAGGTGCTTGCTTGCCAGCTGTGTATTAAACAGGACACCAGCTGAAATTGGCCTTAAACAAGGTTCATTTACAAGACTATCATCAGTTTATTTTTTTAATAATAGTCTTCCTAGCAGATATTGTAACTTATATTTCAACTATGAGACATAATTTATTCTTTAGGATGTGCTCTAATCCATACAAGCTGTTTTAAGTATTGTAGGATGGATTGACTTCAAATGGGATTTTTGTAGGCCAGAACCCCTGTGTCCCATGTTCTAGTGGATTCTTACTGGTCATGACGGGGTTGGTATAGACAACACATAGAGATTAGGAATTGATGTTCTCCTCTCTACTGTGCATATGTAGGAAAGCACGGCGGCTTCGGGTGCCCCAGATAACACAGGGTGTCCCAAAAGTCTTAACCTACTAGAGCTCAAAAGACTTTGTGGCATCCTGTGTAATAGAATAGACTTCAGAAATCCCTGCTTAGGAGTGAATTCCTTCAAATAATCATCTACTTTATCTCAACCCTGCCGGTAATTGGAAATCATCTCTGAAGAGAAGCAGTCCATTTGTGGATAGGGCTAACAAGCAGTTGTGTGTCACCTTCCCTTTGCCTTTTTACCCATGTGTACCTGGAGAAAATAAAACGCAAGCTTTTCTTAGGCACCTGAGAGCTGCCGAACTGTTCCATGAGTGCTTCTTCCAGTGATTTTTGCCTCCACTTTCAGGACTCAGAATGTCCTTGGGGAGAAGGGCCGCCGCATTCGTGAACTGACAGCTGTCGTTCAGAAGAGGTTTGGCTTCCCTGAAGGCAGCGTAGAGGTGAGTACCGTCTCACCTGGACAAGTCATAGAAGATAAACACATGAACAAGTGAGGGAAATGGTCTGGAGAAGTTTGGGACACTTTACTTCAAATGTATGAAAAGGGGGGTAGCTTCTGTCATCCAAATAACTGAGGTACGGAAAATACTTTGAAGGTCTTGGCCTTTTGCAGCTCAGTATGATCGTTTCCTTAAAGAGTTGTTAGACGCTCCCTGGAGTGGCGAGAGCTTTGGTTCCTTATTCCTAGAGGAAGAAGCAGCATGGAACTTGGCCATTTTGTTTTGGTGTTTGTCCGGTGGTTTTAAGTTTATGGCCATCTCTAGTTAAATTTTAGAATTTAAAATTTAAATTTAGAATTTACTATATCATGACATGTAACATCACAAATGAAAACAACCTTGTCTTGTGCTAGGCCTCAACAAAGTCATTGTTGTATTTCTTTTAAAGCTGTATGCTGAGAAGGTGGCCACCAGAGGCCTTTGTGCTATTGCTCAGGCCGAGTCCCTGCGCTACAAACTCCTAGGAGGTCTCGCCGTGCGTAGGTGAGTTTCTCGGTCTGCTGGAACTTATTCATATTTTTACAACCTGCCTTATAGGGGCTCTTGGGAGCAAACGCCATAGTTTAGGGAGCTATTATTTGTTTGAGGCTCTTTGACTTCTTTATCAGCTATAATCTCCAGCTTTCTATAGCTGGACTCCTAGTGCCTTAGTGACAATTATAAACTATTGCGGAGCCCTCATCAGCAGTGTTCTACCCTTCATTTGGCCTGATAGCATTAATTGGAGACAACTTGGCATTGTGGGTGCCCAAAAGACCTAGGTGCTATTTATCAGCTCTATAAGATGTGCCAGATGACCTAAGATCTTCCAGCACCGGCAATATAGTAATATATAAAGAGTTATATTATTTTATATATAATATAGTAATATATAGAGTTATTTCTTGCAATTAGCTTGAATCTCAAGCATTTTGTCTTAAGGGAATCAGTTACTTTTCTAATGATCATCTAAAGGAAGTTAAATTTTTAAGTTGAATAAAAAGTATGAGGTTCTCTGGTATTTGGCTCCTTCCTGGGCCCATCATCCTTTCCACACACCCCCAAATAGCATACTATTAGGTGATGGCATTTCTGTTCCCTCTCTTCCCAAAGGGCCTGCTATGGTGTTCTCCGCTTCATTATGGAGAGTGGAGCAAAGGGATGCGAGGTGGTGGTTTCCGGTAAGCTCCGAGGCCAGAGGGCCAAGTCCATGAAGTTTGTGGACGGCCTGATGATCCACAGCGGAGACCCCGTCAACTACTATGTCGACACAGCTGTGCGCCACGTCCTCCTCAGACAGGGTGAGCCGCTGCAAAAGCTTGGGTGCAACCTGGTGTTGCCTCAGATAGCTTATGCTCTCAGGAAGTGAATTCAGGAAGGGAAGTGGCTGGGTTGGGAGCCTGGACCAGCAGCCCAGCCCCTGACGTCCGGAGTACCCGAAGGCTGCGGGAATCCCCTTCAGTGATGACAAGATGACGAGTCAGAAAGGACACATCCTGCTCTGAGTCCCCCGGCACTGGCATGTTCTTTGTCACTGCACGTGGGGCCTTTGCAAAAGTGTCTTCTCTGTGGTTGACCTAGAGGCATTTGTCTGAGAAGGGGCCAAAAGAGTTTTTCTGTCCCAGAAAGTTACTAGATTCTGTCAGATCTTTGTGTCAGGCTCCGTAAATGAAACCACTTCATATTTAACCTTGGTGCCATTCAGGTGTATTGGGAATTAAAGTCAAAATCATGTTGCCCTGGGACCCAAGTGGCAAGATTGGCCCTAAGAAGCCCCTGCCTGACCATGTGAGCATCGTAGAGCCCAAGGATGAGATTCTTCCTACTACCCCCATCTCAGAGCAGAAGAGTGGGAAGGCAGAGCAACCAGCTATGCCCCAGCCCGTGCCCACTGCGTAACAGGTCAGTCTGCCCAGCTGTACCGGGGTCAAAGCAATTAGCTAGGAAGTGTTTGGTATAAGGGTGAACGTGTGTGTCTGTTTGGTGCCCATGCAGAGACTTCTGCCAGGGCCTTTTCCTGTGAAATAAGTATCCTTAGTTGGCAAGGACCCAAGAGGTTCTTTTGCCTAATCTACTGAAAAACCCAATTTTTTAATGGATTTATGGTCCATTGCTTTTGAATCCACACCTTAGCCCTGTGAAGGAGGTAGGGTAGGGACTTAGTCCATTTGAGGCTTTGGGAAATTTGAAGCATCTCAACTCTTAATACTCAGCTAGTGACAAGTGGGACTGCTGAGAAATGTAGCTCTTAACTTTATTAGATGGTAAAGACTGTCCGAGGCATGAAAAGGGACCAAGAGAGATCTGAGAGGTGACCCCAAGTTATAAAGAAAGCAAGGGATAGACTTGGAGAGGAAGTGACTTATCTGGCACCACATTCCCTCTGCCTTCCCCACTTTGCTGTCCTTCTGCTTGCATGTCTCGTGATACGTTCTAACTCCCGCAGTGAGTCGCTACCATTTGGGGGCATTTCTGATTGTTCAGAAGTTCTCAAATGGAGCGCACTTTTCATCTCTTCTATTTCTGTCAGAGTGAACTGTCGCTTGTCTAGTTTTCTTCCTTTCCTTATGTATTTGCTCAAGTTGTGACTGATTCTTCCTGTCCCCACAATGAAAGTCTTAACTTTTTTCGATAGACCTGTCCTCTTATTCTTATGCTGTTCTTTCTGTATCAGTGGATATTTGTATGCATGTCTCTCTTAACCACACTGTATTGAAAACTTTGTTAACACCTTTTACTTCTCTCTGTCTTGCATATAATAAATACTTAATAAATGTTCAGTTGAAAATCCTCAGCTTTTCCTTTTATTTTCAACCAGTTATCCTAATTCTTTGGAGCTATACAAACATGTCTCCTTTTTCTAATCCTTCAGATATTTGAGGGAGGCAGTTTGGTTTGTGGAAAATCCTTTGGTCAAAAAGGTCTGGTTTCCAAATCACCACTGACCTGGCTTTGGTCCTTCCTAGGAATCGCCCTTCCTAGGAAGTTAGGTCCTCTCTGGTTTTCAAGTCATTTGGTTTAATGTTTTCCCAGAGGAATTTGTGATTAATAGTACTTCAATAGACATGGTCCAGATTTGGAGGATCAAGGTCACCCAATCCAACTGCCAGACATGATGTCTAGCCCAGATTTCCTTTGTAGCTGTCTGTCACTTAGAATATATTACAACTTTTATCCTAGAATAGACTACCAGTCTGAGGTTCTAATTCAAGCTTTTTTCCCCTCTGCCTCAGTTTCCTCATCTATTTGAAAAACAAAAACGATAATAGTCCCTCCCTGCCTCCAGTCAGGAGCTAGTGTGGAATAGTTAAGGAGGAAATTTATTACTAAATGTTAGGTTTCAGAAATGGCTACTAGGATATTGGTAAAGATTAAATTGATTTAAGCATCTTGGAGAAATGGTATAAATCAAGACTTCAAAATGGAAGTGAGGGAACTTATAAATACCAGACTTTTTTAAAAGTCTGTTTTGCTGTCTGGTGGGGTGGTGGTCATTCAGACAAATACATATGAGTAGGAAAAAAACAGTGTGGTACAAGATAGATTCTTGTTGAGAGGAGTATATTGAAAGACATCCTTTAAAGGCAAAACTCAAAAGCCACTTGAGTTAGACCCATAATTGAAGAATGGTAGAGATCCTGGAATGCCAAGCAAGAGTTCGAACTTGATTTGATAAGGAGTAAGGCAACTGAAGCTTAAGCAGGCTAGTGATATGATTAGATTTGTGCACAAATTCTTGTGGTGGGACCTCTGGTGGATTGATAATAGTGGAAATGAAGGGGACAGATGTTAGAGGTGTTGTGGAGATCACAAACTAACAGACTTTCCTTTTCTTAGCTCTCCAAAGATAACACCAATTTCTAGTTTATCTTGCTTTGATCTAACTTTTGTCTTATTTTGGTTTCAAGGACTCTGTGAATGGTGTGCCCGAAGCTCTTCTGTAAAGATCTTTAATAAAATCTTTTTTAAAACAAACATCCTAGTTATATTGCATTTTTCAAAATGTGGGCAAATTGGACAAAGTCACCAACACTCATTTCTTCTTTTAAATATTTCATGGGGTTAGGAAAATAACTGTCTCATGTGCCTTTAACAGCTATAAAGGTTGAAAGTTCTTATTACAAATCACCTCAAGAATGTTATAACCAAAATCAAACTCCCAGCTCAAGGAGAAAACACACCTGGACTTAATTTTCTTGTGTAGGAATGTCAGCTGTTGGTGAACTTTCTCATAGGACAATTAAATAAAGCACATGTAAATGGCCACAGGTGTGTTGAATATGAAGGGAAAAGAAATGTCAGAAATTTTTTTCTACCTGAATCAAGTTAGTTTTGCTAGAATAAAGATAATGACAAATTTGTCAAATAGCCCATTCTAGCGTTTTCAACAGTTTGTTCACATAGGGCAACACAATATGAGAGAAAAGGATGTGATACCTAGTTATTTGGTTAACAATGGAGTGAGAAATGGGAATGTACTAGAAGAAAGGGTCATAGAATGGGGTAAATTATCTCATAAAAGGCAAAAGGAAGCATTTACAATGGAGGGGAAAGGGAGCCAGTGGGTCTTGCTCATGAGAAAAGGCTCAGAAGGAATAACATTCAGATTATGTATAAAAATCTACCTTGCCCTATAAAAAAGGGGAAGTGGATAAATCGGAACAGGTCAAGTTAAGAATTTGAGGGCAAGGATGAAAATCATAAATGGAGGTTTAGGATTGAGGAATACAGCAAAAACTAGAAGTTTCTGATAAAGGCCTGATAAAATGTAAACAGTTTTTAAGACAAGTAGATGTAGCCGGATGAAAAAGGCTAATTTACTGATTGGAGAACTGAATTAAAATAATTCTGAGGCCCTACCCCATACACGTATCTAATGGGATAGTAAAAATAACAAGGGGATATGGGAAAAATAAGACATTAATATACTGTTGAAATTGAGTCAACTATTTTGCAATAGAACAATTTGTAACTGCCCAAAGAACTATAAAATTTTTACCTAGCAATATGTCTATCCTAAAAGAAATAGAAGGGAATGAATGGCTAAACAAAATGCATGTGATTGTAATGGAAGACTTGTGCTGTAAGAAATGTTGAACACAATTTGCTCAGAAAGACTTGGATTTCCAAGAGCTTAGGTAAAATGAAATGTACTGTGAAAGTGCTATCCATATTGTGAGATGATCAGCTGTGAATAAAAACTCAGCAATATAGTGATCCAAGACGACTCTTAAAAAAAACTTAGAAAGAAAAATACTATCCCTACAGAAAAAATTGATGATTATAGATTGAAAATTATTTTTCTTCAGTTTTTTTTTTGGGGGGGTGGTTTATTTCTGACTTAAAATATTTTCCATGACTACAAATGTGTAACATTGAATTGCAGCTTGCCTTTTCATAGAGGGAAGGGAGAGAATTTGGAACTTAGTTTCAAAAAATGATATTTTTCCTAGTTACACGTAAGAACTATGTCACAGCATCACCTGATTTCGTGGCCCTCTTTGAGAACGAAGAACAAACAACCACTGCTTGCCAGGAAATGTTGGAACCAGTTGCCAAGACCTTATTTATTTTGTTGTTTTTTGCTGAGGCAATTGGGGTTAAGTGACTTGCACAAGGTCACACAGCTAGGAAGTGTTAAGTGTCTTCAGGTCAGCAGATTTGAACTTGGGTCTTGCTGACTTCGGGACTGTTGCTCTATCTACTTCGACCCCTAGCTGCCCCACCTTTTTAATTTTGTGTTAAACTTCGGGCCAGCTTTGACACTCTCCTCTTTAACCCCCATCAAGAGGCTTCTTAATTTTTTTTCTTTTTCTTTTTTTTAATTAAAGCTTTTTATTTTTCAAAACATGCATGGATAATTCTGCGACATTAACCCTTGCAAAACCTCGTGTTCCAGTCTTCCCCCCCTTCTCCCACCTTCTCCTGACTGCAAGTAGAAATATATGTTAAATCTAATATATGTATACATATTTATACAATTATCTTACTGTATAGAAGAATAAAATCAAACCAGAAAAAATGAAGAAAATAAAATCCACATTCAGTTCCCACAGTCCTATCTGGGTGTAGATAGCTCTCTTCATCACAAGATCATACTAGTCTGAAGCATCTCATGTTGAAGAGAGAGGCTTCTTAATTTCACTTTCTCCCATCAGTGGCATCATCTGCATATCTAAGATGGTTGATATTTCTTCCAGCGGTCTTAATTCTGACTTGGGTTAGCCTGTTGTTTTATATGATGTATTCTGCGTATAAGTCAAATAAGGGGATGATATTTTGTACTCCTTTTCCAATCTTAACCAATCTGTTACTCCATGTTTGGCCTTAACTCTTGACCCACACAGGAAACATGCACTCTTGTGCTCTGCCATATTTTATTGTACTCAGAAAAGTAGAAGTTTTTCTGGAATTCCCTTATTAAACTGGGTCTTGATTTAGTTACCCCTTGAGCTCTTGCTGACAAAGACAGCCATTGTGGCTTTCCATTTCCTTCTACAGCTCATTATAAATGAGGGAACTGAAGTAAAAAAGGTAAAGTAATTTGTCCAGGATCATAGTGTCAGGGGCCAGATTTGGACTCTAGGCCCACGTGGCCCCCAAGCTGCCCAAGGGAACCCCTCGCTTTTTTCTCCATAATATAGCAAATGCTGGCCATCTGGTCTCGGGGTCTGCTGCCTCTAAAAACCAGCATTCTGGTTATTCTTGGTTCATGTGTTTCTGAGCTTAGTTTGCAGAACCTTAAGCATAGCCTTGCTGGCATGTGAAATGAGCTGTTTGAACGTTCACATTGCCCTTATAAACTGGGATGGGAACAGACCTTTCCCAATCCAGTGGCCACTGCTGAGATTTCCAGGTCTTCTGGCATATTTAACAGCGTCATCTTAGACCTTTAAATAGCCCACCTAGAATTCTGTCACCTCCACCAGCGTGACTGTTGGCAAAGCTTCCTAAGGCCCATTTGACTTCATTCTCCACGGTGCTTGGCTCTAGATCCAGTAGCTGCATCCTTGTGGATAATGGTGATATTAAGATCAGCTACAGAAATGATCTCCCTAAGGCACAAGTACGAACACAGGTTATAATACCCACCCCTATCCCCTCAATCCATAAACTCAAGACACTCCATGCTGTGACTCAATGTTTTTTCCTTGGTATTCCCTTATTCCTGGAATGCTCTTCCTCCTCAATTCTCCCTCCTAGCTTGCCTGATTTCCTTCAAGATGCAGCTCAAATCCTTTTCTGTCTGTGTCGTCTCTCTACCTTGAGGAGTTACCTCCCACTTATACTGTATATGTCTAACTTATATGTAGACATATTCATATTCAGTTAGACCTTCAAAGCTAGAGTGTTATGGGCCAGAACTCTGAACTTGAAACAAAGGATTCTTACAAAGTGCCAACTCAGTGGAATTGATAAAGACAATGGTTATCTTGTTTATCATGGTTCAGTATGATTGATTTAATCCTATCAGGAGATGCTATGGGCCAGAATTTGAAACAAGGTACTGAGGGGAATTGATGAGACATTGGTTAAATCTAGTTTAGCACTGATTTAATCCTACAACAAATAATGGTTTCCTCGTGATATAATGATTGGTTTGTACTCAGTGTAGAGCATAGAAGCTGGGAGCCTTAGCCAGGGCTGCTCATTATATATTATTATATATAGTTGAAGAGATTCAGAGGGCAGAGAAGACAGGCGGGAGCTTAAGCTCAGAACCAAGGAGAGAGATAGCCCTCTAAGAAAGCTAATGGGCCCCAGGAAAGGAGAAAAGACTTGGAAAGAGACAATAAAGGATTTGGACTTTAACCCCTGGCTACTCCTGTAGTGATTACTGATTGAAAGAAACCAGACACCCCAAGGAAACTGAACCAGAGAACATTACACAAGAGCCTTATTTTAACTTTTTTTTTGTATCCCAGCCTTGCTTAATAGTGCTTAATAAAAGTGCTTAATAAACATTTGTTGATTGGTTGACTTATCAGAGAAACTTGCTGCAAAGATTCTTTCCTTCCTTTTTCTAATTTTAGCGACATTGATTTTGTTTGTGCAAAAACTTTAAAATTTTATATAATCAGAGTTGTCTCTTTTATCTAGTACCTATTATCTAGTATGATTCTCTCCCATATTTGATCATATATCAGAAAAGTAATTTTTTAATTTCCATATGATACAATACTTTACTTTTGTCATCTATCCATTTGGACAACCTCTTATTTTTTATTCAGTGCAAAAATAATTTAAATGATTACTGCCTTGTGATGTAGTTTAAGATCTGGTTTTGCTTACTTTGGGATTCTTGAATTGTTATTCCTCACAATGAATTGCTATGATTTTTTTTCTAGCTCTATTATATATATATATACACGTGTGTGTGTGTGTGTGTGTGTGTGTGTGTGTGTGTGTGTATAAATTCCTTTGTAGTTTGGTATTACACCATATAATTTGAGTTATTTTGAGCTCTTCTTACCCATGAAAAATTACTATTTCTCCATTTATCAAGGTCTATTTCTGAGCAATACTCTTCTTTGTAAAAAGGGAAAATTGTCTTTCTTTGTAAACTCAGTGGCACATAGTGAGTATTTAACAAGTTCTTTTTAACTGTGTAAAATGATAGGATTGGACTAGATGTTCTCAAGGGTCTTTTAATGATTCAAGCTGACATCTTGGTTGTTCTGTTTTTGAGATCAGTGATGTTCACTGATAGTGGAGATGACCATAGATGTAATATTTTCAAGGGGGAGCAAATTTTCTTAGACTGAACAACAATGTACAGGATGATAAAGATCTAATGGGAATAGCAGTAAGTTAACAATAGAATGGGGTCCCAAAGAGCACAGTAGAAGGAGAGGGCCTGGGAATAGATACTCAGATTAGAATAACGTGGGGTAGATGAGGACATAGAGCGGTAATGGAAAAGTTCCAGCCTAGGTAACCTTCAACTGAGAATCACAAAGATTGTGAGAGGAGGAGGAAAGAGTTTGCTAGCCAAAGAGTAGTTGCACTCTTCCCAATAGCCAGAAAAGGCTATTATATAAGGTCTTTCCCATTCCTGGTATTATGTGGCTCTGAATTTTTTTTCTCTACATTGAGGCCCAACTAAAATCCTCTAATGCTAGTTCTTTTTCAATAGGTAAGGTGTAGTGATCTTTGAAATAGACCCCAAAATAGAATAGTGTGATTGGGCAAGTTAGCCACTAGAGAGCAGTAGCTTCCCAGTTTCCTCAAAATGAAATAAATGTCTACAATCTCTCCCAGTTTTGATTTAGAATAGGAATAATTGCCATTCATTTATTGATTTGAAGCAGGTCATCTGAAGTTAGTGTGATTTCATTGTATAGGGAAATTCCAGATCCAGAAGGAAACTCCCACCAATACAAGCTGGCACCTTTTCTGCAGCCATTATCCCTTTCTCAGATAGAAACTGTATTTCAGAGAAGGGAAGTGACTTGACTTTATTATACAGCTAAGTGTCAAAAATAAAATATATATCTAGGAATTTCTGATTTCAAGTATAATAATCCACTAAAACGATCTGGAGAGAAAAAAATTTCAAGTACTTTGATAATTCTCTCTCTCTCTCTCTCTCACTCTCTCTCTCTCTCTCTCTCTCTCTCTTTCTCTCGCTCTCTCGCTCAACTGAGGAAATTGGGGTTAAGTGACTTGCCCAGAGTCACACAGCTAGGTAGTTTTAAGTATCTGAGGCTAGATTTGACTTCAGGGATGGTGCTCTATCCACTGCACCAACAAGTTGCCCTGATAATTCTGTTTCAATATAATTACTTTCTTTTGAAATCTTTTGTATTTTATGCATTCAGAAGCATTATTTTGAGAAGGGATCCATAGGTTTTCTTAGATTGTGAGAATCTGTAATGCAAAAAAGGCTAAGAATACCTTACTAAAACATGATAAGATCAAGCCTCTCTTCTCTAGACCAAAGCTTCTCAAATTGTGGTTTAAAACCTTATATAGAGTCACATAACTGAATATAAGGGTCATGAAATTATTATGTATTATCAATAATGTTTGATTTGTATTCATGTTTTATATATCTATATACCTTGGGGTTACATAAAAATTTCTCAGACATAAAGGGGTCACAAGTGGAAAAAATTAGCACTTACTAGCTGGGTGACCCTTTGGTCTCATCTGTAAAATGAGCTAGAGAAGGAAATAATAATCCACTCCCATATCTTTGCAAAGAAAACTGCAAACAGAGTTATAAAGAGTCAGACATGAGTGAAATAACTGAAGAACAATACAATAAATTCTTTTTTCCATCAATGGTGTTTTTTCCCCAAAATGTAAAAAAAAGTTTTCAGCATTCATTTTTTTTAAATTAAAGCTTTTTATTTACAAAACATATGCATGGATAATTTTTCAACATTGACCCTTGCAAAGCCTTCTGTTCCAAATTATACCCTCCTTCCCCTGGCCCCCCCTCCCCTAGATGGCAGGTAGTCTAATACATGTTAAATATGTTAAATATATGTTAAATCCAATATAAGTATACATATTTATTCAGTTATCTTGCTGCACAAGAAAAATTGGATCAAGAAGAAGAAAACTGGGAAAGAAAACAAAATACAAGCAAACAACAGAAAGGGTGAGAATGCTATGTTGTGTTCCACACTGAGGTCCCACAGTCCTCTCTCTGAGTGTAGATGGCTCTCTTCATCACTGAACAATTGAAACTGATTTGAATTATCTCATTGTTGAAAACAGCCATGTCCATCAGAATTGATCATCACATAATCTTGTTGCTGTGTACAATGTTCTCTTGGTCCTGCTCATTTCACTCAGCATCAGTTCATGTAAGTCTCTTCAGGCCTTTCTGAAATCATCCTGCTGGTCATTTCTTACAGAACAATAATATTCCATGGCATTCATATACCACAATTTATTTAGCCATTCTCCAATTGATGGGAATCCACTCAGTTTCCAGTTTCTAGCCACTACAAAAAGGGCTGCCAGAAACATTCTTGCACATCAACATAGGAAAGGCTCATAAGTAGGGTAGAGGACCTCAAGAAATAAGCAAACCAGGAGTGAGCATGGGCTATGGCAGCAGCAGAAGCTTCTGGAAGTCTCAACTCACAAGAAGTCTCTTTATTAGCACTGAGAAAAGACTCTGTTGCTTTAGAACTTATAGTTCTAAACACTAGAACTTATAGTCACAGTGGAACAGGGACCCTCCTCACAGTTCCAGAGCAGAAAAGAGTGCTTATGGTCAGGTCTCTAGAAAGATCTCTAAAAATATCTTGAGACAGTGAACCTCCACCCTGGAAATGGAGCCCTACTTTAACAAAGAGTTAAAAATCAAGTAATAAGCTAGGAAAATAGGCATACAACAGAAAAAGATTCTGACCATAGAAAGTTATTATGTTGACAAGAAATATCAAAGCACACTCAGAAGACAACAAAGTCAAAGCTCCTATATCCAAAGCTTCCAAGAAAAATAAGAATTGTTCCTAGGCCATAAAAGAGCTCAAAAGAAATTTTGAAAGTTAGGGAGATAGAGGAAAAAAATGAAAAGAGAATTGAGAATAGTGTAAAGGAAAATAGAAAAAGCTAATGAGAACAATGCCTCAAAAAGCAAAATTGGCCAAATGACAAAGATACAAAAGCTCACTAAGGAAAATAATTTCTTGAAAATTAGAATTGACCAAATGGAAACTAATGACTTCATGAGAAATCAAAAAACAATAAAACAAAACCAGAAGAATGAAAAAAATAGAAAATTATGAAATAATTCATTTGAAAAACAAATGACCTGGAAAATAGATTCAGGAGAAATAATTTTAAAATTATTACTCTATCTGAAAGCCATGATTGAAAAAAACAGTCTGGACATCATCTTTCAAAAAAGCATCAAGAAAAACTGTCCTGATGTTCTAGAACCAAAGGGTAAAATAGAAATTTAAAGAATCCACCAATTACTTCCTGAAAGATCCCAAAATGATAACTCCCAAGAATATTATAGCTAAATCCTGAACTTCCAGGTCAAGGATAACATATTGCAAGCACCCAGAAAGAAACAATTCAAGTATAGTGGGTCCATAGTTGGGATAACACAATATTTAGCAACTCTCTGTTAAAGGATTTGGGGACTTGGAATATGATAATCTGGAGAGCAGTGGTACTAGGATTACAACCAAGAATCACCTACCCAGCAAAAATGAGTATAATCCTTCAGGGAGAAAATTGAATAATCAAGGAAATAGAGAACTTTCAGACATTCTTTTTTTTATCATTTTCTTTTTTTCTGGTTATACATGTACATTAATTTTTTTTTAAAGTACACATTTCTTTGTAAATCATCTTGGGAAAGAAAAATGAGAACAAAAGGGAAAAATCATGAGAGAAAAAAAAGTGAACATAGCATGTGTAAATTATATTCATTCTCTATAGTTCTTCCTCTGGATACAGATGGTATTTTCTTTCCCAAATATATTGGGGGGCAGTGAGATAGCACAGTGGATAGAGCACCAGCTCTGAAGTCAGGAGGACCTGAGTGCAATTCTGGTCCCAGACACTTAACACTTCCTAGCTTTGACCCTGGGCAAGTCACTTAACCCCAATTGCTGCAGAAAAAAAAAAAAAAAAAAAAGTATATTGGAATTGCCTTAGATGATTAAACTGCTGAGAAGAACCAAGTCTTTCTTTTTTTCCCTTAGTATATTTATTTTTAATACCATTACTTTATGAATCATGTTGGGAGAGGAAAATCAGAGCAAAAGGGAAAAACTATGGGAGATTTTTTTAAAATCAGAAAAAAGAAGTGAACATAGCATGTGTTGATTTACATTCAGTCTCCTTAGTTATTTCTCTGATTGCAAATGGCAGTTTCTGCTCAAAGTCTATTGGGATTGCTTTGGATCACTGAACCACTTAGAAGAATCAAGTCTTTGACCATCGCACATTTTTGCTGTACAGTGTGTACAGTGTATTCTTGGGTCTGTTTGTTTTGCTCAGCATCAGTTCCTGTAAATCTTTCCAAGCCTTTCTAAAATCAGCTTGTTCATAGTTTTGATAGAACAATGAAATTCCATTGTCTTCATATCTTAATATACCACATCTTATTTAGCCATTCCCCAATTGATGGTCATCCACTCAGTTTCTAGTTCCTTGCCATTACAAAAAGAGCTGCTACAAACATTTTTGCATATGTGGGTGCTTTTTCCTCCTTAATAATTTTCTTGAGATACAGACCCAGTAGTAGCACTTCTGCATCAAAGACTATGCACAGTTTGATAGCTCTTTGGTCATAGTTCCAAATTGCTCTCCTAGAATAGTTGGATGATCTCATAACTCCACCAATAATGCATTAGTGTCCTAGTTTTTGCACACCCCCTCCAATAATTATTTTTATTTTTTCCTATAATCTAAGAGGTATGAGGTGGTACCTCAGAGTTGCATTTAAAATAAAAAAGATATTTTAATTTGTATTTCTCTAAGCCATAGTGATTCAGAACATCTTTTCATATGACTATAGAGGGAACTTATTTCATCATCTGAAAATTGTTCACATCCATTAACTATTTATCAATTGGGAAATGATTTGTATTCTTATAAATTTGACACAGTTCTTTATATATTTTAGAAATGAGGCCTTTCAACAGCAAGATTATACGATGATCAATTCTGATGGACGTGGCTCTCTTCAACAATGAGATGACTCAGGCCATTTCCAATATCTTGTGATGAAAAAAGTCATTTGCACCCAGAGAGAGGACTGTGGGAACTGAGTGTGGATCACAACATAACATTCTCACTCTTTTTGTTGTTGTTTGCTTGCATTTTGTTTTCTTTCTCATTTTTTCCTTTTTCATCTGATTTGTCTTGTGCAACATGATATTTGTAGAAATATGTACAGAATAATTGCACTGTTTAACATAGATTGGATTACTTGCCTTCTAAGGGAAGGGGTGGGGGAAGAGAGGGAACAAATTTTGGAACACAAGATTTTGCAAAGGTGATTGTTGGAAATTATTCATGCATATATTTTGAAAATAAAAAGCTTTAATTAATAAAATAAAAAATGAGCTTTTTATCAAAAATATTGACTGTAAACATTTTTCTCAGCTTTGTACTTCCCTTTTAATCTTGTTTGTTTTGGTTTTGTTTGTGCAGAAACTTTTTAATTTAATGTAGTCAGTTATCCATTTTGCTTTTCAGTGTTCTGTAGTTGTTCTGTTTTTGATGAAAATTTCTTGACGAAAAGACCAGAGTTGGATCTGATTTTCAAATGTAGGACTCAGGAGAAGCATAAGGAGGTAATCAGGAAAGGGGCTTTCATACCATAAGGGACTTAACATGATTTATCTGTTTACATTCCTATGTGGGAGGATGATATTTGTAACTCATTAGAACTTTCTAATTATTATGGCAGTTAAAAGGGGTATATATAAACAGAGGAAGAGGTGTGAGTTGAATATGAAGGGATAATATCTAAAAAATAAAAAAAATTAAGGGGTGAGAGAGGAATATACTGAGAGAATGAGAAAGGGAGAGGTGGAATAATGTAAAGTATCTGCCATAAAAAAGGCAAAGAAAAGCTTTTACAATGAATGGAAGGGAAGAGACAAGGGGAGCAAGTGAGCCTTACTTTCACAGAATTGGCTCAAAGAAATAAAACAAACTCAATATGGGTATAGAAATCTATCTTAAACTGCAGGAAAATAGGAGAGGAAGGAGATTTGAGAACAGGGAGGAGGGTGATAGAAGAGAGGGCTTACTGGGAAAGGGAGTGGTCAATAGCAAAATATTTTTGAGAAGGGTCAAGGTAAAAGGAAAGAGAGAATAGAATAGAATAAACAGGAGGAAAATACAGTTGGCAATAGCAACTGGGAAAAGCATTTTGAAGCAAATTTCTCTGATGAAGGCCTCATTTCTCAAACGTATAGGAAACTGAGTCAAATTTATTATTTTTTTTAAAAAGAGCCATTCTCCAATTGATGAATGACAAAAAGATATGCTCTTAGCCCAAAGGGCTTTAAAACTATACAATCTGATTGTATGATTTGACCTAATAATATCACTACTAGGCATCCAAAAGTTTTTATTTTTTTTATTTTTTTTATTTTTTTTTTTAAAGGGAAAAGGACCTATTTGTACCAAAACATTTATAACGGCTCTTGCAACTCTCTTCTCAGGGCAAAAAAAAATGGAAATCGAAAGGATGTCCATAAATTGGGGAATAGATGGATAAATTTTGGTCTATGATTATGATGGGATATAATTGTTCCGTGGAAAATGATGAGTGAGATGCTCTTAGAAAAACCTGGAAAGTTCTCCACAAACTCAGGCAATATGAAATGTACCGTGTACAAAGTAATAGCAGTGTTGTGGGGATATCAGCTATGGATGACTTTGCTATTTTCAGCAATACAATGATTCATGACTACTCTGAAAGACTTATGATGAAAAATGCTATCCATACACAGAGAAAGCTGATTATCTCTGAATACACATTGAGGCATACTCTTTTGTTTTACTTTATTTTTCTTGAGGGTTTTTTTTTTGAGGGGGGGGGGAAATGAGACATCTTTGTTTTCTTTCACACCATGACTTTTATGGAAACATGGAAATGCATTGCATAATTTCACAAGTGCCTTCTTAATGGGGAGGGGGATAGGGGTGGGAAGGAAGGGAGAGAATCTGGAACAAAAGGTTTTTTAAAAATGTAAAATACTGTTTTACATATAACAACTCGTCATACAACATTACTGACAAGTGGTCATTCAGCTTGTATAAACTAACAGAACAAAGTAGGCAGGAATGACTATGATAATATATGGGAGGACAACATTGAGACTTCAGAACTCAGTGTAAAATAGTGACTTTTCACAACTTCAGAAGACTGATGGTGGGGACATGTCTTCTGCCTCTCAGGAGATGCACCAGAGATGCATAAAGAAGCTGGCATTTTCAGACATGGCCAATATGTTCATTAGGTTTCATTGTATGTGTTTCAAAGGAGGGTCTCTTTGTGGGGTTGAAGAACTTACTGGGAAATGATATTGATGTTTAAAAAAAAGAAAAATCATTGTTAGTAACACTTGGTAAGGCAGGGGCCTTTCCATGAAGAGGATCCATCTCCTCCAAAGGCAGCCTCATCCACTTTTTTGGATGTTCTTTCCTTCATCCAAGCTGAACTCTACAAGGGCTAGGTTCTCCCGTGTTGCCTTAGTAACTGATGACAGACAGTGATGGGCAGTTGAGATTATTGGAATGCTAGAAGGAACCATATATAAGCCATTATCCACATCTTAGCGCCCCCCCCCCCACTGTAAGGACTCATTGTCATCTTCTGAGCTATTCACAGGCCCCTTTATATGCAGATACTTTATACTGTACATTTCATGGTTATGGCAGCAGATCCTAATTCCAGCATATCCCACTGTGGTGAAAAGATCTAAAAACTGGTCCATCCCAAACTAGTCACTAATGATTTATTATAAATCAGTAAATTCAATATCATTTTCCTGAGTCTCACTCACCCCTCAGTCTCTTTGCAAAGTTAAACCCTGAGGACTCCTGGCCTGCTGCCTCTAAGAAAGCACCTGAAAGTGGACTTGAACAAGGAGGGGAAGGATTTCAGTAGGGAGAGAATTAAAGATCTTTTCCTACCATATGAAGTGAGAGATTGAGAGTAGAAGGAGTAAACAGTACAGGAGGAAATTAAGGAACAGCTAGTGGTATGGCTTGCCTGGATCAAAGAATGTTTGAGAAAATAGAGAATAGTAGGATCATAGATTTGGAGTTTGAAAGGACCTCAGAGATAATCTAGTATAAATCTCTTATTTTGTGCATCATTGCATCATTCTTTGTAATTCCATTTGAGGTTTTCTTGGCAAAGATACTGGAGTGGTTGACCATTTCCTTCTCCAGCTCATTTTACAGATGAGGAAACTGAGGCAGAGTTAAGCAACTTGCCCAGGTCACTCAGCTAGGAAGTACCTGAGTCTGGATTGGAACTCAGGAAGACTAATCCTTCTGACAAAGCCCAGAACTGCTTACTGTGGTGCTACCAGTGGGGTCCAGGACCGTGAAATGGTCATAAAATCTTGGCTCTAAGCACTAACCTTCCCATCATAAGCCCCTCCTCTCTTAGGCAGGCTGCACTTCAAACAGAGTTTCTCACAGGGCTCAGGGCTTGTTTTGAAGGCACCTTTCCCTTCACCCCAAAGTCAGAAGTTGCTTTTCCTCCCCTTGATTTGGCCTTTCTGACACCTCCTGTGTACTTACCCTGATTCTTCTGCTTAGTTATGTCTTAGTTATATCTTATTCCCTTCAAATAGATTATAAGTTTTGTAGTAAGACACTACTTTTCATCTTCACATCCCCTTGCTCATAGTAGGTGCTTCATAAATGACTGAAATATTAGACAAAACAGAAAAATAACAGGTGCAGTGTTGCAGAGTTTGGGGCTGGGGGAGTCAGGAAAAGACCACCGAATTTGCTAATTAATAGTGTTAGTGACTGGCTTTTGGTCTACTGATGGGATAAGATGGTAGGTCACAGAGAATGGAGGTAAATCAATATATTTTTTTCTATTGACAACTTTTTTTCCTATTGAATCTGTGATTTCATAAATGTCCTCTTCCTTGCCTGGGGCACTTTGAGGTTATGTGATTTGCCCAAGGTCACACAGCTGGAAAGTGGCAGTTTCCAGAAATTTAGCTGTAACAAGAGAAAGCTGGGATTATAAATGGACAGGGGGAGCAAAGTCAAGGGATGGCTTTTTTTAAGGATTGGGGAGGCATGTTTATAGGTATGTGGGAATTTTAGAGTGAAGGGGAAGCAGAGTCCTAGAGGAGGGGGAAGGAAATAGGATCAAGGTCCTAGGTATAAAGATATTAACTAGAGATAGGAATACTTCTGAAACCTAATCCGGGGCCCTCGACTAGTTTATGAAAATGAACAATATCAACATTTTCTAAAATCACACTAATATTAGTTTGTTTTAGACTTGCTGGGCCCACAGAAGGAATAATTGCTTAGTAAACTGTCCTTGAATCCAGGTAACCAAGTTGCTGTTTTGACTAACTGGTTTTAACAAACCTTGTGGCTAAGCTACTGTCTGAAAAAGATTCTATTTTCAGCAGTTTTAGCATTTCTAACCTGGCTTAGAGCCAAAATTATGATATATAAGCTTTCTTCCTGAATTCTTAATTGCCAATTAATTATCCGTGCTAGTTGGCCCACCTACTTTGGTGAAATAAAGCTTTGCATTAATGAGAATCCTGTGCAAGTGTTCTCACTGCAACTGAGCCAAACTGCTCTCCGAAAGCAAGAGGAGTGTGTGTGTGTGTGTGTGTGTGTGTGTGTGTGTGTGTGTGTGTGTGAAACAGGGATACAGACAGACAAAGAGAGACAGAGTTAGAAAGAGAAAGAAGAGGAGAAAAAGGAGAAATGTATGGGGACCATTTGGGGATTTGAAAGAGGAAAATTCTTACTCCTCCCCAATCTCTCTTCTCTGCTTACACCCATAGAGACTGTTACAGTGCTGAGCCAGTGCAATAAACCAATTCAGCACCAACCTTTGAGGACAGGGCTAGTAGGGGAAAGAGTGTATATCTCAGTGTTCTTTACCACAGCCCTGGCTTGAGGGCAGGACATAGTTTATCATCTCCATTCTGTAGAGAGGAAGCTGACATCTCTTTGCCAGACACTATAACCATATTTCAATTTGTTAATGCTGAGGGCTGTTGCTTGTATGATCACAGAAAGCCTTTGTGCCCTAGAAAATATATGTCTGTACATGGCAACAGCAAGATTATACAATGATCTATTCTGATGGACTTTTCAACTAGGAGGTGATTCAGGCCAGTTCCAATAGTCTGGTGATGGAAAGAGCCATCTGCACCCAGAGTGGGGACTGAGTATGGAACAGCATAGTATTTTCACTCTTTTGGGTGTTTGCTTGCATTTTGTTTTTTCTCATTTTTTTCCCTTTTTGATCTGATTTTCCTTGTGCAGCATGAAAATTGTGGAAATATGTATAAAAGAATTGCACAAGTTTAACCTATATTGGGTTACTTACTGTTTGGGGGAAAGGGTAGGGGAAAGAAGGAGAAAAAAATTGGAATGCAAAGTTTTGCAAGAATGAATGTTCAAATGAGTTGATTCAGATCAATTCCAATGATCTTGTGATGAAGAGAGCCATCTACACCCAGAGAGAGGACTGTGAGAACTGAGTGTGGATCAGGATATAGCATTTTCACTCTTTTTGTCATTGTTTGCTCACATTTTATTTTCTTTCTCATTTTTCTTTTTGATTTTATTTTTATGCAGCAAGATAATTGCATAAATCTGTATGCATGTATTGGATTTAACATATATTTTACCATGTTTAACATATATTGGATTACTTGCCATCTAAGGGACGGGGGAAATTGGAGCACAAGGTTTTGCAAGGGTTAATATTGAACAATTATCCATCCACATGTTTTGAAAATAAAAAGCTTTAATAAAGAAAGAATGAATGTTGAAAATTATCTATGCATATATTTTGAAAATAAAAAGCTTTAATAATAATAAAAGAGAAAAGATATGTCAGGGGAGGTGGAATGGGTTTAGGATAATTCAGAGTGAAATTGGGTTTCCTTCCTCCTCCAACTGTGCCCCTGGAAATTAGCTCCTCAATTTAAAGCCAAGCTTAGCTGAAAGAGCTATGAATCAAGCAGACGTCTTTGTCTCTGCCAGAAGAAGAGGGGGAGGTTGTAATGTATTCATCTTGTTCCCTCTCCGGCCTTCCACCCTGCTTCCAGACAAGCCCCCAGACCTCCTTGAGGTCTTTGTGTGATTGAAAGCTTTGTTAAATGTGAGGCTCACCTGCTGTGTAAATTGCCTATCTGGAATCATTTTCCTTTAGTTCCGAATGGCTTCTATCTAGGCGGGGCTCCCCCCCTCCCAATTTAGAATTGAGTATGGAGGTTTGTGTATCTTTTCCTGGACAAAGAGAGGGTTAGTTGATCAGAGGTGGGGGGCGGTGAGTTGAGGGGGGGATTATAACTGTGCAATATTCCCATCAGCATTCATTGAACTGCTTCCTAGCCTCTGAGTATGGCTCCCCATGATTTCTTGAGATGTAGGTGGGAGAAAAAAACCTGTACTGGACATCAAAAAACTGGGTCCCTAATCCAGCTCTGCCACTTATTTACTATGTGATATAATAAAGAAGAACACAGAGGTCTCTAGTCCAGGGGTTAACCAGTATATAAACTTATTTTTAAAATATTTTGATAATTGTATTTCTGCAAACTGGTTTATTTTGTAATCCTACATATTTATGTATATAAAAACACAATTCTGACAATACCATAGGTTTCTCCAAACTGCCAAAAGGCAGAGAAAAGATTAAGTCTCTGTTCTAGTCCAGCCCCCTCATTTTGCAGATGAGGAAACTGAGTCTAGTGATATTAAATGATGACTAAGGTCATACTGATTGAAATGAATGGAGACAGCTCCATACATAGCATTTTGGTTCCATATAGAGCATTTTTTCCAATGTATATTAATGCCTCTCAGCTTAAATTTATATTTTGTACATTGAGAAACTTGGATTAAAAGAGTCAGAGTAGTGTAGTAGATAGAGCACTGGGCTTGAAGTCAGGAAGACTTGGACACTTACTACCTGTGTGACTGAGAGCGTCACTTCCTCTCTGTGACTCAGATTCCTCTTCTGAAAACAGGGGGGTTAGATTCAGTGATCTGTGATTTAGGTGATCTTTGGGTTCTTCTTTTTCTAAGGTCCTAAGTCCCTGGAGACTGATTTGGCTTCTAGGTTGTAACCCCAACACTTGCATGGCACTTTCACCTCCATTATCTCCTAGGTTCTTTTTCTGAGAAATGTCCCCAGAGCTTGGCTTGAGCTCCTGACAAGAAATCACATAGGCACATGCTCAATGGGGTTCCTGCAGCTAGTATCCTCTGCTCTGGCCACAATTACCTACTTTGAATTATAGGGACAGAAAACTAAAAGAGACATTAGGAGTCTTTAATTTTGTGTGTGTCCTAGATAACTTTGGCAGGAATCTGGTGAAGCTCAGGGGTCCCTTCTCAGAACCATGTTTTTAAATGCATAATAAAATAAAATCTATTGGATGTCAAGGAAAACCCCTTATCACAAGAGATAGTTATCACAGTAGTAAGTGTCCTATTTCATCTATCCCTGGTTATGAATCTCTGGGTCTCATCTGCTAGATTTCAGTTTAGGGTTTATGATGCTTCCCTTTTCTCATCCCCTCCAAGGCATTCTAGTCACTTACCTCACTCCCCTGTCAGAATATTTCGATCAGGGAGAAAAGGTTACACAGTGCTTATCCATGATGCATCAGTCTTAGTATTTAACACTGAAAGAAGTGCTTTCTGGCTTCCCTCTCCTCTTCACCCCAGAGGCCAGGGGGCTATCTCTTTCTATTACTCCTTTATAGCAAGCACATAGCTTCCTACCCAGGGAACATTGTTAACTAAATTCATCAAGCATTATTAAGATGCTCATTATTTTGGGGGAAGAATTCATCTTGATTTGCCTGGGCTTTGTAGACTGGTTAAAGGAATGGATTGAGGTCAGGGCGGAGTGTTCATGTTGCATGTGATTGCCTGTATCCCTGATGCTTCCTGGCTGACTTTTCTTTACCAGAGTGATCCTAAGTGCAGAGGGTTGCAGATAGTGGGGAAACTCTGAGTAAGGTATAAGATCCTTCAGCCCAGAGGGAACCCTCTATCTATACTAGGGATTGCTGTAATGGGGGGCGAGAGGGGACAGCCTCCTCTGTCATTATCAGCGGCTTCCAGATGGTCCCAGAGCCTATAATCCTGGTTAATCAGTCTGGACCCCAGGCTCAGCTGGGAAACAAGGTTTTTGATGAGCCTGGCCCCAGCTGGGAAGGCCTCAGCACCAGTGCCTCCAGGGGGACTGTGGGCAAAGGAAGGTGCAGGGGAAGCCTGATGGGGATACCGTGCTTCTCATCAAAGCTCAATGAGAAATGTGCACTTTGTGCCTTTAAAAAGTAATCTATATGCAAATGAGGAGAAGGGATAGAATTTTAGAGAAAAAAAGCCTCCACCAGCCTGTCTCTGTCAGCTCCTGGGCTGTGAATAATTATCCCTAATTAAAATCCATTTGGCTCCTCCCACATCATAGAACTACAAGTGTTAGAACTGCTCTTAATTTTTAGACTATTAAGAGTTGTAAGGGACCTCAAAACATGAATTAGAGCTGGGAGGGCCCTTAGAACACAGAATGTCAGAGCCAAGAGGGCCCTTAGAACACAGAAGGTCAGAGCTGGGAGGGAACTTAGAACACAGAGTGTCAGAGCTGGGAGGGAACTTAGAACACAGAATGTCAGAGCCAGGAGGGCCCTTAGAACACAGAATGTCAGAGCAGGGAGGGCCCTTAGAACACAGAGTGTCAGAGCTGGGAGGGAACTTAGAACACTGAATGTCAGAGCCAGGAGGGAACTTAGAACACAATGTCAGAGCTGGGAAGGCCCTTAGAACACAGAATGTCAAAGCCAGGAGGGAACTTAGAACACTGAATGTCAGAGCTGGGAAGGCCCTTAGAACACAGAATGTCAGAGCTGGGAGGGAACTTAGAACACTGAATGTCAGAGCTGGGAGAGAACTTAGAACACAGGATGTCAGAGCTGGGAGGGAACTTAGAACACAGAGTGTCAGAGCTGGGAAGGCCCTTAGAACACAGAGTGTCAGAGTTGGGAGGGAACTTAGAACACAGAATGTCAGAGCTGGGAGGGAACTTAGAACACAGAATATCAGAGCTGAGAGAGAACTTAGAACACAGAATGTCAGAGCTGGGAAGGCCCTTAGAACACAGAATGTCAGAGCCAGGAGGGAACTTAGAACACTGAATGTCAGAGCTGGGAAGGCCCCTAGAACCCAGGGTGTCAGAGCTGGGAAGGCCCTTAGAACACAGAGTGTCAGAGTTGGGAGGGAACTTAGAACACAGAATGTCAGAGCTGGGAGGGAACTTAGAACACAGAATGTCAGAGCCAGGAGGGCCCTTAGAACACAGAATGTCAGATCCGGGAAGGCCCTTAGAACACAGGATGTCAGAGCTGGGAGGGAACTTAGAACACAGAATGTCAGAGCCAGGAGGGCCCTTAGAACACAGAATGTCAGATCCGGGAAGGCCCTTAGAACACAGAATGTCAGAGCTGGGAGGGAACTTAGAACACAGAATGTCAGAGTTGGGAGGGAACTTAGAACACAGAGTGTCAGAGCTGGGAAGGCCCTTAGAACACAGAATGTCAGAGCTGGGAGGGAACTTAGAACACAGAATGTCAGAGCTGGGAGGGAACTTAGAACACAGAGTGTCAGAGCTGGGAGGGCCCTTAGAACACAGAATGTCAGAGCTGGGAGGGAACTTAGAACACAGAATGTCAGAGCCAGGAGGGCCCTTAGAACACAGAATGTCAGAGCCAGGAGGGCCCTTAGAACACAGAATGTCAGAGCTGGGAAGGCCCTTAGAACATAGGATATGTCAGTGTTGACAGGGTCCTTAGAAATCATTTAATTCAATCTACTCACTTTAAAGAGGGGAAAACCTAGACCCAGGGTGTTTAGCTGATTTGCCCAAAGTCATGCAGTGATTTTAAGGAATGTCTCTTAGTTCCTTGCTCAGGACTCTTTGCATAGTACCACACTCAGAGATGACATTCAAAATATGTCCTTTAATAAATAATTTACTTTGTCTTTTTTTTAAAAATCTCCATTAGTTTCTTGAATACAGATGCTTTAAGTATGTTTCCTGAAAGATAATGATGAATGTTGAAGGGGATGTGAGAAAACTGGACACTGATACATTGTTGGTGGAGTTGTGAACGGATCCAACCATTCTGGAGAGCAATCTGGAATTATGCCCAAAAAATTATCAAACTGTATACACCCTTTGATCCAGTAGTGTCTCTATTGGGCTTGTATCCTAAAGAGATCATAAAGGGAGGAGAAGGACCCACATGTGAAAAAATGTTTGTAGCAGCCCTTTTTGTAATGGCAAGGAGCTGGAAACAGTGGATGCCCATCAGTTGGAGAATGGGTGAATAAGTTATGGTGTGTAAATGTAATGGAATATTATCGTCCTATAAGAAATGATCAGCAGGATGATTTCAGAAAAGCCTGGAAAGACTTACATGAACTGATGCTGAGTGAAATGAGTAGGACCAAGAGTGTTGTATAGAGCAACAACAGGATTATGTGATAATCAACTGTGATGGACGTGGCTCTTTTCAACAATGAGATGATTCAGGCCAGTTCCAATAATCTTGTGATAAGGAGAGCCATCTGCACTTAGAGGGAGAACTGTGGGAACTGAGTGTGGATCACAACATAGTATTTTCACAGTTTTTTTTTGTTATTTGATTACATTTTTTTTCAGTTTTCCCCCTTTTATCTGATTTTTTTCATGAAACATGATAATTGTAGAAATATGTATAGAAGAATTGCATATGTTTAACATATATTTCATTACTTGGTGTCTAGGGAAGGGGTGGGGGAAGGGAGGGAGAAAAAATTTGTAACACAAGGTTTTGCAAAGGTGAATTGAATGTTGAAAATTATCTATGCATATGTTTTGAAAATAAAAAGCTAAAAAAAAATGTTTGTTAAAAAAAAAAAAAAAGAAGCATGTTTCCTAACTGATCCAGCTCTGAGTTTGATGACTCAGAAGGCTTGACTTTTTGCCTTGACAAATGACTTAATTTCTCTTGGGCTCAAATTTCCTTGGACATCAGTTTCCTTATTTATAAAGTGAAAAAAAGTTGGACTAGAAGATTTCTAAGATCTTTTTCAGCTCTGAACACTGACAGGTACAATCGACCAGGGGTGAAATCAGAGCAGAAAAGTTCAAAAAAGATGCTCTAGAAAGCCTTTCACAAACTGTAAAATATTTTATAATAATAATAGCTCAAATATTTATAATCCTTTACAGTATACTTTAAAGAACTATATAAAGGTAAGGAATTGAGCCTTTTTTCTTAGAGGTAAGAAATGAAATCCTATGGGGTATATCTGCATTCAGAAATAACACACTTGCCAGCTTGAATGAATAAAAGTAAATCAGGTCTTATTTCTGTAAGAAAAGGGGAAAATAAGTTAATCAGATTTATGTACACAGAAACCTCACAGGAATGGAGGCAGAGTTCCTCGAGGGTCTTGGCAGTGATTATTGTGCATCCAAGGTTGTTTATGCTGAAGAGTCAGCTAGCCCTA
This sequence comes from Sminthopsis crassicaudata, assembly GCF_048593235.1. Lineage (NCBI taxonomy): Eukaryota > Metazoa > Chordata > Mammalia > Dasyuromorphia > Dasyuridae > Sminthopsis > Sminthopsis crassicaudata. Next base: position 513,216,340 of record NC_133619.1, read on the forward strand.
CTCTGCCCTTTGGGGTTGTTCTGTCTCTGGCCGAGGTGCTGAAGGATGGTGACACAGCCATGGGCACTGGTGCATCGCTGCAGAGGCTGTTGGTTTTCCAAGCACCCACTCAGTGGATCAAAGGCAAAGGTCTTATCGGTGCCTTCTCCTCTCTCATCCCGACCCCCAAGGATATAGATCTTCCTGCCACAAACAGTCACTCCACAGCTCTCCTGAAAGGCCAAGAGACAGACGGGTATTCAGGCTTGCCACCTCTCTTACCTAGACACCTCCTTGGACTAGCTAGGCCAGTTCTGAACAGGTAGCATTTAGGAACGGGACAGTCAGAGAATTATCATTATAGAGCATCAGCATCCTACCATCATCATGGAATCACAAAATCTCAGAATTGTGCCAGCACATGGAAGGGCCCATCTCTCCCATTTCTCAGCTCAAGGATTCCATTCTTCTGTAACTCCACACTCCCCTCTGTCTTCACCACATGCCCTAGCTTTAAAATGTTCTATCATTCTTTTCTATAGATAACATATTCTAATTATTAAATCAAATATTTAATTGAATATAGAAGCAGAGAATACACTCCTAGAGGCTCCAAGCCCTTCATCCCGCTTCTTGTTTCTCTTGCCAGGATTCCATGATGGAGATATAATATTGATGTTCTATATCTACTGGTCATCAAAATTCTCCATCACACTGTTCTCACTGAGTCAGTCTCCCTCTCATGACTTCATGGACTCTTGGGAAAGATACAACTATTTCTTTCTCCATTGGATTAAGGCAAACAGGGTTAATAAAAATTAAGTGCTTTACCTAGGGTTACATAGCAAATAAGTATCTAAGGCTGAATTTGAATCCAGGGCTTCCTGACTCCAAGTCCAGTGTTCTAATCCACTGAACTATCGAGCAGCCTTGCACTGTCTGCTTGGGAAAGTCAGTGACCCTCTCTGCCTCTGAAAACTGACTGTCAGTTCTCCCCCTCTGTTAAATGGGGATCATGACCATTGAATGGACACCCTCATAAGATTTTAGGGAAAGTCAAATGGTACTGTAGATAAGAAAATTCCTTAAAAGTATAAAATTTATAAAAATGAAAGAGATTTAAAGTTCTATAGAAAGTCAGTCCTAGAAGATACATTAAGATATGGAGCATTAGAGCTGAGAATACCTTAGAACACAGAATATCAGAGCTGGGAGGGACTTGAGAACAGTTTGCATATTTATAAATATATATATATACATATCTTTGTATGTGTTTATATGTGTATGACATATGATATATGCAAACTTAAAGCTTTAAATAGATTATAAATTATAAAAATTCAAACTATAATATCATTATTATAAATAATAATAAAAATGGTGTAATACTACATCCTTGTATAGAAAACTGGGAAATTTGTTTAGACACCCATGAGTTCTTACTCTAGGATCCAGTGAATTTGTTTTAAAAATATGATGATATCTCTATTTTGGGCATCTAGGTGGTGCAGTAGATAGAGCTTCAGGCCTGGAATCAAGAAGACTTGTCTACAATTCAAATCTAGCCTCAGACACTTGATAGATAAATAAATAGTCATGGAACTTTTTTTGCAGTTAGTTGAAATCTACAGATCCCTTTTAAGAATAATGTATTTAAGTGTATAAAATAAAATGTGTAGCATTACAAAGAAAGCCAATTTTGTTAAAATAAAGATGTAATTTTTTTCCCCATCTAAATTTATGGACTCCCTGACGTCTATCTACTTGAGTTCTATGGATTCCAGTTTAAGAGTTCTGCCTTAAAATGTCTCAATGGAGAGATTATCTTAAGCCATTGGCTTCCCCTCCTCCCAGGCCATCCCAAAAGGAGCCCAGATGGAACACAGGCCCCCTCCTTACCAGTGGCCCAGGGAGAGAAGCTGCTTCTTTCCAGAGATCTCTGCATGGATCATAGCTGAAGATCTTGTTCAGGAGACCCCCTACCACGTAAATGGTGTCATCCAGAGCCACAGCTTCTATGCACCTCTGGGTGAAGGGGGCTGGAGAAAGGAGTCTCCACTTGTCTTTCCCAGGATCATAGCATTGCACCTGAGGGAGGATATCAGCAGAGTCAGGGAGGGAGATGGATTCTCCTGGTGCTGGAAGCTCCAGAAAGCCAGATGGAGATGAGAGGATCAGGACCTCATGCCTCCCAGCCACATACCACCTTTGTCTATAGAATCAAAGAAGAATGCTTTGCAAACCTTAAATTTAAACTATAATGTATTATCATTATTACGAATAATAATAAAAATGTAAGCTACAGTGTAATACTGCATCCTTGTATAGAAAGCTGGGAAATTTTTTAGACACACATGAGTTCTTAAACTGGGATCTGGTGAATTTGTTTTTAAAATATATTGATAACTCTATTTTAGGGCCACTAGGTGGTGCAGTGGATAAAGTACCAGATTTAAAGTCAGGAAGACTTGTCTAGAATTCAGATTTAGCCTCAGATACTTAGTAGTTGTGTGATCCTGGGCAAGTCACTTAACCATATTTGCCTCAGTTTCTTCATTTGTCAAAAAAAACTGGAGAAGGAAATGGCAAGCCACTCCAAAATCTTTACTTAAAAAACCCAAATGGAGTCACAAATCAGACATGATTGAACAACAAAAAAAATTTTAATGAAATTGGTTTCTTTGTAATTCCCTATGTTTCATTTTATGCATTTAAAAATAAAATTCTGAAAAGGGCCCCATAGGCTTCACTAAACCACCAAAGTGGTCCATGATACAAAAAAAGTTAGGATCCTCAAGACAGAGTCAGAGATTTTTCTATCTAGGAGCCTTGGAATTGATTATCAGAGCCCAAATTGGAGTCCACCCAAGAGTTGTGGTTCCTGTGTCCACCTCTCTCCAATCCATCCTCTTCTCTCCTCATCCTCATCTTGGACTTCTTCTCATTTGGACTGCTAGAACAGCCTCCTAATTAATCTACCTGCCTCCAGGTTCTTTCCTCTCACCCCATCTCTCCTATAGCCCCCCAAATCATTTCCCTGATCCCAAGGTTTGACCAGATTCTCTCTGCCAACAATACTGAGTTTAAAATATTTGACTCACATTCAAAGTCATCTGCATTCTAGTTTCAATTTCCCTTTTAATCCCTTGCTGGTTTTCCTACATTCTGTGTTTCACTCAAATGAAAGTCAAATTGAGGGAAGTGATATAATAAAGTGAAAAGAGCCCTGACTCTGGAGTCAAAGAGCCTGAGTTCAAATTTTACTTATGACACTGATGGCCTGTGTGACCTGGGGCAAGAAGAAATCCCTTCTCAAGGACTCAGTTTCTTCATCCATAGAGTGGGGGAAGTTGAGCAGAGGGCCTCTGAGGTCCCCTCCACTCTAGATCTAATCCTAGAACCACTTTTTCTCCCTTCTCTACGAATATTTTGCTTTCTTGTCGGTGTACCTCTGTTCAAACTCTCCCTAGCTGAGCCAGATCCCCTTCCCTCTCCTGTCACCTTAGATTGTGTATACCTTTTGGCCCAATCATTACTGGGTCTGTATCCCAAGGAAATCATAAAGGAGGGGAAAGGACCCACATGTGCAAAAATGTTTGGAGCAGCTCTTCTTTTGTGGTAGCAAAGAATTGGAAAATGAGTAGATGCCATCAATTGGGAAATGGCTGAACAAGTTATGGTACATGACAGTAATAAAATATTATTGTTCTATAAAAAATGATGAACAAGCTGATTTTAGAAAAGTCTGTAAAGATTTCCATGAACTGATGCTGAGTGAAACAAACAGAACCAGGAATACATTGTACGCCATAACAGCAAGAAAGTGTGATGATCAACTATGAAAAACTTGATTCTTCTCCGTGGTTCAGTAATTCAAAGCAATCCCAATAGACTTTGGGCAGAAACTGCCATTTGCCCCCAGAAAAAGAATTAAGGAGACCCAATGTAAATCAACACAAGCTATTTTCACTTCTTTATTCTGTTTTTTTATCTCTCCCATGGTTTTTTCCCTTTTGCTCTAATTTTTCTCTCCCAATATGATTCTAAAGCAATGTGTGTTAATAAAATTTTTAAAAGCAATAAAAGAAGAAAAAGAAATGAAAGGAAATAGAGTAGGTAATGAGGAAACAAAACTATCACTCTTTGCACATGATTTGATAGTATACTTAGAGAATCTTAGAAAATCAACTTTAAAAAACTACAAGAAAGAATTAACAACTTTTGCAGTTGTAGGATATAAAATAAACCTACTAGACATGGAGTTTCCTGAGGATAAAAGATTTTTATCCAATCTCTCTCTCTCTCAATACATGAAGCATATTATAAGCACTCTAAAAATGCTAGCCTTGTATCTGTTTAATTGAATTGAACCAAGAATTGTCAACTAGATTAAGTGCAAGAGCCTTGTGTTGGTCAGGAAGGAAGAGGAACCTACCTAGAACCAGAAATTTCACTGTCACCTTAGACAGCAGTGGCCCTGTCATCTAGCAAAAGGAGTTCTAAAAGCTTAATTTCCTCTACCTCCCCATGCTCATTCCTTTGCGGGGCTCACCTTGTCTGTGTTGGAGCCGTCATCCATAGCACCTCCAATCACGTAGAGCTTATTGCAGCAGGGCACCACAGCTGCTGAGCTCACAGCCTCCAGGAGTGGGTGTACGGGGGTCCAGGTGTTGAAGAAGGGGTCATAGCATTCCACACTCCTCAGGCGGTGGACACCATCAAAGCCTCCCACAGCATAGAGCTGGGAGAAAGAGGAGGAGTCCCAGAGGACCAAGTGGTCAGTGTTGAATTCCTGCAGTAGCTCCCCCAAACTCTTGAGCTCTGATTTGAGGCTTTCCAACCTATGTGATCTCAAGCTACCTCTACAGCCTGATCCTCTCAACACTTTCCTATTATGTGAAGTCTCTGCTCTGGCTAGTTCTCCTTTTCCTGGCTTTCTTCCATGTCTCCTTCCTTCCTTCCCTTCCCTTCTCTTCCATGCCCTTTTTCTTCTTCTCTTCCTACTTAATGTTATCCACCTTTGAAGGACCTGGTCTAATCCCACCTCCTTTAGGAAGTCCCTCCTCCTAATTTCAGCCAACAATCAGAAATCTTTAGTATTTCCATCTAGGGCATGGATCTTTGTGAGATTAATGAACCTGAATGGAAGGAATGCTGGACTTAAAATCCAAAGATCTGGATTGAAATCCTTCCTTTAGCAGTCATGTGACTTTGTACAAATCTCTTCCCTTCATGGGGACTCAATTTTCTTTTCTATAAAATAAGAGCATTAAAAAAGTCTGTGTTTCTTAAGGTCTCTGAGACTATAGTAAACTTTCAGAATGGCAACATTCTGTCTCTAAACTAATGGGAAGCTTGTGTGTATTTTCTTTTCTTTATCTTTGTGGGAAGGGGTGGATGGTAAGTAGGTAAGGATGAGGTAGAAGTCAGAGCAGGATACTATGTCATCAGGAGAATTACTGAAGGTTAAAAAAAAAAGGAGCAAGAAACTAGATTGGATTAGTGAGTTTGATCTAGCACCAATTACAGATAGGCATGGGACTGTTGGAGGGCTGAAGTTTTGAGGTCTTAACTAGAAATGTTTGTTCTTAGTGTAAACAGTACAACCAGATCTTAATTCAGTTGTTCTGGGCTATTTTTGGTGGGGGAGCCCTGGAGACCTCAAGAAACTACCAAAGGGCAAGTGAGGAGGGGCTCATCTGGTGGGGGCTGCCAGCAAATTTTCTTGATTGTTTCCTATTTTAACTAATTCTTGGTAACCACAAGCTAAGCTCAGATGTCTCTGACTGCTAAAGGACTTCAAGTGATATCAGCACCCTGAGACAAAGTCCCAATCACCCTACCCTGCTTATGGTTCAATTAAAGATGCTAATTTCATATGGATCCAAAAGGAGGGGATGTGTAGACCGGGGGGTTACAACTCCAGAGAATATCTTGGGAAGTTTCAGTCTATTTCAGCTGGAACTGGGTCGATTTTGGCCCTCTACTTCTAATGACTTTACAATTTACACATCTATATATTACCTTTCCTTTATAAATCAACCTTAGAAATGAACCATCTCCATTGTGTTGTGATGGGGGGCAGATGGGGGAGCAGGAGCAGATGGCAGCCTTTGAAGGCAGCAATAGAAAGGGAAAGATAATTAGGAATAAGATATAATGCAGGAATCGAGCAGGTTCAGGGGCCTGGAACAAGAACTCAGAAATCAGAAAAGGTTTTGAGAGCAGTGAAGAATAGAAAGCCTGTGGGCTGAAGTAAAAAGATTCTCTGCACAAATCTTAACAATCTAGGGCTTTCCCATCCAAGGTTAGCTTGATTAGGTTAGTTAGTGTTTGATTTGTATGTGTCTTGTGAGTGATTTAACTACATATATGGTGTCTCTCCTGAAGGTCTTTGGGATACAGATTCTTTAGGTGACTAGAATTAAGACAGCAAGAGTTTATTTCTTGAGTTTATTATTAAGGGGATCTCTAGCTAGCATTTACATAGCACTTTACAAACTGTCGAGTGCTTTACAAATATTATTGCATTATTCTCACAACAACGATAGGAGACAGGGGTTATTTTATTCCCATTTGACCATCAGGGAGGTCCGCTGTGGACCTTGGGAGAGAAAAACAGGGAATAAGCATTCATGAGGTGCCTTACTGTGCTAAGTGCTCTTACTCATCTGATCAGTCAGCCCACTCCCCTGGCCTTAGGGATACCCCTGCCAAGCCTCATACACCCCCTAGATCAGCTGGGCTTGGAGCCTTCCGGATGAGTTCAGCCCTGGGATATTCCTTTGTAGGGGCAGTTCTGACAAATGGAGACCCAAGGGGGTTGGCGACCCAGATGGCACCCACCTACCCGCCCTTGCATGACGGCCATCTTGTGCCTCCATCTGCCCTCATTCAGGGACGCTGCCCTGACCCAAGTCTGCAGCTGAGATCGGAACATCCAGAGGTCACGGCTGTGGATGTGGCCACCTGAGGAGAGTGAACCATAGAATGTCAGAGACAGAAATGATCGGAGAATATAGAAGAGAATGGCTGACCTGGAAGGGACCTTTGGACAGTGTACATAAAATGTTGACAGAAATCTTAGAAGAGATCTGGTATGGACCCCCGAACTTAGAGTGGTAGAGCAGGAAATGGCAGCATGAGATCATCTGTTTAACCTCTTCAGGTTAGAGACAGGACATTTAGGGCGAGGGAACAGAAGGGATTTGCTCAGGGTCGCAGTGTCCATGTAGATCGTGCTCGTGAATGGTGCAGTTCCCCTCTTGTGTGCGGCCATCCCTCTCCTATGTAACACAGGCAAGTCTCACCCCTTCTCTGGACTCCAGTCTCCCTCTCTGTGAATTGGGAATTGACCCACATTATCTCCAGGTTTCTTTTTGGCTCTAAATTCTGGATGGAGAGGTGGGGCCAGCAGTGGAGCAAGAGGAGAGGATGAAGCGGAAGCTCTCCAGGCTCTCCTGCTGCTCGAGGGTCTCAGCCAATGCAGGCAGGCTTGGGAGGGGTCCTGTGCTCACCTGAGAGATAGACATCATTCCTCATGGCGCACATGGCAAACTCGGATTTGGTGCAGCCAGGCACACTGGGCAGCGTCTTCCACTGGCGGCTCCAGGGATGGTAAGCGTCGGCGAAGGGCAAGGTCAGCAGTCCTGTCCTGTCGCAGCCACCGACCACCACGATCACTTCGGCCAGATCCATAAACCTAGACAGGGAGGGAGGGAGGGAGGCTGGGACAGACCAGGAATTCCACCAGTCCCACAGGCTGCTGACTCCCTCCATCATTAATCCCAAGGCAAAATGCATCCCCTCCAGATTATTTCCCTCTCAGGTCACTGGCCCAAGTCCCACTGATCTTTTAGGTTATCACTGAACAATCCCACTGACTTTTGCCCTCATGACCTCTTCAGTTTAATGATAACTAGTCTATCTCATCTCTAAGTCAATGACGCCTCCCTTCTGACCACTGTTCCCAATGACCATTCAGACTACTAACCACTGAACACTGATCTCTCAGGGACTGACCTTTCAGGCCACTGACCATCATGCTGAGCTCCGAAATTTTACTAAAAATGAATGTTAAAAATTGTCTTTATATATAATTGGAAAAAATAAAATACTATTTTAAAAGTCCTGCTGAGCTCCACTTTATATCCCCTCCTCCATCCGGGCTCTTCTCCCTCATTTCACTGAGTGTATCATCCCTTGCTCCCTCTGATTCCACTTATTCCCTGACCACTCAGCCACCCTCCTAATTTTCAGTGGTCATCAGTTTTACCACTGATATATCTGTTGATTTTTACTCAATCCTGGGGTCCTGAAGGGCAGGAGCCATGCATCTCCCAGAAACCCTAGCACCGCCCTTTGTTTCTGGGGGGGCTAGAGGACCCCCTACCTCCTGGGGGTTGCCTTCCATGAGCTGCCCTCCCTCCCAAGGATGAAGCACTGGCGGGCCTCCAGCAGAAGCGGGTAGCACTCGCGGCTGGCCCGAACCATCTCATCAGCCTCCACCTTCTCTAGGAAGTAGGCCGGGGCCAGTAGAGGAAGCCGAACTTTCTTTAAGAGGCCCGGCAGGTGTCCGCGTCTGGCAGGGGGGTCATGTCGCACCCAGCGCATGGCAGCCTCAAACACAGCCTCCTCCCTTGCCACCCCCAGGCTCTCATCGGCCAGCAGCTCAGCCACCTGGGCCAGTTCCAGCTCCAGGAACTCGGGCTGGGAAGAGACTTGTGGAAATGCCTGGCGCACCACCCGGAGGCTCCCCTCTGCCAGGGAGGGCAGGGAGAAGGTCTGAGCCAGCCTGAGAAAAGCCAGGCAATTCTGCGGTCCAAGCTGGCCCTCCAGGAAGTTGGCGCAGGTCTCCCGAAGTGGAATCACCCCTAGCAGATCAGACAGGGCCAACAGAGCAGCTGCGTCCTCCTCCAGAAGGCTCACGCCAGCTCCGTAGAGGTGGTCCAGGAGTAGACCTAGGACTCCAGGGGACACTTGGGGAAGGAGCACGACATCCTCTTGGGGGGCGCCCCCGGAAAACAGGGCTTGGAAGTAGGTGCTGCCAGCTGACAAGGCCGCGCGGTGACAAGGAAAATCACAGTCGCCAGCTCGCAGGAGCACATCCGTGAGGGTGCCTCGGAGCTGGTGCACACTGGGCCTCTGCAGGACCTGCTGGGTACTGTCAGAACTGACGCAAAGCTCAGCTTGGGATGGATGGTCCAAGTGAGACTCTGCTTCCTCGCCGCTGGGGCTCTCAGGCATCCTGCTTTATCAAAAAACAAACAAAAGAGAAATGACTTTTCTCCTCGATATTTCCAAGGCTTGAAGGAAGGAGAGCTGAGGAGATGAAGTAGGTTGTGGCCCTGTCTTTCAGCATCCAACTCAAGGCCCCTGCTTTAACCACTCAAGTACCCACTTGCAGAGAGTGATCCATCACAACTTCAATTCAGTCCAAGCCAGAAAACATTAATTAAATGTCTACTCTGTGCCTGGCAAGGATGTTGGGGAACCAAACAAAGACATCCATTTTATCCCCTGTTCTCTGCTAATGTAGCTTTTACCCTCATTGCCTCTCACTTGGGTTATTGAAATAGCATTGTAATTGGCTTTTCAGCTTCTAGCCTCCCCCCTTTCCAAATCTAGCCTCCCCAGAGCTGCCAAATTATACTCCCAATACAAAATCTGATCATGGCACTCCCTTACTCAAAAATCTTCAATGCAAAATCCTTAGATTAGCAAAACCTGGCTCCCCCCCTCCAGTCTTCCACATTCCTTCCCTCCGTGCCTTCCTTCCACCCAAACTGGGCTTCCTGGACCATGTCCTGCACATCCTTCTCCCACCTCTGGTCCTTTCAAAGGCTGCCACCATATTTGGAACATATGCCTTCCTTCTCCCCCTCCTAGGAAAAGATTCTTATCTTCCCTCAGAACATAACCCAGGTGCCACCCTCTACATGAGGCTTTTTCTGATCCAGCACTTAGCACAGTGCCCGGCACATAGTAGGCACTTACTAAATATTTATTTACTCACTGATGGATCCTCCACTTATTAGTGTTATTTCTAATCTAAATATTCTCATTTCTTCACCTTCTCCTTATGGTTTTCAGTCCTCTCGCCATTTTAGACATGTTCCCTTAATTATAGAAAGCTTGACCCTTTCTTGATTTTGCATGGGGCAGTTGGTAGTGGGTAGAGTTCTGGGCCTGGAGTCAGGAAAACTCATCTTTCTTAGTTGAAATTCAGCCTTAGACACTGTGTGACCCTAGACAAGTCACTTAACTCTATTTGCCTCAGTTTCCTTATGTTCCTTAAAATGGAGAAGGAAATGGCCACTCCAGTATTTCTGCCAAGAAAACCCCAAATGGGGTTAGGAAGAGTCAGATGTCTGAACAATAACAAAGATCTTGCCTGGTCAGCCTGGCACTCCCTACTTCATTGAACCTCAGTGAGGAAAGTGGTTTATAGACTGCAGCCAGTTTATAGATTGTAGAGTCTTCCTGTGTGCAAGTCTTTGGGGCCTTAGTTTCTTTATCTGTAAAATAATGGGGCAGGAATGGAATGGATCAGGGCTAGAGCCAGTATAGGGTGACTGCCACACCCATCTCTTGGGATCTGGATATCCACTGAGGTGGGTTCTTCCTGACCTGTTATGGACCGACCCCTCAGGGTGTTTTGGATTGCTGGGTGGGATCACCAATACCATTATGTCCTCCCCAGATTGTACATTCAGCCCTGGTCCTGTCCTCCCTTACAGCCCTTCTCTTCTATTGTTCAACTTCCTTTCATCCTGGACCCCTTCCTCAAGGTTCTGGTGTTCATTGAGATCTGCCTTCTTCTGGCGTCTTCTCCAAAGCTCTTGGCTCCTTTTCTTCTGTCACACGACAGACAAGGACAGGAAAAGGAAATGGCATTTGCCTTACCCCCAATGCTACTTTCAGACTGTCTGCACACATACACACAACTTGTCACCATTACTCAACAAACACCCACCTCCTCTCTTAGGTTCACCCAGTCTGGAGCCAGCCTGGGTCCTACAATAGGCTGCCTGTCCTTCCCAACAAGTTCATTCTCTGGTTCACTCTCTTCTGCCTCAAATCCCTTTATATACGCTCTCCCTTTCCCTCTTAAATTTCTTCAGCCTAAATGACCTCTGGCCCCTGGATTCCTCAGCACAGGGCTAGCACCATAGGGCCTAAGATGTAGAACTGAGAGGGATCTCAGTTTACAGAGATCTTCATTTTACAGAGGCAAAAACTAACAATTAGAGAATATAAGTAACTTGTTTAGGTCACACAGACAGTAAATGTCAAAGGTGAGAATTTGAACCCAGGTCTTCATTTTTGTTTTTTACTTGTCCAAGGTAGTGTCAGAGTGAGAATTTTATTTTATTTTAATTTTAAATTTCAACAGTATTTTATTTTTCCAACTACATATAAAGATAGTTTTCAACATTCATTTTTGTAAAAATTTGAGTTGGGATTCAGGTCTTCTTAATTGAGCATTTCATCTACCATGCCGTAGTCACTGTCATTATATGTTAGACACTGCTTCCCCCTCCCTGCCAACTCAACTGAATTTGCCTAGGTGTCAATGTTTCCCATTATGAGAGGAGGAATAAGATTTGCCCGACAGCATCCCAGCTTCCCTTCTTCTCTCCACATCACCCACAGCAGAGTTCCATACAAGATCGGCCCATTCTCCCAACCTCCTGGCTGAGAGGAGGAAGGGGCTGGCTCATTGGAAGAAGATGTTGGGAGGAGAATCCAAGGTCTTCTAGTTCAGTCTCCCTGCCAGTTCAGGACTCTTGGACTCCTTGGTATCTCCTGTGACAGAGAGCGTCAGCCTTCTGAAGCTGATTGGGACGGGCCTTGGAGTCGGGGAGACAGATGCAAGATCTGCCTCAGACACTTTATCTCAGTTTCTTATCTGTAAAATAACATTGGATTCAAAAGCCTCTGAGATGCTTCCCAGCTCGAGAGCTATGATCTTGTCGTCAATTATGGGTCAACTCTGATTGGTATAAAGTCTTAATATGAGTAGAATATATAATAATATATAGTAACTAATATATGTAGTATTATAATACATTATATTATATAGTATAATACTATATTGTATAATTATAATATATCACATTATAATTATACTACATAGTATTATACTATATAATATAATTATAATATATAGTATAATAGATAATTCAGCCCCAACATTCCTAGTTTTTCCTTAAAGGCTAAGCCGGAAAAAAAGCACCCTACTCTCAGTCCCAAGTCAGCCCTGCAAATCCTGGGAGTCAGTGATCCCAACCGAAGAGCCTTCTTTCCCTAAGATCCCTGGTTCACTCACCTGATAGCCCTCAGATCGGCTCCTGTCCCTTTCTCCTGCCCTGCGGGCTCCAAGCTTGTCACTGTCTCTCAGAGAACTCCAAGACCCGCAGAAAAACAATCGCGAGCGGACTAGCTCTGGGCCTCGTGCCCGCGTAACCAGCAGTTATTAAGCACCACGGGCCCCGGCGCTGGGACAGGACCAGATTTGGAGCGGGGCGAGGACCTTAGAGATTCGCCGTCCGATCCTCCCGTTTTACAGATCAAGAAACTGGTGCCAGAGGCCGGCATGGCCCGAAGTGCCAGGGCCGGTCAGAGCTTGGGGCTTCTTTAAGTTTAAGGTCACAGTCCTGGAGGGGCGGACGCACAGACACACCGCGGCCGGGCCATAGCCCGAGGCGTCCCGACTAGCCGCCGGCCTCTGCCTGGGCGCAGGGGGACGCACCGCACTTACCTGGAATACACCTGGCTCGTCCCTCGGAGCGCCACCGCTCAGTCCGGCCCCTCCGCCCCCGCGCTGCGGCTCTCAGGCTCGGGCGGAGAGTGAGGGGAGGACAAAGCCTCAGAGCCCGAGGCGGGGGGAGGAGGGAGGGAGCCCGGGGAGGGGAAGGGAGGGAAGGGGCGGGGAACGCGCTTTTGTTCCCTTCTGGGGACTCCCGGCGGCTCGGGGCCGGCGTGCACGTGGCCGTGTTTGTTAGTGATCAGCCCGAGGCTTGTACCCCGCGGTGGGCGATTCTGTGCATTTGAGTGTGTATGGGAGTGACTGACGTCTGGTACCGCGGTGGTCTTCGTTCCTTTGTCACTGTGAGCCGGTGCGGACAACTGCGCCCTGTACGTGTGCCAGCGAATATGCATTTATTAAGCACCTACTGAGTTCTAATCTCTTTGTCAAGGAGCCTATTCTAAAGGGAGAAACAAAGCACGGACAAACGCGATATTTACGAGATAAATTGAGGGTAGTTTTGAGGAAAGGGCGCTTCGATTAAGGAGGATGGAGAGAAGCCCCCCCCCCCAAAAAAAAAAAAAAAAGATGGGATTTTAGGAGTTTAGCAGGGACTTGAACGAGGGAGGAGATGAATGTGCAGTGTTAGAGGCTTTGAGCACAACCAGTGAAGATGCGCCGGGCAGAGAAAAGCAGGGAGGGCAGAGCTATTCACTAGCAGAGTACGAGACGCTCCAGAAGGAAAAGCAGGAGGACAGGTTGGGAAGAGCCTTGGATGCCCAGGAGCGGGAGGCGGTGAGCGGACGCTGGAGTTTATGGAGTGCTGTGGGTGAAAGGGCGGGGGTCAGACCTGCATTTTAGGAAGACTGAGCGGAGGACGGATGGGGAGTGGGCAGCGGGAGGCTGCACGGGCTGGTGGCAGGGTCAGAGGAAGAAAAAGAGATTTTATGAAATGGAAAACCTGTGGAATTTGGCCACGGGCTGGATAAAGGGGCAGAGGGGTGAGAAGAAAGAGGCTGGGATTTCCAGCTTGGATGACAGAGGACAGTGGCATCTTTGACCGAAATAGGAAGTTAGGAAGGGAGAAGGGTTTGGGGGAAAGAACAATGAATTATTTTGCACACATTAAGTTTTAAGTCACTTATGGAGCATCCAATTCTAGCTGTGAAACAGAGATGCAAGTCTGGGGTTAGGACTGGATGAATAGAATGATCACCATAGAGATAGCCACTAGGTGGCACAGGGGTAGAATACAGGTGATGAAATAAGGAAGATCTGAATTCAAATCTAGCTCTAATATTCACTAGCTATGTGACTTATTTAGCCCCTGTTTCCTGCTCTGTAAAAATATGGAAATCGGACCAAGTCCTCTGAGTCCCAGCTGGAAATTATGATCCCAAAGCTGTCTCTGAATCCAGTGTATGTTTGCTCATACTTGTGGAAGTGTTTGTCGCCCTGTCTGTCCCTGCGTGTGGGCAGAGAACAAGATGGCTGATCTATCCAAGCCTCCTTCTGGAGCACAGCCACGAGGTGCAAACAGGAGGCCCCCAAGCCACTCCCAATCCTTGAACCTGTGGGGAGGCTGGGAAAGACAATAGAAAAAGATCTTTTGAATGAGGGGTGAGAAGGAAGAGCTGGGACACAAGGAAGCGGCACTGTGGTGTGAGAACTGCGTAGTTGGGAGGCTGTGACTTTTCTGAATGTCAGGCTCCTCCACTGTAAAACGAGGGAGTGATCTCTAAGGCCCCTGCCAGCTCTAATTCTTAGGCTCTTAAGGATTTCCCTTGGTTAAAAAAAATTTAAGTTTTAATTGACATCCAAAGACTCTCCTAGATTAAGAAACTAAAGAACAGGAAGGTGAGGAGCTCAGCTGCATAGGTAGTAAGTGGCAAGAAGAACCCAAGTCCTTCAGGTCCAAATCCATCCTCTCATAATAATGTGATTGAAAAGTAAGGGAGAGAGGAGGCCATTGGAAAATGGATCAGAACTGCTCTGAAGTTTACAATTTATTCACTTTTAGATAATCTTGATGCTCGAGTTTCAGTTTACTCAACAGTAAAGTGAGGGGATTAAATTTGGTCTTTCCACTTTCTTTAGTCAGATAAGTTTATTTTAATATGTGCTGCCCCTCGTTGGCTCCTGGGATACTGTGGGCATTGCCGAGCCCCACAATGACAGGACAGGGATGCTTCCCTCTGTCCTAACCCCATCACTAGTTCCCAGCCTCTGGGAGCTGGTTGGTATGTGGGGACAGAGCCAAGGCTAGGCCCAGATTCAATGCTAGAGTTAGCATCAGGCTCCGAGAAGTCTAAATCGCCCCTATTTTTGGAAATTTTCTCACTTAAAAGTTAGGAAGGAAACTTTGTCTTTCCTCGGTGCAGGTTAAGAATCACTGAGAACCCAGAATCTTTCTCTTTCACCTTCTACCTACAGGGGGCCTAAGAGAGTATTTAAATCAACCTCCCTTGTAGAACAGAAATCCTTAGTCTCCCAGACTGGACCATCCATTCTGTTTGGACTTAAATGATCTATGATGAGCTCACCACTTCATGAGAAAGGCATTTTTTCATACAAACTTCTGATTGAGTTGAAACTTAACCTTATTCCTTTCAGCACTTTCTCTGCTCTGCCCTCACTCCCAATGAGTCCCTGGCTTCCCCATTAGAATATAAGCCTTTTGAGGGCAGGGACTATCTTTCTCTATTGCTAGTTGTATTCTAAGCATTTAGCTTAGTACCTGGTATACAGTAAGCACTTACTAAATGCTTGTTGCCATCTCTCTGCATCATGTATCCCATTCCCCAGTTATCTGTGGTCATAAATACCTATTCCTCTCCCCTACTGGCTCCAATTCTTCCCTAGGGGGCCACATAGAATCCGTCCCTTTAGATAGTTGAATACAGAGCTGAGGCGTGATTTGTAAATCTTTTTTTAAAAACCAGGTTCAAAAACTAATACAACCTCTCCCCCCCATCCTGGCCCCACTTCCTCTGTACAACCCTTCAAACCCAGGAGACGCGACTTATCTGGAAGGTAACAAAGGTTTTCAAGTTTTCAAGTTCTGGTTTTATTATTAATTCTGGCTTTTCTGGCATTGACCAGCTAACAGGGTGACATCAATTCCCTTCCCTTCCCCCAGTCTGTTTCCATCTTTCAGAATGAATCGAACAGCCTGTGTCCAGGATCTTTCCAGCCATTTCCTACGTGTGAATCTCTCCACACTAGTTGGACTCCTGCACCCAGGCTTAGGATTTGTTCCTCCCATCTCTTCCCCTCCCCCACCCCCAGTGAAGGATTGGCACGCACAAGCCCATTAATAACTGACAGTAGATGGGTTGATTTGCCCTTTTAATAACCTTTTGGGGTTTATCCTCAAATTATTTTTATTTTTTCTTCAATTGATAAGAATTTATCTTCTCTCCATCTCCACCTTCTCAAACAAAACGAAACCCCTTATAACAAATAAGCAGAGTCAGGCAAGACAAGTTCTTCTGTTGGTGGTCCCCAAAATCATCTCATTCTGCATCCTGGATCACTACCTCTCTGTCAAGAGGCTGGCAGCACGCTTCATCATCAGTCCACCAGAATGGTGGGTGAATTGTTGTTTCTCCTATCATTTCCCCTATCTGGACCTCTCCTTTGGGCTGCAGGAAAGGAGTGCTCCAACTTGGGCATGGCCTCAGATCCTAGTTCTGGCAATCAATCAATCTTCATTTACTAAGTACCTACTATGTGCCAACCTCCTGCCATTTCCCTCTGGGTCTGTTTCCTCTTCTGTAATATGAAGAAGCCGGGCAGGATGATTTCTGGCACCAACTCCAAAATTTTAATTTTATTCACTATTTCTTCCATTGTACCTATGTTCTTCTTAAGTATTTTGTCATTTTTGCCCCACTAAACTGCAATCCTCTTGAGGTCAGGGACCGATCTTTCTGTATCACCAGCACTGCTAAGTCTGTTGAATTAAATGAGCTCTGGTGTCAGGGTAGGAGCTCCTAGCTGGCAGGGCCCAGTGCTTCCATTTAGTATACGTATGAAGAGGGAAAGCTTATCCAGGCTTCTGCTCTCTCAAGAGTACTTTCCATAGAGCAGCCAATTGGCAACAAGAGAATTGCCAAATTAATAATCTGCCCAGGCGGGAGCCCTCATCTTTTAGACACATGGATACTCCTTATAACATGGAATCCCACCAGAGTAGAGCTCCTGTGTCCCAGACCCAGACACCAGAAGTTCCTGGATGCCAAAGGCTCAATTTGATACTGGATACTCTGTCCTCCACCTCAGAAGTGCTGAGATCTAGTCCTTGGAGAATGTGACCAAACCCCACACGAGACCTGTGTCTAGCTTAGGAATTGGGACAAAGACATTGCAGGTATGGACACCCGAAAATCTAATGGGCAACAGTTGGAATGGGTTTTCTATGTGCATGTCTTGCTCTGCAGATAGGTCGTGGACTCCAGGCTCCTGGCCCCGAGATGAGAAATCAGGATTGTGTTTCCTTTGAAGGGGGAAGAAAAGGTAACCCATAATTCTAGAGCATGTAAACATAGGCTAGAGGGACCAGAACCAGGGAAAATAAGGAAACAATCTTTTCCATCTCTGCCCCTTTCAAACAAATGAGGTAATATTTGTAAGCATTTAGTACTATGCCTGGCACATAGTAGGTGCTTAATAAATGTATGTTCCCTCCTTCCTTTTCCCACCCATCAGGAAGAAAAGTCAACAGAGAGGGAGGGATGGAGGGAGGGAAGTGGTAATAAAAACTTCTGGTCCTCTCAATCCTGGAAAGAAGCCATTCTCCTTTCAATGACTTAGAGCCCCTTCAACTCTCCCCTTAATTCACCAGCTTGGTTTCTTTCCTTGAGATGTATTAGCAGAACGGGTACTGAAGTACTGAATTAGGAGTCGATAGACCAGGGTTCAAGGATCACTTTACATGAAATCTTTCCTGATCTCTCCCCTCCCCGACTGCCCCTGTATTAATTTTGTATAAGTTTTGCATAGACTCACAAATGTTGGCCCCACTCAGAACTTAAGCTTCTTGAGGGCAGGGACTGACTCTCACTTTTGTCTTTGTATTATTCCCAATGCCTCACACATAGTAGGTGCTTAACAAAAGCTTGACGATTGATTCACTGTTTACTAAAAAATGAGAGCTAAGTATTATTGGGGCAGCAAGCTAGCTGCCCCTGGAGGCAGGAAAGCCTCCTCTCAAATCTGACCTCGGACACAGGCTAGCTATGTGGAGACCTCCCCATCCCGGCCAAGTCACAACCTCTGCCTGCTTCAGTTTCCTCATCTATAAAATGGGATAACAGCACCAACCTCCCGGGGTTGTTGTGAAGATCAGATGTGATCCTATTGATGAAGTGCTTTTCAACCTTAAAGCACCACGTAAATACAGACTATTATTCATCCCCACCTGCCTCCCTCCTTCCTCCCTCCCACCCTTCGAACAACCCAAGTCGTTTCTTTTCTAGGCTAAATATTTCCAGTTCCAACCGATCTTGTCTGGAATGCTCTGTCCCTCCACCATCCTGCTTGCCCTCTGCCGCCAGCTCGGGATGGCACGAGAACACGAGGAACAGAACATTTCTTGTTAAATAAGTGATTCTGCCGGGAGGGATAGCACTTGTGCTTTCATATTTACAGGTGATTGCAGCTGTAATCAGCGCTCATCAGAGGGAGGCCCACTAACCTGATAGGCCATATTTAAAAATTTTTTAAAAATGAATTTCATTCATGCGCACAGACGGACAGACATCTTACATACACACAGTCCCCTCTGTGGTGCAGGAGGGTCCCAGGAGGCCCTGACCACCGGACCCCCTGGTACTGTGGTTCCCTTGTAGTGGCAAAGCTGACTGAGGAAACAGCTCTGCCTGGGACACAGGGAAAGAAGAATCACTCCTGTCTGGGGCTTCTTCTTAGCGTCCCCCACGTTGGGGCTGACAGGGAACACTCAAGTTTCCTGAATTTCCCGCCCCCATCTTCACAGCAGCAGGGCCCAGTAACTGCTGTGGTCTCTGTTCTTCCCAGGAGGACTGGAACCAAGCACCTCCCATTACGCAGGGTTCCCTTCCAGAGGGATCACAGCCTCTCTTTATAACCTGGATCAGGGACTGCTTGGCTCTTGATCCTGCCCACCCAGAACACACACAGGGATGAGGTGCTTGGCCAGAAAGTTCCCTAACAGGGTCGGTGGTAGTTGAGAACGTAGGCGAAGGCAGAGCTGAGGGGCTGGGGAAGGCAGCTCGACCACCGTCTCTGAGTCACACCGACTGGGGCGGGCCAGTCTGGGGACCTGCGTGGGGCAGCCGCTGTTGGTCTCTGCCTTGCACCCCAGCTTCCTACATTTGCCACCAGCTCTCCGAGGGCTTTCTACATATTTACAGGCCAGGCCACGGGGCCCAGTGGTCCTTCCCATGCTTGGCTGGAAGGGCAGGAGTGGACTGCAGACACTAGATCTTTCAGGGTTAGCGTCCTCCTCTGCCAGGACGTGTCTTGGGCTCCACGGGGGTCAGGACATCATTGGAAAAACCATTCTCAGAACACATGGAGAGATCATCCGTATTCTCTACACCATTGCTGATTTCTGAGTCAGGAAGGAAAAGGGTAATTAATATCTGTGCTCATGGAATGGAGGAGATAAGAAATAAGGAAGTTATTGGGGACAGGGGAGAATGCCTGACAGATACCTCCACCTGGCCTGAAGGAGTCAGGGACACGGACACTAACATCAGAGACCCCCAACCTCAGGGTGACGTCGGGGAAAGACCTCTGGCTCCTGCTAACCTGGATTCCCCACGATCTGCTAAGCCTTTAGGACTTTGCTCAGGTTCGTCCCAATATCCTCATTCAATCATTTAAATGAGACAATCTATTAACAGTGCTTTGCAAACCTTCAAGCCCTAAATACTTGCTTCTTTTGCTATTAATTTATTATGTGATGGGGAATAGTGAGGAACAAGTATAGAGAGATAGGTAGAAGTCAGTTTGCCCTTTAGCTTATAGGGAAATGGGAGCCGTTGAAGGCTTCTGAAGAGTTCTATGATCACATTACGTGCGTTAGGAAATGTGATGGAAGGAAGTTAGTGGGATCGAGTTTGAAAGCTGGCTTTGCTCCTTCTGAGCTGTGGTGACTTTGGCCAAGGGTTCTAATTCTCTGGATCTCAGTATTCCCCATATGTAAAATAGGGAGGCAGTCAGACTGTACCTTTCCTGTTTTAAATTCTGTGTTTCTCCACAGGGCCTTGGGTTCTAATAAGAGAAAACTAGGGGAAGGAAACTGAAGTCCTTGTGATCTTGAAATCAAGGACAAATGAGTTGTTTAATACCCTTGTCCCAGGAGATTTTCAGAGAAGCATTTCAGGGGGAGGGACAAGGAGTGTTTGAGGTAGGGAGAGAAGAGGAAATCATCCAGAGACACTGGGGGAGGGTATGTGTGTGCGTGTGGTCGGGGGGGACCCCATTTCTTTAGGTCAGAGTGTCAACCACACTGCCTGCTCCCTAGTGAAGCTCCAATCAGATTAAAAATATAATTGAGAAACATTGAACAGTAAATAAAAATGCAACAAATCATAATGTTAAAATGTATTTTTCAGAGTCAATCTGTACTCAGAGGGATTTTTATATGCGGTTTAAACCTCATTTCTATTGGAGTTTGACCCTGCAGATTTAAAGGGTGGGGAGAGAAGGGAAGGCTCCTTAGGAAAGAGACAAAGAGCCAGAGGGAAGCTGCTAGAGCCAGATCCAACAGGCCTCTGTCCACTGTCAAATTTTCAGCAAATCATGGCTTGATTTATTATTCTATTATACCTTAATTGATTATTCTATTGGTAGCAATACTGGGGAGGTAGAATGGATGTGACTTGGCAACTGACTGGATACAGGGAGTAGTGTTGAGAGAAAGGAAGAGCTTAATAAAGAGTTGATGAAAAATTCATTCACTCATTCATCTGTTAAGTCAGCACCCATGTTTGGTGTGTAGCTCACTGCTGGACAACACATAAGAGGTGCTGAAAAAAATGCTTGCTGGCTGAATGGCTGACTTGGCCCTGGAGGAGATACAGAAACAATCTATCTACCAGTAGCCTGCTTATTCTCCAAGACTCAATTCCAATGCCTCCTCCTCCAGAAAGCCTCCCTCATCTCCCCCACAGCGATTTCTCTCTCCTTTTCTTAATTTCTCTTTATTTATTAGCACTTTGTATTCTTCTTACGTTGTCACCATATTCTTATCTGTATTATACTTTTCTGTTTCCCTGTCTTAGCCCACTCGTATAGACTCTTGAGGACACGGACTGAATTTTTACTGTCTCCAGGCACTTACTAAGGGTTTGCTTTTGTAGCTTGTCTCTTCCAGTGTAGTACTCTGCACACAATAAGTGAGCAAATATTTCCTGTATGCACTGCACTGATAGGTTGGCTTAGGACAAGACTGTCTTTTCTCTTTGATTGGGTGTCCTTGATGCCCCATTTTCTGATCAATAGTTTTGGGGGCTGAAAGCACTGGTAAAGGGAAAGCTCAGGACCCTGGGATGACAGTGAAGAGGACCATCCCCCCATCCCTGAGACTGTGGTACTGAAATGGGGATTCCCTCTGACCTGGTGTCAGGGTTACTCTGGAGTGTCAAAGTAAGATGAGGAACTTTAATGTTTTTGAATGAAAACATTCTTGTCAATGCTACTGTGATCCTAGAAGGAGGATGGGTTTGGAGGGTCCAGGCTCAATCTGGAGACAGAATTAAGGAATGGAGGAGATTAAAATCATTGACACCTCAGTCAAGTGGGCTTTTTTTTTTTTTTAAAGTCATGGGGATGTGAGACAGCAATGCCTTTGGTACTTCTGAAGTAGTTTCATTAATCACCAGACAAAGGGGGAGGGAGGTTTAGGACCCTGGTTCATATTGCCATCTAGTGGGGAAGAATGAGAGAGACCAGCCCCGGAGGCTTGCTGAGATGGTCTTTAGTGGGGCTTAGAATCCTTAAAGGCAAAATGACAGAGATAAGGGTCTTCCCAGTTCTGACATTTTGTGTCAGATCTTACAGGTCTAAGGTTTTTCAGAGCAGAAAATGTCAGAGATGGGAGGGCCCTTAGAACACAGAGTGTCAGAGCCAAGAGGGCTCTTAGAACCCAGGATGTCAGAGCCAGGAGAGCCCTTGGAACACAGAGTATCAGAGCCAAGAGGGCCCTTAGTGTCAGAGCTGGGAGGGAACTTAGAACACAGGATGTCAGAGCCAAGAGGGCCCTTAGAACACAGCATGTCAGAGCCGGGAGGGCCCTTAGAACACAGGATGTCAGAACCGGGAGGGCCCTTAGAACACAGAGTGTCAGAGCCAAGAGGGCCCTTAGAACCCAGGATGTCAGAGCCGGGAGGGCCCTTAGAACACAGCATGTCAGAGCCAAGAGGGCCCTTAGAACACAGCATGTCAGAGCCGGGAGGGCCATTAGAACCCGGAATGTCAGAGCCTGGAGGGTTCTTAGAACCCAGGATGTCAGAGCCGGGAGGGCCCTTAGAACACAGAGTGTCAGAGCCAAGAGGGCCCTTAGAACCCAGGATGTCAGAGCCGGGAGGGAACTTAGAACCCAGGATGTCAGAGCTGAGAGAGAACTTAGAACACGGGATGTCAGAGCCAGGAGGGCCCTTAGAACACAGGATGTCAGAGCCTGGAGGGCTCTTAGAACCCAGGATGTCAGAGCCAGGAGAGCCCTTAGAACACAGGATATCAGAGCCAGGAGGGCCCTTAGAACACAGGATGTCAGAGCCAGGAGGGCCCTTAGAACACAGGATGTCAGAGCCAGGAGGGCCCTTAGAACCCAGGAGGTCAGAGCTGAGAGAGAACTTAGAACACAGGATGTCAGAGCCGGGAGGGAACTTAGAACACGGCATGTCAGAGCCGGGAGGGCCCCTAGGACACAGAGTGTCAGAGCCGGGAGGGCCCTTAGAACACAGAGTGTCAGAGCCGGGAGGGCCCTTAGAACACGGCATGTCAGAGCCGGGAGGGCCCCTAGAACACAGAGTGTCAGAGCCGGGAGGGCCCTTAGAACACAGAGTGTCAGAGCCGGGAGGGCCCTTAGAACACGGGATGTCAGAGCCGGGAGGGCCCCTAGGACACAGAGTGTCAGAGCCGGGAGGGCCCTTAGAACACAGAGTGTCAGAGCCGGGAGGGCCCTTAGAACACGGGATGTCAGAGCCGGGAGGGAACTTAGAACCCAGGATGTCAGAGCTGGTCTGAACAGAGGATGGTGGGCTAGTAGGAGCATGGTGGAGTTTGGGGATGTCGTTGACATGTTGAGTCTTGCAGTCTACAGAGACCTGAGATTTAAACCCTGCCCAGATGCTCACTAGTTGTGTGACCATGGTGAATCAGTTAGCCTGTCTGAACCTCAGTTTTCTCATCTGTAAAATGAGGATAATTCCTCTCCTATCTACCTGTTAGGGCTGTCATGCAGCTCAAATGATAACATTTTTGTAAGGTGCTCTGTAAAACTTAGAAACATTATATAAATGTCAATGGTTGTTATTAAAGAAGGAAGAAAAATGGTGGGAGGTAATTTAAGACTTAAGTCTTGCTTTCTGCCAAGAAAAAAAAATCAACCAAGAAATCAAAACAGGAGAGAAACAACATTGGGGAGAGGGAAATTTCAGCTTATTTTTATGCAATTAAAAAACCTCATTCTGAGAAGCGGTTTTAAAATTTCTCCAGACTACCTTTTTCACAAAAAAGGCTGAGAAGTAGAGTGAAGGCAGTGAGGGTTCCACTCTTCTCGGCAACATCTAGAATAATTCTGTTGTGGGTACCTGATTTTAGGAAGGATACCGATAAACTGTGAACAGTTAAATAATAAAACTGAGTATCATCTAGACAAGTGATTTGTTTAGCAGTGCAAGAGATTGCAAAACAAACTGGACTCAGGTCTCTCAGTCCAAGAACTAAGACTGTTGATTAACTTTGAGACTTCATTCCAGAACATGGAAGATAAAGATGAAATAGAATCACTAAAGCTATTTCAATATTACAAAACTGAAGAGTGGCAGAGAAGCTGGGGAGAGGACTTGAAACACAGGGATACCTTTAAGGAACCTAGACTGTGCACTGAGGAGGTGGAAGGCTAAAAGCAGACACGAGAGCAGTCTCCAACATCTGCAGGGTTGTCATGTCAAAGCAGAGTTACAGATGTTTTGCTTGGGCTGAGAGGGCAGAACTGGACTTCAAAGGTAATGAAGTGGATTTCAATTTAAGGAAGGAAATATTTCCTAACAGGGAGATCTCCTAGAAACCCCATCCCTCACAGTTAGTACAGGGAAGCTACATGAATGATTCGGGGATTTTAAGAGATGGTATTCATGATTTATCCAAGGGTTGAATTAGATGCATTTTGTGGTCCCTTCCCGATCTGAGGTAATATAACTGTGAACACAGAACACAAAATATTCAATCTAGAAGAGAACATGGAACACAGAATGTCACAGCTCAAAGGGATCTTAGAACACAGAATAAGGAGACTTAGAAAAAGCAGGAACCTTACAGGGGAAATACCCCATCTCTCTCATTTTATAGATGGGGAAACTGAGGTCTACAAAGGAAAGTGACTGCCCAGGGATGCTCATACAATCAGCCCGTGGCTCAGTCAGATCTGAAAATGAGGTTTCCTGAAAGTCAGCTCACTCCCCTTTATTATCATAAGCTGTAAAATTCAAGTCCTTAGGGCTGGTTAGCCCCAAGGAGGATAAATGTTGGTTGAATTTACTTATATTGGCAATGTCTATCTGGATATTGCATATAATCTGTCCTAGGGCTATGTGTCTCAAAAACATGTAAGACTGGTTTTGGGGACTGTGTGAATAGTGCAAACCTCTCTCGGTTGATAGAGGCACAAATCAGGATATGTGCCCTACTGTTGGCCATATAAAGGACAGGATACTCAGAAAGATGGGCACATATGTATACACTCAATTATTTAGGGCACTCCTGCCTATTCTGTAGGGCTAAGAAGGCGCTGATGAAAGACGATTCTTTATGGTAGGCGCTGTTAATAGAGGGTCTGTGATCTTTTAAAAACAATCTGGTAACTATTTCAATGTAGTTTCTTTTGCGATATTATATATTTTATTTTATCCATTTAAAAACATGATTCTGAGAAAATATCTGTAGGTTTCACAAGATAACCAAACAGATCTATTACACCCCGACTTAAGGGATGCTCTCTCTAAGACAGATGGGACTGAGTACATGCTCCCTACTTCTACCTCTCCCACCTCCAAATCTTTCCCAATCCCCTCCCATCCCAGGTTCACAGTACAGATCATGCGGCTCACCTGAAAAGATCAACTTCTCTTTCATGATCTTGACATCACGGCTGGTCCTACGTACAGCTGCACTGAGCATGATCTGTTCTGGGTTATAGGTCCGGATGCTTCCCAATCGCCACCTATGGATGGGAAGAAGGCTGAGGGTCAGGCTCCACTATCTGGAGTGGCCTGGGCCTGATCCCTGAGCCAGCTGGCCCTGTCTGCACAGTTAAGAGCCAGTTAGGGTCAGATTCAGGAAGCTGATCACAGGGCTGAGTATCTGGGTCTCAGGTCTTACTGTTTCCTCCTTTTCCAAGAAAGAGACCCCAAGCTACATCGGTCCCTTTGGAATAAAGTATTCCAGAAAGCAGGGGGAACTAAGAGACATCAAACATGTTTTGCCAGTTAGAAAGGTTCTTAGAACACAGACTGCACAGAAAGGAGAGCCAGGAGAAGTCTTCATCTGATTCAGAGAAAGAACCTGAGGCTTAGAAAGGGCCTTGACCGAAGTCATGGAGTAACACAGCCCAGTCTAGAACCTAAGCCACTCCTGTTCAAAGCTCTTTTCAGCATATCTCTCATCCTCCAAGGGCACCTGTTTATAAATGTCTAGCCTATCTCCTTAACCTTGCTAGGGGTTGCATTAACAGGGATCATGATTACAGGGGAACTACTGTCAGTAGACTCTTGTTGTAGGGGTCCATTATAAGCGTGCTATAACAGAGGCACTATTTACTGGTGCAGGGCATGCACGTACATTTACTGTATGATCTATAATTATACAGGCCTGGTAGAACAGAGATTACTATTACAGTGGTTTGCTATGTAATAGGGGCCTAATATAACAAATGCTAGCTAGTAAAAAGTGACTGTTATATATCACTACTACAATGGTCTGTCATAATAGGGACCTAGCATAAGAAGAACTTGTTAGAACAGAGACCACTATCATAGTGGTTTGATTTATAATAAGGGCCTAATAAAAGAAATGGCAGCTATCAAGAAGAATCTGTTGTATATTTGAAAGATATACTATGAAAGGGACTTTGCTATACCAGTAAAAATGACTATATATTATATAACATATAGGGGCCTAGTGTTAATAGACTTATTAAAACAGAAATCACTATTACAGTGGTTGCTATATAATAGAGGCCTGTAATAGGAACTGCTATCTATTAAAAAGAGCCTGTTAAATATTTGAAAGCTATAGTATAAGAGGGGCCTGCTAGATCATTATTACTATGATAGGAGTCTAATATAAAGGGTCTGCTATTGCAGAGAGCTATATTATTGATAATGCACTACCATAGAAGTCATTATTACAAAGACATCTGTTAGGACAGGAGTGCTACTGTAAAAGAAGCTATTGTATTGTTTTAACACAAGTATTTTATTAAAGGGGATCTATTACAACAATGGTTATTGCAGGGCAGAAGGCCCTGCCAATAACAGATCTATCAATTATAGCTAAGATCTATTGTAACAATTATTAACCAGAAACAGGATCTTTTGAAAATGTGACCTGATCTATGAGGTTTCTGGTGTAATGGAGATTTTCTATCTAGCAGTGTGTACTTGGCACCAGGGGTCTACTCTAACAGAACTATGCTATTAGAAGAATCTAGGTCTGTATGGCAGGGAATTGGCTATAATGGGAGTCTGCTAAAACAGTTCTGCTTTAACAGGATCTATAATACAAGGGGTCTGCTATACAAGATACACTATAACAAAAGCCACTATCAGAGGGAGTCTGCTATATCCTATAGGATTATTATTCAAGTAGCTTTGCTAGATCCAAATTTAGGTGTAAAAGAGGCTTTTTAGTTTGATAAGAGGTTCACTACAACAGGGATCTACTCTTAACAGCTTGGGGCTGGGCTGGGTTACTATAATGAGGAATCTGCTCATGGATCAATAATAACAGGGGCAGGTGTTGGATATAATCTACTTTTAATAGTTAGGAGAAGAAACCAAGAAAAAGAAGGTAGGAACGTTTGGGGGAGGAGGAGGTTTTTTTTTTTTTTTTTTTTAATCCCTATGAGCACAATGGGCAAAGGAGTAAAGGGGAGGGGGAGACAATGCTCTCCTTCCTCTCTTTTTCCTACTGTCCTAATGCAATGTGACTGTTCTTAAAAGGGAATCACAGCCTGTAGCATTAAATCAACTGTGCTGAAGGTGTTCCTCTGATAATTAAGAGAAACAAACTAAGCAAGGACTAAGGGGGTGGAGGAACAGCTTTAAGGGGAATCTAGAGAGGGAGGGTATCAAAAGGGGACACACATGAGTAAGGGAGAAAGAAGGGAAAGGAGGCAAATGAGCAGTGATGCTTTTGGTTCCATTCTTTGCTGGGGGTGGGGAGAGGGTCCACTGTCACGGGGACAGAGAAAATGCTAGGGTTCTTCCCCTAGTAAATGGCTTACTGGGAGTAGGGATAAGTTCCTTTCCCCTGGCCCCCCCCCCCCCCATTAATAGGGTAGAAGGTTAATTCTTTCTAAAAAGTAGGTAAAAATTTACAGAAGTATTGCTAAGAATATCTCAGGGGTTCCATCTCAAGTGAACCCCCCCAACACATGAAAATCTGCACTGATCCCCAAAACAAATTAGAGAAACTACTAAACAAAAGCAATTCTTTTTATCAACTAGAATTCTCTTTATATGTCGACTTTTCCAACATGTACTTAAAAGAAAGTTATAGCAATGCAAACTTGAAGTACCCAGGGAAAGATCTACTAGCATAAAGAGAATCCCACCAGTACAGCCACAGCAAGGGAGCTAGACTTTCGTTCCTATCCTCTGAAGGCAGAGGAATAAAGGTGGGGCTTGGACAACATTGTAAAAGGTGGAGGTTAGATGTCAGGAAGGGTTGCTGGGCAGTGAACTGGGGAGGAAGGGGAAAAAGGAAGGAGGGAGGACTCTTAAGCTGTGGCTTAAGCAGCCAGATTCCTGGAATACCAGAGGTGGAAGGTGTCTGTGAAATCACCCAATACAACTTCTTCATTTGGCAGATGGGCAAACGAAGGTCTAAGGAGAAAAATGACTTGCCCATGGTCACATAGCAAATTAGTGGCGAGCTGAAGTCAGAGCCCAAAGTATCCCCAAAGAAGATAAGGCTAAGGAGGATTGGGGATGAGGGTGGGAAAAGAGTTTAGCAAACTCTTCATTTCATAATCATGACAGCAAAGGAAGGAGAATTATAGGGACAGGATGGACAGAGGAAAAGAGAGAGGGAGAAATGCATGATAATTGAGAGAGAGAGAAACAGAAAGAGTGGCAAGCAGGAACTAATGTACATGGGATGGGGGAGAAAAGAGAGAAAGGGAGAAAGAGAGAGAGAGAAAGGGGAAAGAGAAGGTGGGAAGAAGGAAAGGAGAGAGAGAGAGAGAGAGAAAGAGACAGAAAAAGATGAACAGAAACAGAGAGACAAAGCCATAGAGAGAGCCAGAGAAAAGAAGAGCCAGAAAGAGCAAGACAGACAGACAGAGAGAGAATGAGAGGAGGGAAGGAGAGAGAGCCTGAGCCATGTGTCCAGGATATTTCCAGAATTTCCAGAATTTCCAGACTCAGCTAAGTGCAATTCCAACCACAACCACTGTAGAAAGTCTGATTATAAGGCTCGGAATTAGTATCTCTGCTTTTATCCCTTCCTATGCATCAGAGCCCCATCTCTTGGATGACTGGGCCATGGAGCCCACTACTCCCTCCCCTTTGGCCCAGGAAAGGGCCTACAGCACTGGTTCTGAATTTGAGATGAGTAAACATTAAAAAAACATTTTGGGGGCTATTTTAATGTAATTGCCTTCCTTTACAATTCTATATATTTTATTCTATGCTCTTAAAAACATAATTCTGAGAAGGGGTCCACAGGCTTTCTCAGATTGCCCAAAATGACTAAAGAACCCCATGCTTATTGGCTGATGGAAGCCCTGAAAGAGGACGGGATGGGGAGACTGAAGTGTCTGTCCAAGGTAAGGGACTGACCAAACTGCTTGGTCAGATCAAAGTTTCTAGGGCTCTTTCTACCACACCCGGATAGAAGTAGAAAGAAAATGGAAAACAGAACAGAATATAAGTGAGAAAGCAGAGGGAGAAGGGCAACGGAGAAGACAAGAGAAGGAGGGCTAGAGAAGGGAAACAAAGGCAAGTGGGAAAAGGGACGAGGAAGGAAAAGAGATAAAGGATGAGGGCTGGGAAGAACAGCAGAGCAGTGGGGAGCGGAAAGTGAAATGGGGGAGAAAAGAAAGGCATCAGCAGAATTACCTGATTAAGTGATAGCTGAGAGAGGCCCGAGTGCAGCAGAAGAGAAAACAGGAGGGACAGGCACAATGGTCAGAAAAGTCAGGGGCCTCCAAGGGGCTTCTTCCACTCCACCCCCCCAGGGCTTTGCTCTCTCCTTGGCCAGCCTCCATCTCCCCAGTGCTTCCTGAGCTTCAGACCACCCGGTGTGGAGGGAGCAAGGATGGGAACTGAGAGCATCTCCCCCTGACATCTTCTGGGACAAGGATGGGCCAGCGTGAAAAGAACCCGAGAGAGAGAGAGGACCAGGAGAATGGGGGGCCTGCAGCTGGCTCACTGAGGTCCGGGTCCTGTAACTTTCCCATTTGACAAAAATACTAATTAATCCCTCATGGGTGTAATTGAGGCATGTAATTTAAGGGATGGGGAAAGACCAGAATCCTCTGGTCAAAGGGCAATCTTGATTTTATAATAATATTAACAGTAAATTTAAAAAATAATATTAACAGTAAAGATAACCCTAATAATAATTCTAATGATGATGATCATCATAATAATGAGAATAATAATACTAATAACGGCTAAGATTTATATAGCACTTACTATGTGCCAAGCACTAGGCTAAGCATCTTACACTTAGTGATCTCTATTTGATACCCACAACAACTTTGGGAGGTAGGTGCTATTATTGTCCCCAATTTACAAATGAGGAAACTGAGGCAGTGTTACATGACTTGTCCCAAGATTTTGTAAACTGTTCTCTTTGATTGAATGAATATTTCCAGTCACACAACTGACTGAAAGGTACAGAATTTAGGATTTTCCCCTTCAGAATAAAAATGCTGGGACAGCTAGATGGTGCAGTGGAATCAGGAGGATGACCTAAGTTTAAATCTGGCTCAGACACTTAAAACTTCCTAGCTTCACGTCCCTAGACAAGTCACTTATCCCAATTGCCTCAGCAAAAAAAAAAAAAAAAGAGAGAGAGAGAGAGAGAGAGAGAGAGAGAGAGAGAGAGAGAGAGAGAGAGAGAGAGAGAGAATAAAAATGCCAAATGCAATCTTTCCTTGAACAAGGTTAAGTTCAAGTTATATGATTGTCCTTGAAAAATTTAATTGGCAAAGACTGTCTCATCCTTGTGTTTGTATCTCCATCATCTAGCAGAATGCCTGGCATGTAGTAGGTGCTTAATAGACATGATAAAACATTCTGAAAACTATTTAGAGCTTTGAAAATAGAAAAGTGTAAAAGATTTAACCAATTATTAAATTTCTTAAACTATAAGTCACCTTACAGTTATAAAAGATATAACAAACTATTAAACCCCTAAAGGGAATTATAAACAGTTATAACAACAATAATAATAGCTGATATTTCTATAGCAGTTTAAAGTTCATTTGAGCCTCACAACAATTTTGTGAAACATGAAGGTATTTTTAGATATTGTTTCATAATATAAAATATTTTTAAGTAATTTGGGTATTATTTTCCCCTGGGCACTTATGTTGGGGGCAAGATGTCAACCTGGCTTTTCCTCATTCCCAAGATTATTATAAGATGTTACCTTCTCAAGAGCTCCGTATGGATTTCAAAGAGCTTTTTAAAATATAAGGGATTTTAAAAGTTGAGGCACAGATAAAAATGTTATTCTCTATAGAAAAAGTGTTGGATTCTCTCAAGTTTCCGTTATGCTTTCCTTTGGGAAGAAGGCTGAACAAGGCCCCACAGGCTGGTTTTACAGAAGAGGTAAATTGACTTGTTTAAAGTCATATAGAAAGAGGATTTTCTTTTTCTTCAAATTTTTTTTCTCCTGTTACATGTAAAACCAATTTAGGATTTGAAACCTGGCCTTCTAATGCTCAGTTCCAGGGCTCTAACTTCAGCCCGCCAACTTAGCTGAGAGGCACAAATGGGGGCCATCACTGGACTCCGAGTTTGTTATCCTATATACTGAGTTTGGCTTTGGGGTTTCAGCCTCTGGCCAAAGGGGAGAAGGAGCAAATGCTTGGTCTCAAAGGATTGAGAACTGGAATCAGCCTTAGAGAATTATCTGGACCAGAGGTACCAAATACCCAATGTTTATCCAATTAGATTAAAATGTAACTGGGAAAGATTTAATAAGATGAATATAAATAAATACAACACAACATACTGTTAATTTGTGATTTCCTAAGTTAATACACACATTTCTATTTGAATTTGACACCTCTGATTTGGACTAGTCTCTTCATTTTAAAAAAGAAAAGTTAAAGCTTAGACAAAAATAAGTGACTGTCCAAGGTCCTTTAAGTAACTCCAGTGAACAAAAAAAAATTACAGCTGGGGAAGCTCCTGGAGCAATAGATTGAGGAGAAGGTTCATCCTGGCCTGGCAGGAATGGGAGCCAGGAGTAAGGCTGCAAGAGGGCAGCCAACATTACTCACTTCTGAAATACGAAAATGCCCACGATGAGTGTGAAGGAGACCAGGTCAGCTGTGATCCAGATGAGACAGTACTCGTCCGGGGCCTGAAAAAACAGTTATCCAAAGGTATGAAGGATCCTCTAATGCAGGAACAAGTTCACAATCCTTCCTCAGAAGGGTCCAGGGGTCTCTTTCTCAAGATGGGGAAAAATGTCTGGAGATATATTAGGGAGGGATGTGTTTAGGGATAGGATTTTTGTGTCATGAATTTCAATTCAATTCAATAAATATTTTATCAGGAGCCTACTATGTTCAAGGACTGGGCTAAGTGCTGGATATATATAAAGAGGTAAAAGACAGGATTAAAGTCACTTGCTCAGGGTTGCAGGGATAATAAATATCTGAAGCAGGATTAAATATAGGTCTTCCTGATTCCAAGTCAAGTGCTCTATTCATCACATAGCTAATAAATGTTCAAGGAAGAATCTGAATCTACCTCTCCTTGATTAAAAATAAAAATAAAATGTTTTATTCACTAAACCACTGCCCAGGGTCACGCAGTTATCAAATCTCTGAAGCAGGAGTTGAACACAGCTTTTCTTGACTTCCAGTCCAGCACTTCATTCACACTTTGCACTCATCCTCCTCCTTATCACCATATTGGCTATACAGTTTAGCCAAAAGCAGGCTGTTTGGAATTATCTCAAGTCTTAGTTCAATGTGACCATAGCCAAATCACCTAACCTGTATAAGCCTCACTCATATAATGAGTGAGTTTCTGAGACTCTTCAAGCTCTAAGTATTCAATCCTAAAGGTAATATGGGAAGCTTCCACTGGTAATCTCCCATGATGTCTTTTGGTGGCTTAAATGGGACTTAGGCTCTCAAAAATCCTGCCAAGTTGGAAAGTCTTCAAACCCAGGGATGGATTTAGCATTTGACTTCCTAGCTAAAGTCCAAGAAACTCATTGCCATGATGATCAACTTTTTGGACACAAATATTCACTGAAACCAAAGACTGAGATACAGAAGGGTTGGGGATTGGGAACTAGACTGGCAAACTAATCCACACTGATGAAATTACTAACCACTTACAAGTAAGGGAAGATGGGAATCTGTATATATCTGTGGGGCTACCCAAATCATGTGGTTCAGGTAGCCCAAGAAAATCAAACAATGGTAGAATATTATTACCCTGTAAGAAGAGATGACTATGAAGACTTCAGAGAAACACAGGAAGACTTACATGAACTGCTGCAAAATGAAATAAGCAGGACCATGAAACAATAGGCAATTTACCATAATGTAAATGGAAGCAAAGATAAAAGCATGCAATATTAATGATCAAATCTGGTCTCAGAGAAGAGACAAAAAAAATCAAACTGCATTACTTGTTTATAGAGCTAAGAATAATGGATGTGCAATATGGCATCTATTATCAGACTTAGTTGATATGTGAGTTGATTTTGCTGAATTGACTTTAAAAAAAAAAAACTACTTTTCCTTTACATTTTTATTCTATGTTAATAAATGGTAAATATATCTGGGGTTATCGGAATTTGTGTCAGTCTGGAATGTATCTGTGTCATATGTATTTTGGTACTATGTATATACCTGGGGACCAGCCTTGCATCCAGAATGCTCTTTTCAAATGCTGACTCTTAGAATCGCAGACTTCATTTGACACTTGGCTCAAGTACCATCTCCCTCCAGCAGGTCTTTCTTGGACCCCCCCCCCACTCCAATCCCCTAACTGCCTGAGATATTTCCTACAAGATACCTTCCATTTACCATGTATCTCTTGTATGTTGTGATTTATACATATTTCACCCAGTAAAATGAAAACTCCTTAAAGGCAAAGGCTGTTTTTACCTTTAAAAAGATACGCCTAGTGTTTAGTAGTGTGTCTGACATGTAGCAAGCATTTAATAAATGCTTATGGACTGTCTGGTATATGTCACCTTATCCTTATAGGTGGTCATCACATATTTGTAAACATAAATGGATAGAAGTGGGGAATATGTGTACTTTATTTCCCCTTCCGTATATGTGTGTAGCTCTTTATTTCTCCTTGATCTATCTGCTTTTCTAATTGTTCATTCCTTTATTCCTATCTGCCAAGGTTGTTGTGAGGATTAAATGAGATAAAGTGTTTGTAAAGTGCTTAGCACAATGCCTGACCCAGAGGGAAGTATGCTGTATTCTATCTCCCTCTTCCAATTTATTTGAATATAAATTGGTACAGAATTACTACACTAAGAATCTTTTTCATAACCAAAAAAAAATTATATTTCTGGTTGTTAATTTTTTAACTGGTGAATTTAATCAACCTCTTATTTCATTAATACTATATTAGGAATCTTATTCTATATTGAATAACATTCTGTATTTCAAAGTCATTATTTTTGAAATTGATGAGTTTAACTTTTTCTTTCTTTTCCTTAAGGGAAAAAAAAATTAAAAAAGACTACATGAGGGAGAAGGTAGGTAGTGCAGTGGTTAGAGCACCAGCCCTGAAGTCAGGAGAACCTGACTTCAAATCTGGCCTCAGACACTTAACACCTCCTAGCTGTGTGACCCTGGGCAAGTCACTTAACCCCAATTGCCTCAAAAAAAAAAAAAAAAAAAAAAAAAAAAAAAAAAAAAAGGACTACATAAATTTTCCTTTTTTTGTGTGAAGATTTGACCAAAAAAAAATCTAAATTTGAGCCAATGTATATTTTGATTCTTGAAAATTTCAAGTGGAAGGTAGGCACAGAGAAGATGAAGAGAAGCATGTAGGAAAATACAGTTTGGGTTTAAGACATGAAAGAGTCCAAAAGTACACAGATCATGCAGAAACATATATTCTTCAGGAATTGGAAGGCATTGGACACTGGGAACTGAACAAAAAGGAAAAAAAAAGAAATTGGTTACATCCAAATAGACAAATGACTGGTTATGGATGTGGGAGTCATATTAACAAAGGTCAAAATCAATATCTAATTTGAAAATAGAGAGATGGGGAACAAGTTAGACTGATTGACTTTGGAGCCATTGAAGGTAGAATACAAGAAATTAGGAGGCAAAGACATGGACCCCAATTATGATCATTTTATGTAAGAGCTGAACCAGGATAAAGCAGGTGTCATGACAAGGAAGTCAAATGGGCCCAGAAACCACCTTAACTAGACAAAGATTGACCATTTTGCTAAGCAAAAGGATGACAGCCAAGAGCAACCCCAGTTTAGAGTACTAACTCATCTGCAGGCTACTGGAAAGGAGAAGGGTGGAAGATTGCAAGCATAAAAAATATACTTTTTAGCTTTAAATCTATGATCTTAAGTGTGGTCTTAGAAGAGTCATTTTTTCTTTCTAAGGTTCAGGAAGGTTGGATTAGATGGTCTCTAATGTCCTTTCTGGTTCTATAATTTTTGACCCTCTTGTTCTTTTCCTTGAAGTCCTTTCTGACTCTCCCCCCCCCCCCATGTCCCTTCTGTATGAATAAGCATTTCTTATCTAATTTGTTCCTCTCATTTAAAGAGTTAAAGAAAAAAAATAACATTAAAGTTATGATTTGTGTTTTCTTCCAGTTACTTCCAGTAACTCTCCTCTAAATTGGATTTGAAGTCCAATCTGACAAAGGACACCCTGTATGAGTCTCTCAATTTCCCAGTACTTCCCAGAAAATTCCCAAAGATTTTAAATTGTCGGTTTTGTATTGGTAGCAGGACTAGACAGATAAAAATCATAGATCTAGGGGAAAAATCTTTTTTTTTCATCCATGGGGAAGTAGAAGGAGAAAGGGAATGGGGTCCTTCCCTCAGTACCAATCTCCTCCTTGTGTTTGCTTTATTAGAATGTAAGCTCCTTGAGGGATTGTCTTCAATTTTGCATAGTGCTTGGTTCTGTAAGTATCTAATAAATGTCTTTTCATTTTCTTCTGTCATTTGTACAGGGACTTGCCAGGCTTACCATGATCCAGATGGGGGAAGGCACCTTGGACAGGGTGTGGGAATTGTCAGATGTGACAGACTGGACGCCTGAGCACCACAGGAGGGAGAAGAGCCAGGGTTCATTGACCGTGTAGAGGTTCACGCTCAGGTTCCATGCAGAGCAGTCCCTGAGTGAATAAAGAACACATGAGTGCTTCTGAAGTCTGACCTCCCCGGGGAACCACAGTCCTGATGTTTCTGAAGGATTGTTGCCTAAATTTTACAGAAAGGGGGAAAGGAATATGTATGAGTTAGTGGCAGAGCTGGGACTCGAAGTTTAATTCCCAATTCATTATCCTGTATTTTTTCTATTATATCATAGCTTAGGGATGCCCTTTCTCTCTAACTAAATTGTAAGCTTCCTGAGGACACGGATACAGTTACAAAGGGATGAGCTTCTTCCCCACTTGGTCTGGTGATTCCCTGAAACCAGAGGAAGAAGAAAAACACTGGAAGAAAGGTCTGGCTCTACCTGATGTCCTGGCTGGAGACCTGAGTGTAGCGTAAATTCAGTTTCTGAATGTGTCCACGTCGCAAACTGGCAACTGTCTCTTTGATGTCTGAGGTCTGCTGAAAGCCCGGAGCTACTTTCTGTACCAATGTCCTTTGTCTGCTTGGCAGCCACATGACCTGAGGTGGAGTAAAGCAGGAGTAAGAGAAGAGAAAGAAAGAACCGGAGAGAAAGGCTCAGTCTGGGATTGGGATGAGGGCTCAATCTAATTTTCAGTCAGGTTCTTCCCAGTTTCCACCTTAACACAAGAAGCCTAAATGAAAATGCTGCAACTCAGGTCATAAGAGAAACTGGGAGATGGGGTCTCTGGAATCTCTTCCCTCTCATCTCCTGAGATCTAGGAGGAAGGGTGCCTGGAAAATGGATGGACAGCTCTAATAGAAGAAAAAAATGTGATTAGTAAATGGCAGAGGTCAAAAAAGGGGGCCCCAAGACTCAAAGATAGAGGAAGCAAGTCTAGCCAGAATTTAAGGAAGGCTTCCGACTAGGATGGAGGAAGAAGAGGTTTTCAGTGGGTAAGGAGACCATTCCATGTGGAAAGTGTGAGCCACAACATAAGTAGGAGAGGATTTGTAGTTTCTCTCCTTGCCAGACCAAGAGATAGCTATGACAAGGGCAGAACTCCAAATGGTTCATGAGTTTGTTCATCAAGTTTATTGAAGACATGGCCATGGATATCAAACAGCCCACTGGGCCTGGGACCTGCCCATATGTTGTGGAGGGCTTACCAGGTGTTGTGGGTGGCCAGAACGGAGGATAGCATCCAGGGTGATATTGAAGAAGGTGCCCCTGTAAGGGTGGTCATGGGGCAGGTCCCAAAGGTTGAGCAGCAGGGTCATATTCCCTTTGGCCAGTTCCAAGAGGTCAGTCAACTTGCAGATGGATTGGTTCTGTGCTTCTCTGTAGTCGGAGGCTGATAGTGAGTGCACAGTCCAGAAGGGGTCAGTCTGTGTGCACAGAAGGTCGACATGTCAGTCATGTCACATATTGGACTCCATACACAAGCTCCATGGATCACCTGACCTCTCCATTATGTCCCTTCTGAATGAATAAGCATTTATTTTTTATTTAATTTCTCATTCTTATTGAATTAATTCACATTCAAAATGGTAAAAATTAGATTTATGTTTTTTCCCATATGTTATCTCTAGTATTCCCCCCTTCTCAAAATTAGGATTTTTAAAAAAATAATTCTTCTTTTAAATCAGTATTTTGACCCTATTATTAGTTTTGCTTAATACAAACCCATTATTTTTTGGTACTTTTCCTCTTTCTCTCTAATCCTTACTCCATGTTTCCCAACCTTTTAGTTTTGAAGTTTTATTTAACATTCTTTCTAGAAACAACAATAACATATTATTAGGCAGTTGCCATGAGTCAGGCACTGTCAGTCAGTCAATAAACATTTAGTACTAAGATTTTGATCAATGCTCAAGGAAAAGGCTTAGCCTGGAGTTAAAAATCTCTCTAGATTTAGTTCTTTCCTTTCCATATCTCTACCCCTTTCTTTTCTTTTCTTTTGCTGAGGCAATTGGGATTAAGTGACTTGCCCAGGGTCACACAGCCAGTTAAGTGTCTTGAGGCCAGATTGAACTCAGGTCCTCCTGACTTCAGGACTCGTGCTCTATCCACTGCAGCACCTAGCTGCCTCTACCCCATTTCTTTAAAACTGAGATCAAATCCCATTCCTTCCATAAATCAAACCTTAACTTCTCGTGTGCCTTCATTTCTTTCTACTCCTAAAAAGCCATAAGCTTCAGACAAGATTACCTATAACCCATTCAATGAGAATGAGTTTACTAAGTAAGAACCCACTACCCACAGAGGACCCTGTACTCCATGCCTGAAAATGCAAATGTGAAAATGACCCAGCAGCCCTGCCTACAGACTAATAATAATATGGAAGGATATAACATGTACACATGAATATAATGCAAAGTAGAATGTGTCAGGCAGTAGGATTCATACAAAATGTTCTAGGAAAATTTAGGTAGAAGGAGAGTTTATGTTTTCTATGGTGGAGTTAAAGATGGTGAGGGACATACTTGGAAGAAGGGCAGATCAAGAAAGGCTTTGTGGAAGAGGAAGCACATGTCCACATTCTGTCCAGTTAAATTAATTGGTGTTTGTACCATCAGGGCAGACCCTGAGTTCCCTGAAATCAATGAATACTCAATTGCTTTTACAGCCCTAGTCCCACATGGCCCTCAGGATTAGAGTTCCAATCTTCCCAACTCCGAGTCTATCTACATACCACCTAGCTTACTTCTTCCCCTAACCTGGCCCAAGTCAAAACAATTTATTCTCCAAGGCAATCCTAACAAACTTCGGCTAGAAATCACCATCTGCTTTCAATAAAAGAACTAGGGAGACTGAATATAAATCAATACATGCTATGTTCACTTCTTTTTTCTGTTTTTTTTTCTCTCCTGTGGTTTTTTCCTTTTCTGATTTTTTTTCTCCCAACAGGATTTGTAAAACAATATATATTTAAATAAATAAATATAATTTAATTTTTAAAACAATTTTGTTCCTTGATGACATGTCTCTCTGCATTTAGTCAGACAAGACCTTGACTGACAGGGCCAGATAAAATGGCAGAAGGGATCAAGCAGTTGCTGCCTGATGTTCTTGTCCTAAGTTCCCAGGAGTAAAGCTATAGGTTTCCTCACCTGTTTAAAAAAAATGGGAACAATAATAGTGCCCACCTCCCAAGGTGCTTATAAAGATAAAACAACATTTGTAAAGCATTTTGCAGACCTTAAAGTGTTGTGTAAATGTTAGCTATCATGACAGGGAATCAGAGAAGGATTTTAGCATAGTTATGACTACTGATTTAGACTAGAACCATGATTTCACTGGCATAAGGAAGTCTCAGGAATAATAGTAATTAAAAAAGCCAATGCTAAGAAACATTTATATAGTTCTTAAGGATTTCAAAGAGCTGTACATACATACAACATCTTTGGGAGGTAGGGGCTACTATTATTTCCATTTTACATATGGGGAAGCTGAGGATGAGTAAAATTAAGTATCCCAGTCACATTGCTATTAAATGGCTGAGGCTAAATTTGAATTCAGAATATGCAGGCCCATCGCTCTATCCACTGTTCCATCTATCCAACTGCTAGGTTGAGAGAAGAAAGTCCTTTCCAAAGGTAGCATATCTGCTTTGCAGTGAATAGTCTTAGAGACCCACCTGGATGTGCAGAAAGGTTCAGTTACTTATTCAGGAAAACAGAACCAAGAGGTACCAAGGAAGGGTGTGAGTCCTTTTTAAAATGTTTATTATTATTATTTTCATCAGTTACATATAAAAATGTTTTTTTGTATGTACATTCATTTTTTACATATTTCTACATGTATATCTTCTGGACTCTAAAACTTTGCCAGTAAACTATAAATTTTGGTTTCTAGTACTGGCTTTGTTATTGTTATTGAGTTATTTCAATTGTGTCCAAGTCTTCACAACTTCATTTGAGATTTTCTTGGACAAAGATACTGAAATGGTCTGCCATTTCCTTCTTGAGCTCATTTTACAGAAGAAAAAATGGAGGTGAAGAGCATTAAGTGGCTTGCCCAGGATCCCACAGCTGGTAAGTGTCTATGGTTGGATTTGAACTCAGGACTACCTGACTTCAAACCCAGTCTATTGTGCCACCTGGCTTTTGAGATAGGCCCTGGTAATGGGCAATGTTGTGGATCCTGGGTACCTTGCCAACATGGGAAGATGTTATCCAATGATGAAGTAAGCCTTAGCTTCTTTATTTATAATATGTGGATAACAATAGCACCCACATCATGGGTCTATAGTTAGGATCTTAAGTCTACACTTGTAAAACACTTTGTAAACCTTAAAGTATTACATAAATGCTTGCTATTATTGTTGTTTAAGAAGCAAAGAGGAGCTATAATTTTCATTGTTGGAGGGAAGACAACAGATAATGGCCCAGAGCTATTTTTAAATACATACATTTTATGAGATAATGTACATAAAATCTCCTGCCACCTGCTGAGTAGCCAGTACTGATATTTGAGAACAAATGCTCAAAGGCAGATTCACACTCATCTTCAGCAGCAGAAGCATCCCCCCTTCCCAGAACCACCCTTCCCTCCTTCCCCTGGCTATGACCATATTTATTCCTGCCTTGGAACTCACACTTCATCAATTCTCCTTGCCCTTAGGAGCAAGGACCTGTCTTCTGAATGGCTAGCTTCTCCATTTAAAGATGGTGCTCCAGGCAACCATCTCTTAATTTTCCCACCTGGCTCCTCTCCTCTGGACTTAGCCTTTCCAACACCTCTCCCTGCAACCTCAGTAGTTTGTTCTCTCTCTCTCTCTCTCTCTCTCTCTCTCTCTCTCTCTCTCTCTCTCTCTCTCTCTCTCTCTCTCTCTCTGTCTCTCTCTCTCTGTCTCTCTGTCTTTCTGTCTCTCTCTGTCTCTCTGTCTCTCTCTCTCTCTCTCTCTGTCTCTCTCTCTCTCTCTGTCTCTCTCTCTCTCTCTCTCTCTCTCTCTCTCTCTCTCTCTCTCTCGCACGCACACACACACACACACACACACACACACACACACACACACACACACCCTTTTGCCCCCTTTCAGTTTAATTTTACATATAGTAGTCCCCTATTAAATTATAAGCTCTTGGAACCATCCATCTCTTTATTCCCATTGTTTAACACAGTGCCTGATACACAGCAGGCACTTAAATAAATGTTTATTGGCTGTTCTTTCCAGGGTATTTTCTCTCCTTCACCCCTACCCCCCAGGCTAGTCCTATCAGAAGTACAAACAAACACACCTTAAGAAACCACTCTCCTGCGTTGAGCTGTTTCAGATCAGTCCAGTTGAACATGGAGGCGGGCCGGCGAGCCAGTTCTGGGACAACTTCATCCACATTGGTTGTGCGGCGTAGGGTAGTGTCATGCATGAGGAACGGAACTCCATCCAGGCTGCAGGGAGAGCAGAAGATGCTTCTTAGCATGTTATCCTGGGCTTTGCCCCAGAACTAACAGAACCAGAGCTCCAAGGAGTTCGCTGTGCCCCAGAGGGTACCCAAAGTTGGGGGCAAGGCTGTGGAGATTCTACCCTATCCTATCCTTAAAGATGTCTGATTATTGATTACCTGTGTAGACTGTCTAGTGTCCACTCCCAAGCTATTCTTATTTTTGAGATGAAGACATATGGGCCAGGCCAATGGTATCAAACGCAAATAAAAAGAGGAGAGAGTGTAGCACTAAACCATATATGACAATTACTTTTTAAAAAAGCTTCAAAAAGTGGTCATTCATGGTTTCAGGTCAACATGGGAGGCTCAGGAATCAACCCTATGCTATTCAACATTTCAATTTTTCAAATGGCATAAAGCTAGGAGGAGGAGCTAACAAGCAGAATGAATCAGTATCCAAAGTTGTCTAAGTAGGTTAGAAAGTTGGTTCAAATAGAAGAAGGTTAAATTTATTAGGGACCACATAAAAGTCTTATACAGGTTAAAATATGATTTTCACAAGTATAAAGTGGGACAGATATAACTAAAAGGGAGGTGGTGGTCCTGTGGAGCTCTGCCATGGTAGGGTCATAGCTGGAATATTGTTTAAGTTCCAGGTGCCATATTTAGGAAGAACAATGAGAAGCTAGAGAGAAAATGTCTAGGATTAGGGACAGAATGACTAAGGAACTTGAGTTTATGCTATATGAGAATGAGGCCAAGAAATTGGGGATGTTTAGAGAAGTGTGGGGTGGTTGTTAAGTTCAAATATTTAAGAGTTGTCACTGAAATACTAGATTTTTTGTTCAGCTTTAAAGAATTAGGAACAATTACTATATTACAGAGAAATAACTTTAGATTTGATGGTAAGGGAAAACTTCCCAACAATTGGAGTTACCCAAAGGTGCATATTCAAGATCAGAATTCTTCAAGCAAAGGCTGAATAGCCATTTGACAGACAGGTGGTAAAGGGAATTAATGATCTGTTATTAGCCATTAAGGCTCCTTCTAGCTCTGAGAATATGATTATCTCTGCTCGTGGATGAATCTCTACCCATTTTTAATCATCTTTACTTGTGTTACCTACCACTCATTCTCAATTATCTAACATACCTTAATTACTATCTCCTCTTTAATATTTACTCAGTTATCAGTATATTTTGTTGATGTATATATATACTCTTGGGCCCTCCTGCAGATTATTAATACCAATAATGTTAAATTGCATTTCCCTGATTCTACTAATTCTGTTTCCTGTACCCTCCTACTCCCATTAACATGTTCTCAGAGAATGC
Source organism: Sminthopsis crassicaudata (assembly GCF_048593235.1). Taxonomy (NCBI): domain Eukaryota; kingdom Metazoa; phylum Chordata; class Mammalia; order Dasyuromorphia; family Dasyuridae; genus Sminthopsis; species Sminthopsis crassicaudata. Next base: position 513,258,772 of record NC_133619.1, read on the forward strand.
AGTCCTATCCCTTTAATTTTTACAATGATTGACAATTTATCAAATGTCAGTTTCAGAGAAAAAGGGAAGAAATACGCTAACAGAGAGAAGAATTAGGAATAATGAACAGAAAAAGGTCATTTCTAAGGTCCCTTAAAATTCTAAATTCTCTGATCCTATGATATGGACATTATCTCCTAGATTAGGTCTATTTGTACCTAACTCCTCCTGGGCCTAATCAAAATTATTCTGTATACCCTGGGTTTTGACTGGTACCTTAGCCAATGAGTTCATCCATTCAGTTTTCTTCTCTGTGCCTTGATAATTAGATAAGGTCATTTCTCCACCCCATTCCTACCCCATATATGATCTCTCCAAACCATCTGTTGTTCCCTGGCTGAACTCTTTTCAGATCCAGACATTCATAGAATCCCAGCACCCAAATATGGAAGGGATCTTCCAAAATGAATAGTACAGTAGAAAACAGAGAATGATATTAATTAACGTGACATTAAAACAGAATATCAGAGCTGGAAAGAATATGTGTGAATGTATATATGTGTGTGTGTGTGGTTGTGTACACATATATATGGAGATTTGTGAATGCATGTGAGAGTGCATATGCACATATTACTGAGTATATGTATGTATGTAGTAGATAAATTAGATAATCCCAATCTATCTTATTGACCTTGGGCAACCTCTCTGGGGACTTTGGCAAACTTCATTAATAACATTTAGAGAGTTAGACTAGTTTAACTTAAAAGTCCTTTCTAGCATCTTAAAATTCTAACCCAATGTTACCTCCAAAATAAATGCAATTCTAAGAGTCTATGATTTTGTGCTTCTAGAATTTGACCCAATGTGAAATTAGGTCACTCCTGGAAAAAATGAAAAAACATCGTCTGCTCAACTGACCTGATGGTCACATCAGCTTGGACCCCATAAAGCTTCTGCTCCCTGGCTTTCTGGAAGGACATCAATGTATGTTCTGGAGCCAGCTAGGAAGGAAGACATGAAAAGAGAATCATGAGGCTAGCCTCTAGCCCAGCACCCCTTCAGAGGCAATGAGTGTGATTACAAGTAGTTATCCAATTAAGATCAACAAATACCTCTTTCCTTTGCAATGCAATATAATTCTCTTCCTTTTGCAATGCTAGATATGATGAACACAAGGACAAAATTCGAAATGGCCCCTGCCTTCAAGAAGCTTATATTCTATTGAGGGATACCCAAATAGATTCATTTGTTTAAAAAGGGTAACTTGAAGAGGGAGAGAATATTAACAATTCCATGTAGAACGTAGCACCTCAAGAGCAGAGCTCCTGAGTTTAGATAAAGGAGTAGTGAGGTGGCAGTACATTCCAGGCATGCAGGATGGTTTATATAAAAGCATGGAGGAAAATATGAAATGTCAATCCTAGAGTTAGAGGGGCAGCTAGGTGGCGCAGAGCCAGAGTCACAAAACAAAACCTTTCTGAGAAGCAACATCATGATTGTGTTAGAGCAGGGTATACAGCTCTGACACCTGGAGAAGTGGGGAAGGGAAAGATGGGGGCAAGTCCCATCTCTGCCAGTCACTTCCTGTGTGAACTTAGGGAAATCACTTCTACTCTAAAGTAGGATGATCCTAAGATGATACTGGCCTTGAGAGTTCTAGACTTTCATTGTGGCATGGGCTACTTGGGTAGTCTGAGGAAACCAATGGAAGGAATCCTTTTAGAATTATGCTTACTAAGACAGAACATACATAAAAAGAGGGAAGGAGGAAGAGAAAATGGAGAATAATTTTTAAAATAGCCCCTACTATGTGCTATGTGCTTCGAAACAAACAGATATTATCTTCTTTGATCATCACAATAACTCTGGGATATAGGTACTGATATCATTTCCATTTTACAATTGAGGAAATTGAATAAAATAAGTTTAAGTTATTTTTTCAGTGTTACACAGCTACTAAGTGTCCAAGGCCAAATTTGAATTCAGCCTTTTCTGACTCCAGACCCAATACTCTACCTACTGTGTCACCTAGCTGCCTCGACAATACAAAAGAAAC